>NC_080179.1:1300296-1620296 GCF_950295315.1 Erinaceus europaeus
AAAACATTTTTGTGTTGTGTAAGATTTTAATACTAAACACTGTAACTTTTCTAAAGTAAGTAAGCTGAAGTAAATCAGTGATATCTGAAGTAAATAAATCAGGCTACTAAAAATGGCAGTGTCATCTCATTAATAATTACAATGTCTCTATTTAAATGTAGGACATTTACACTTTTAAAATATGGGAGCTGAGAAACATGGTTCAAGCTATGATAAAATGTTATCATAACACATACCAGACTTTATTAAGCAGACTGAATAAACTGATAAATCTTGCCTACTCAGGATAGATTATAGAGAGAATGACTTCATGAAAGCTCTTATTTAGGAAAAAGAGGAGGAGGAGATGGAAAGGAACTGAATACATTTGGGTGGCTAGTTTAAATGTGTAGGCTTCAGAGGGATAACACTTTAGTCTTGTGAAAATTTAGCAGGTTTCTAGGGAGTCGGCGGTAGTGCAGTGGGTTAAGTGCACATGGCGCAAAGCTCAAGGACCAGAGTAAGGATCCCAGTCAGAGCCCCGGCTCCCCACCTGCAGGGGGGTCACTTTGCAGGCGGTGAAGCAGGTCTGCAGGAGTCTGTCTTTCTCTCCCCCTCTCTGTCTTCCCCTCCTCTCTCCATTTCTCTCTGTCCTACCCAACAGCGACAACATCAATAACAACAACAGTAATGGCTACAACAATAAAACAATAAAGGCAAGAAAAGGGAATAAATAAATATTTAAAAAAAGAAAAAGAAAACTTAGCAGGTTTCTTTCAAGTATGATGTCTTAGCATGAACTGAGTTATTACCTAGATTGAACTCACACCTTTAGGCTCTAAGGGAAATAGGATTCAGTTTGTCAGATTTTTTCATGTGTTAACGATGATCAGATATCAAGCTTATTTCCAGGAATACAGTAATTATAAGCATTATTTTAAATGATGTGGTAAGTGACAAGATTATATTATCTGATTGGAGATATATATAGATATAGATATGGAAAATGTGGTGGAGAGTATTTTCATCATTTGGAAATAATCTGTTTTCAATTTTAATTTCTTACAATCAAGATAGTATAAAACTATGTATTTTTGCATGGAGGAAGAATTATATTGTGGCTGGGGAGACAGACTACTGGTTCTGCAAAAGACTTTCATGTCCAAGGCTCCAAGGCTCAAGGTTCAATCCCCAGATCCACCATAACCTGAGATGAACAGTGCTCTGGTCTCACTCTCTCATAATATCTCTCATTAAAAAAACAAAAACATTAAAACAAATAAAGATATATTTTAAAAAGAATTATATAGTAATGTTTACATGAGTAGTAAATAGAAAAATAATGAATTCTACTTCTAGCTTTAACTTAGTGTGTCTTGTAACTCTCCCATAATTTTCTGAGCCGACATTAGCAAGCCAATACACTTATTTTTAACTTAAAATTGCTGTAAGTTACATTATAAAACATGAGCAGATATACCTATGTATTCAAATTGGGATCTGACATGCAAGTATTATGCTGATGAAAACTGATGGCCTCAAATATGGTTATCTTGCCGAAGAGCTACTGAGGGCGCTCGTGTGTGCTTAGTCAAGAGGTGTGGGAAATTCTCTTGACCAGCTTTGCAAATTCCTTGTGGTTGCTTAGCTCCTGGCGCCTTACACACATGTACGTTGCATGGGAGAAATGCTAGTGTTTTAGCTTTCTAAAAGTGTTTTTTTAAAATAAAGTAATTATAATGAAGAAAAGATAAGCACAATAGCAAGTCACTGAGAGGATAATTCCATTTAGATAAATCAATTAAGCAGGTTGACTCTCAGTATTTTTCCAGCTACCGAGTATTTACTGTCTTATTTATTTTCCGCTGTGGTCTTATTGTAATACCCTATGCGAATGCAGATAGAGAAACGTATAAGGTACAATCTCAATATTCATGCATATATGCTCTGGGCTGAATGAAAACTGACCCGGGTGGAGTCGGGGGATTTAGATGCACGGCGTCCTTGCTGGCTGGCAGCATCTTCCGCAGAGACTGCCAGGGGAATGAAGTCTGTCGCTCCCTGGGGCGGCCTGCATCAGCATCTCCTGCATAGGTTCAGCCCTGATGGAGTTTCTCCAAAGTGTGCAAACTGCATTTCAATTACAGAAATCTGCAGGCACATAAGGCAGACGGGCAGCCAGAGCTCTGGGGCTTCTCTTGACAAGACTCTGGCAGGTGGAAAGCCCACGTGTTCAGCAGGCACTTGGAGATGCTTTATGAGAGCAAATATTTAGCATGGTGTGTGTGTGGGGGGGGGTTGATGTCGACTTCCATTATGGTGTTCGTTTTCTTGGAATCTCTAGCAGGGAGTCTTTGCAACTCCACACATGGCAAAGAATGCAATATTTTTATTTCTGGGTGGATCATGGCAAAGAGTGCAATATTTTTATATCTGTGTGGGTCAGAATCCAAACTCAGTGCTTTTAAACAGCTGTCCTGACGAGATGCTGTAGTTACTGACAATCGAGTCGTGTCTATTCTACACTGAAGCACCCACCGCATTCATTCTTGGCTCTGACTGTCGGAGTCTTTACACGTCCCCAGGGAGTGTCTTTCAGTTTTGTTGAGTGTAGGTGACTTCCTGCTGGCTTTTGTTGGACTTGAGTGGGCTTTCATGTAAGTGGGCCATCAAGGGAAGGAGCAGGATGGCCACTGGGAAATATCACTCTGACTTTGCCATCACACCTCTCTCTCTCTCTCTCTCTCTCTCTCTCTCACTCTCTCTCTCTCTCTCTCTCTCTCTCTCTCTCTCCCTCTCTCTCTCCCTCTCTCTCTCTCTCTCCCTCCCTTTCTCTCTCTCTCTCTCCCTCTCTCTCTCCCTCTCTCTCTCTCTCCCTCCCTCTCTCTCCCTCTCTCTCCCTCCCTCTCCATTCTCTCTCTCTCTCCCTCCCTCTCTCTCCCTCCCTCTCCATTCTCTCTCTCTCTCTCTCTCCCTCTCTCTCTCTCCCTCTCTCTCTCTCTCTCTCTCTCCCTCTCCCTTTCCCTCTCCCTCTCCCTCCTCTCTGTTTCTGTACAGTCTCCAGAACAATGGGCTTGAAACATTAATTGTCCTGATGAGTATTTGAAGTCCTTGACTAACTTAAGAATAAGATGCTTAGGCAGTTTCACTCATTCAGTTAAGACCACTTCTCTGAACAAGACATCCCCAGAGAAACTAGCTGATCCCATTTAAATTACGATGACAATCATAAATAGCTATAGGATGCAATTATTCATCAAGAATAACTCCACTTATGAACTGCAATCAGATGGTCTCCATTTCTAGAGCTCTGCTCCATTTGGCTTCAGGATAAACAGAAAATTTGGAGATCATCTATAGAGCTCATGAAAGAGATGAATATGTTCAGTGTAGGATTTCACTGTGTGCCCTCATTGGCCTGAGATGGGCAAGGCTAAGCAGGGCAGGGGGCAAAGATATGATTGACCTATAATAATCATTAGTTAGGACCTTAGTCGTACAGTGGTATTTGAAGATAGAAGAAGGTGATCTTCTCTAGAAAGATAACATCTTTAAGGAGATAGAGAAGGAAGTAAACTTTTAGATCCTCTTACCTTTAATGATAATAATCATGAACTTTAAAAGCATAAAAATTTCATGTAACCTTTGCTGCTTTAAAGAAGTTAGGATAGTGGTATTATTTATAACCAAAAGGTATTCAGTATAGTTCGCAGAAGAGAGTGACTGTCCAGGAATGGTGTTCTTCCTATCGTGGGACTGTTATTGAAGATGTACCAAGAACTGTGCTGAGAATGGTATAAATATCAAGCCAGGAAGTGATAAAACCATCCTCAAAGCAGAACAGTGAGAAAACACGTGCTGGCAAGTGTTGCCACTGGCCCCTTGTGAACTGCAGGGCAATTCGTAAGACGCAGAGCAGGACTTGGACACCCGGGCACTGTCTGAATTCAGTTATCATCTCTACTCTGCTACCTTGTTAGTAAATTTAGGAACTTGACTTATTTCCACTCTATTTATTGTTTTGCGTTCCATCCCAAAGAAAATATATTTTTTCTGTGTGTTAAATGTGAAGGAAGTAGACATATGTAAGCAAGTATATATTTTTTTCTCTGTTGATAATTGAAAGTGCCATTACTGCCTTAGTGGTCTATGTCTTCACCGCACTTATCTGGTTAGTTAAGCTTACACATTTGATGTAAAAATTAGGTGAACTTCCAGATATCAAAGCCAATGTAGCTTACACAAACCTGTGACTTTGAATTTAACTTAAGGCAAGCGGTGGGTGGGGGGAGGACTCAACATGTTCTGAGCACAGGATCAGCACGCAAGCCCCTTGGGGTCTACTCAGATGAGTTACACGGCGATTCACAAAGACATTCTGATAGCGGCTCCATGTGCCATCGGCACACTGGTGGCAGCTAAGTTGTGGTTCCGTAGATACACAAAAGTGGGTGTACAGACGGGGTGTATCCGGGCGAAGGAGCACTGCTCAATGAGAACAAGAGGTGACCTACCCGTGCCCAGCAGAGAAGCAACTGCAGAAGCCAGACCTCTGCCTTCTGCACCCCATGAAGATTTTATCCCAGAGGGATAAAGAACAGGGAAGCTTCCCATGGAGGGGACGGGACATGCAACTCTGGTGGTGGGAACTGCGTGTAATTGATTAAATAACTAATAGAAATTCTCAAAATCTAGGGGAACTTAAAAGTGTAATAAGTGTACACTGACAGTTGGAAGTGACTGCCTAACATATGATTACATGAAAGTCTATAAAAGGCAAGACTGGAGACAGGAAAACACCCTCATCTGCCCAGGGGTGGCTTCAGGATAGTGGAGCAGCATTGCAGGTGTTTTCCTGTCCTTGAACTCTCTCTCTCTCTTTCTCTCTCCCTCTCTCTCTCTCTCTCTCTCTCTATATATATATATATATATATATATATATATATATATATTAAACAGGGGCCAGATGGTGGCTCAATTGGCTGTGTACACACATTATTATCACAAAGACCCAGGTTCGAGGCTCCACTCCCCACCTGCTGGGGGAAAGCTTTTTGAGTGTTGAAGCAGGGCTGCAGGTGTCTCTGTCTCTTCCTCCCCCTCTCAATTTCTCTGTGTCCTATCAAATATCAAAGGTAATAGCAAGCAAAATATTGATAAAAGATGAGATAACTCTAAATGAATAATAAAAATTTTAAAATAGTAAAATTAAAATAAAAAGGATCAGACCAGTGGTTTTAGGAGCTGGATGAGAAGAGGACACGGGAGAGAAAGAGCCAAGGGGCCTGGTGGTGCCACACCCTGTATGACCAGCTTGTGCCAGCGCGTGCACAAGGACACAGGGCCAAGCCCCCAGTCCTCACCTGCAGAGATAAGTGTCACAAGTGGCAGACACTGCTTCAAATGTCCTCCTCCCCCTTTCTCTCTCTATACTCTCTCCCCCTCTCTTTCTCTCTCTCTATTCTCTCCCTCTCTATTTTAAGGCATATTTTTCATATTTTTTGTTGGATAGAGACATAGAAATTGAGAAGGAAGGGGGAGATAGAGAGGGAGAGAGACAGAGAGACACCTGCAGCCCTGCGACATTACTCATGAAGCTTTCCTCCTGCAGGTGGGGACCATGGTCTTGAACCCGGGGTTTTATGTGCTGTGATATGTGCACTTACCCAGGTGCGCCACCACCTAACTCCCCTCTTCCTCTCTATCATTCTTTTCCCTCCCGTTTTCTCTGTCTCTATCCAATAAATAAGTATTTTTTAAAAGATCAAGAAGAATTTTACAATGAAATAGTTCTGTATGCTATTGTAAGGATGTATTATTGTGTATTTATCAAAACCCATAGATTTTTATTTATTTATTCTCTTTTGTTGCCCTTGTTGTTTTTATTGTTGTAGTTATTATCGTTGTTGTTATTGATGTCGTCGTTGTTGGATAGGACAGAGAGAAATGGAGAGAGGAAGGGAAGACAGAGAGGGGGAGAGAAAGACAGACACCTGCAGACCTGCTTCACCGCCTGTGAAGCGACTCCCCTGCAGGTGGGGAGCCGGGGGCTCGAACCGGGATCCTTGTGCTTTGTGCCACCTGCGCTTAACCTGCTGCACTACCGCCCGACTCCCAAAAACCCATAGTGTTTTACAACATAAACAGTGACCCTGAGAATAAACTGGAGAATTCAATTAGGACCTCTCTCCCAGTATTTGAATTATCTGTCCACTGTCATGAATGTACCATACTGCTGCAAGTGTTAGTGTCAAGACAGGCTTCCAGTAAGGGACTGGGGAATCTGGGAACCTTCTGTACATTTCCCTGTGTTCCATGGACCTGAATCTATTCACAAATACACAGCAAAGGGGTGTGTCATCTCTGAGTCCTGACAGCAGCAAGTCAAATCTGTGTAGTTATCAGAAGAGTCATTTCTGTATTTCTTGGGAGACAATGACTAACTGCACACTTGCCACGTGCCCCCCGTGTTAGACAGGAGATCAAAAAATAAATGGTTGGCTAGAAGGTGGTTCATGGGGTAGAGCTGTGCTTAGCAGGCCTGCGGCCTGGGCTGAAACAGCAGGAAGTATGGAAGCTCCACACCCCTAGGGTAAGCTCTGGTGCTGGGGTCTATCATCTGTCTGTGTGTCTGTCTGTGTGTCTGTGTGTCTGTCTATCTATCTATCTATCTATCTATCTATCTATCTATCTATCATCTATCTGTCTATCATCTATCTACCTATCATCTACCTATATATCTGTCTGCCCTCCCTCATATAATCTCTGTCTGTATTTTAATTTTAGTATATACGTATATGAAATTAAATAATGAAAACAGATGCCAGAAACAACACATCATGTCTGCAGTCCTTGAGTTTATGATCTCATAGAAGCAGCTATACAGACAATTCCAAGGAAGCACGTCAGGTATTCAGAAGAGCACATACAGCACATGGGGCAACATAACGGGCCCTCTACCTGTCTGGAGAGAAGTTCATGGATGTCTTTCCAGAAGACAGACAGTTAAGATTTTACAAGTAAGTGAAAAGAGTAAATGAGTTGTCTGATATCTGAATCTGAAGAAAGAGAGGCTGACCTTATATAAATGGAATGCATACTTGATATGAAAAAAGTAGATTTATGTATCTATTTATTAATTTTCACTGCAGCACTGCTCATCTCTGGTTGCTGGTGGTGCTGGGGATTGAACCTGGGACTTCAAAGTCTCGGCAAGAGAGTCTCTTGCAGCACCATTATGCTGTCTACCTCCTCCCTAAAATAGATATTTCAAGATTGACATAGAACAAATAGACTGATGTTGCCAAGGGCCTGAGTAGCTGTAATAAAACTGAAGAATAAAAACATGGGATCTTGTGTGGAAGAGATGTGGAAAGTTGGTGTCAGGGTTTCATAGACTGAGTTTTAAGAGTTTAATCCACACATTGAAGAGAAAAAGCTCTTGAGATTAATGTCCAAATTGGCTACAATTTTGAGTTGAATTCTTAACAAGTTTAACTTTAGCCACCACCTGGCCCCTCAGACTTTCTCGTGTTAATGTGGCTCTTCAGATGCTTCAACCCATTATAATGACAGAGAGAAGCCACGGCTAACAGAAAGTGCCTGTGCAGCCTGTGCTAATATGAAGCCCAGCAAATTAGCCCACCTGGAGAGAGCACGGTTTGTCAGGTGAGAGAACCAGAAGAAAGTTATCATTCAGAGACTCAGGTTTTGAGCATCTAAGGAATTAGAACCATGAGGTCAGAGAAGGAACAAAACCAGGTAGTAAAGAGGCACGGAACGAACTGCCCTCATCTTAAATGGGCTAGTTGAAATATTCTCATCACAAACATTGGTATATATTTGTCATGCTTTGTCATTGCCCGGGCTTCAGAGACCCAGGCTGAAGGTTTTTCTGATATAAAGAGTAAGTTGGAGAGAGGGAAAGACTCTAGCATGAAAGCTTCCTGCAGTGCAGAAGGGCTGGGCTCAAGCCTCAATCAGGGGCTGTTTATTTGGTTATTGGCAGATGTCAAGAATTTATGATTTGGATGTTTAATAGGAGCTCAGGGATGTCTCTGTGCACTAAGATGTTGGAGAAAGATCAGCTTCTGGCCAGAGCACTGAGCATGCAATTTTCACGATGGACGAGAAGAACATTTTGGAGTGGTATCCAGTTTCTGTTAAAGTAAGGAACGAGAAGGGACTTCTTGTATCCAATTTCTCCTGTTTTCTCATCATCTTTTCCACACCCCCATCTCTTTCTCCTTGCCTTCCTCCCTCCTCTTCTTCTCTCTCTTCTTTGACAATTATTCTGCTTTGTATACAAGCTCTTAAAACCACAGAAAACAGGGGTCAGGGGGTAGCGCAGCAGGTTAAGCGCAGGTGGCACAAAGCACAAGGACCACCGTAAGGATCCTGGTTTGAGCCCCCTGCTCCCCACCTGCAGAGGAGTCGCTTCACAGGTGGTGAAGCAGGTCTGCAGGTGTCTGTCTTTCTTTCACCTTCTCTGTCTTTCCCTCCTCTCTTTATTCCTCTCTGTCCTATCCAACAACAATGACAGCAATAGCAACAATAATAATAATAACAACAACAATAAATAACGGCAACAAAAGTGAAAAATATCCTCTAGGAGCAGTGGATTTGAGTGCAGGGGCTGAGCCCCAGCAATAACCCTGGAGGCAAAAAAAACATAGAAAAAAATAAAATAAGATAAAGAAAGTCATGTGAACATATGCTACATGGTAAAAGATGGCTGACTGTTGTCAATCCCATGGAGTCGCTCCAGCCAGGGGGTAAGTCTCCAATCCTCCCTCACTGGCTCTTAGGGACCACGTGATTCAGAAAGGAGGCATCTGGGAGTATTCTGGTATGAACACTCATTTATTTGGAGATGGATACAGGTTTATATAGAGAGTTAAACAAAGAACATTTTTCATATATGTCAGAAATTACAGGTTTCTTAAAGGTCAGCCTGCCCCCATGGTAGGGGGCTGGTATGACGAGAATTGATGAGATACATAAAGGTCAAGACAATTAGTCTCCATGATGCAGGCAAGTTAATTATCCAAAGGCATTTGAGAGAAGCATAGGGGTTAAACCAGTAAGGTGAGGTAGAGAAAAAAGAAAAACAAAAATTGATGTAAATCACAGATATCAAAGGGCACAAGGAAATAGGATTTGGGGGCTTTTCACTGTCTGGTGTTGGGGTGTGTGATAGAGTGTGTTCTCCTTTGTGATCAAAAGGTGAAGTGGATGTGTGAACTTCGAGTGAACTATCATGAACTTTGAGTGAACCCTCAAGCAGGCAGCCATGTGGCCTGCTGCTAGCAGGGGAACTAAGTGTGAGAGGCCTGTGGGCTTTCTGTGAGCTTGAGAGACTGACAAGGAGAAACTGAGTCTGGGAGACTTTTCCCTCTTGGCTCATCTCTGTAAGGAGAGAGGCTAACAAGTGGGGTGTCTTTCCAGACCTCCATCCAAGGATGGGAGAGCTCCCCTAAGCTCCACCAAGCTTTCACATAGTCCCACAGCTGACTTCCAGGTTTAGTATCTTGACCAGTCACTGTGACTGAGGCATGAAAACCAGGAGTGTTGAGGGGCCAGTTAACAGCACTCCTAGTTAAGCACACACATTACAGGGCACAAAGACCTGGGTTCAAGCCCTGGTCCCCACCTGCAGGGGGAAAGCTTCACAAATGGTGAAGCAGGGCTGCAGGTGCCTCTCTGTCTCTCTCCCTCTCTGTATCCCCCCCTTTCTCACAATTTCTGGCTATCTCTATCAAATAAACAAAGACAATAGAAAATATTTTTAAAAGGAAATATCTGAATTTGATCTAATTCTTAACCAAGAGCCTTGTAGTACTAAGCTGTCTGTGATAGAGAGATTCAGAGGAACATGGAGAATTAAAGATAGCCTACTTCAGTTCTTTCCAGATTAAAACTATTTCCTGTTGCTGAGGACTTATTCTGATGCAGTCTCCGCCCCCAGGTTTTTCTATGCCCCGCTAAATCCTAGAGTGCCCCCTTTCAACCAATCCTGGCCCTACACGTCACCCCTGGTTGTCGCCCAATAAAAAGCCCCCTCACCCCTCCCCTCGCTCTCTCTGGGCTCTGGCTCTCCCTCTCTGAGGTCTCGCTCCCTGCTCTCCCCCCGTGGTCGGCCATTGCTGGCTGGCTCCACGTGGTCTGAACCAAACCTCCCCCCCATCCTATAATAAAGATCTGTGTACCCCTTTGCTCTGGACGTCCGCTCTCTTCTCCGCGGTGCAGCCCGACACCAGACCACCTCAACAACATCTGGCGCCCATCGTGTTCCGTACCCACACCACGCCCGGCCTGAGGTCTCCGAAACCGCCCAGACACAGGTAAGTGGCATCCGCCCACTTCTGTGGCCCCGCGTTTCCCTCCACTATGGGAAATTTCTCGTTTTATGAGGAGGTGTCCCAGTCATTATCTCTTGACCTGGGACAGATTCCCGCTGTCATAAAAGGTTTAATTTTCGCTACCCCTTGGATTTTTTTAACTGTGGTCGCCACTTTCAAGATATGTAAAACGTGGTATGCCATAAGGATAAGTGACCTTGAGGCTGAGGTACGAGAGTTAAATCACATGTGCTTAAGACTTAGACATCCTAAGCGATCAGCGGCTAAACCCAAGAATTCCGTTCCCACAGACACGCACACGTGTTCGGACGCTCCTCCTCTGACCCCACCCCCTTCCACCTTTCAGGTTTCAGCTCTGCCTGCGTTCCTGAACCCTGCCCCTTCCGTCCCGGTTTCAGCTTCCGTTTCAGCTCCGCCTGAGGCGCCTGCGTTCCTGAACCCCGCCCCTTCCGTCCCGGTTTCAGCTTCCGTTTCAGCTCCGCCTGAGGTGCCTGCGTTCCTGAACCCCGCCCCTTCCATCCCGGTTTCAGCTCCGCCTGCGTTCCTGAACCCTGCCCCTTCCGTCCCGGTTTCAGCTTCGCCCACGGCCCCTGCCTCCGCGGTTTCAACTCTGCCTGCAGCTTCTGCGTTCCTGAACCCCGCCCCTGCCCCTGCTGTCCCAGTTTCAGCTCCGCCTGCAGCTTCCATTTTCCTGACCCCGCCCCCGGCCCCTGCTGCCGCGGTTTCAGCTCCGCCTGAGGCTTCCTCGTCCCTGACCCCGCCCCCTGCTGATACATCACCATTAAGAGATCTAGTGGCAGAGATACGAGAGCTAAAGGATATTTTTTCAGCATTTAAGGATTTTAAACCATGTGCAGTCCACCCCGGGAGCTCCGTCCCCGTAGATATGCGTTTAGTCTCCCCTGCAGCCACTACAGCAGTTTCTACTGAACTTTCCACTTCTGTAGCTCCCTCTCCCGCGCCACCGGACCAAATCCACACATTCCCGGTAAACTTGGCCCCTTCTAAACAAAACCCTCAGCCGTGGCAGCCATATTCCTCGAAAGAACTTGGAACGCTCAGGCAAGCAGTCAGGGAGGACGGTATGCACTCTCCATGGACCAAGTCCGTTTTGAGAAGCTTTTACCAGCATTTAAATACACCACAAGACTGGAAAGAACTGGCTCGTGCTGCACTCCCAGACCCTCTCTATCTTCAGTGGCAGGCATGTTTCCGCCATGAGTGCTCTAGGCAATCGCAGGAAAATAGTAACAAACAGATAGAATGGAATTCTGATGCTTTGTTTGGAGCAGGAGCTTATGAATCTGGAGCTCAGCAGGCAGAAGCCAGGTTTCCAACTGGTTATTTTGAACAGGTACGCATCTGTGCAACACAAGCATGGGAAAGGGTGACCACACCTGATGTAGATCCATCAGCTCCCATTAACTCTTTTCACCAAGGCTCTGATGAGTCATTGGCGAGCTTCATCTCAAGGGTGAAGAGAAGCTTAGAGAGAAAGGTTTATAATCCTGACGTCCGCACACTACTCCTGCGCTCCATTGTCTGGGAAGGCATGACACCACAATTCCGTCAGGTATGCCTTAATCTTAAACACCTACACCCAGATAATTGGATTCTAGCGACACAGGAGCTTACATCAGGCAATTATGGGACACCCGCTACGACGCAGGTCTATGCAGTTGCCCCACGTAAGCAAAACGGGGCCTGCTTTCAGTGCGGTCGCCAAGGACATTGGCGTAACCAATGTCCTGATAAGTTGCGATCACGCCTCCAGTCAGGGAAACCACGCCTCCAGCCAGAGCAACCCCGCTTTCAGTCAGGGAGCCAGAGACCACGTACTGTTTGTCCAAAATGTCGTAAGGGGTTTCATTGGAAGAGAGATTGTTGGTCCCAATTTCATAAAGATGGTTCGCCCCTGAATGGTACAAATTCGGGGCCTGAGATTTTGTGGACCACTCCTGTTTTAGAACAAGGTCACCCTTCTATGACAGTAAAGATTGGCAATATTCCTTTTAAATTTTTGATTGACACGGGGGCAGCAAAGACGATTTTAAGGCAAGAAGAGGTTCCCCAAGATTGGGAACTCATCCCTGGACCCAGTTTACATGGAATAGGAGGGATGACAAGAGCATTTTGCACACGAGACTCGCTTATGTGGGAAGACCCAGAAGGTTCTACCGGACACTTCCGCCCTTTGGTAGCTAATATTAGCACCAACTTACTGGGCAGGGATCTTCTGGAATGTCTTAATGTTAGGATATCCACAGACGCCTCTGCAGAGCGTAAAACTCATTCCCGCGATACCAGGTCTATTCAGCACCCCCAATACTAAATGCCACTGTTCGTAGCCAAACACCCCGCTTAAGCTGGCTTTCTAATGAGCCTGTCTGGGTGGAACAGTGGCCTTTACCTAGGGATAAGCTAAAAATTTTAAAAGAGCTCGTCCGAGAGCAGTTGTCCTTGGGACACATTCGTCATTCTCGAAGCCCATGGAATACTCCTGTCTTTGTGATTAAAAAGCGCTCGGGAAAATGGCGCCTCCTTCAAGATCTCCGTGCAGTAAATAAAACCATGCAGGTCTGGGGCTCCCCCCAAAGGGGTTTGCCTCTTGCTTCTGCAATTCCCACGGGAATTCCAATCATAGCTATTGATATACAAGATTGTTTTTTCTCTATCCCCTTGCATCCGCGAGATTGTAAACGTTTTGCCTTCTCTGTTCCGTCTATTAATAATGCCAGCCCCACTGACAGATTTGAATGGGTGGTGCTGCCCCAGGGTATGGCCAATAGTCCTACAATTTGTCAGGAGGCTGTTAAATCTGCCCTTGTCCCATATATTCATAAGGGCCTTAATATTTTTCATTATACAGATATTATTTTAATATGGGGAAAATCAGATACAGATCTCTATGCCTTACGTGATTTTCTCATTCCTGCATTAAAGAAAAGTGGCCTTAATGTAGCCCCTGAGAAGATACAGCTAATCCCTCCAATATCCTTCCTAGGTTCAGAGATTTCTCTAACGCAAATTCGTCCCTTAAAACCTAATGTTACCTTCCCTTCTAACCTTACTCTTGCTTCTTTACAAAGTTTTCTAGGAAATTTAAATTGGCTTAGGCAGTATCTCTATCTGCCCACAAGCTGCCTCCAACCACTGTTTGACCTGTTGAAAGGAAACAAACAGCCGTCTTCAAAACGTAAGTTAACTCCCGAGGCCTCCTTGGCACTGGAAAGGGTTAACCAGGCCCTCCAGGACATGCACCTTGTTCGATTCTCCCCCTCCTCTCCAGTAAACCTTCTAATCTTCAACTCCACCCCCACAGTAGTAGGGGCACTGTGGCAAGACCATGGGGTTCTCGAATGGCTTCACACGCCAGTAGGAGGAGCTCCAAGACTCCTCACTGAGATAGATGCGTTAGCATTCATGGTTCGCCAAGGGAGAAATAGGTCTGTGCAGGTCTTAGGGAAAGAACCGGATTTAATCATTCTGCCCTTTTCTCTCACAGATACAGAGTGGCTTATACGCCATCATTCCCGCTTTGCCATAAGCTTCGTGGGGTTTCCAGGACAAATAGATAACCATTTTCCTTCTAATAAATTGATAGCTTCTTTACCTCTTCTGCCTCTACTAGCACCTAAACTTTTCTCTCGGGATCCCATTCCCTCTGCTCCTACAATCTTTACTGATGGCAGAAAAAGGGGAGCTGCTGCCCTTATATATTACCCAGACAAACAATCTCCTAAACCTCTCTTTACTGAGCTTCCTGATAATTCCCCTCAGTACAAAGAACTTTATGCTGTTTTTCTTGCACTAAAAGCTGTACCAGAATCCTTCAACCTTTTTTCTGACAGTGTGTATACTGTTAACTTACTTCCATGGCTTGCTCGTTCGTATGTGAAAATTGATGACAACCCACTTTCCCCTCTCTTGATTCAAATCGCCTCTATGCTCTGTTCTCGAACCCAACCACTGTATATTCAACACCTTCGTTCCCACAGCCCTCTTCCTGGTTCCCTGTCCGAAGGGAATGCCGTAGTTGACCGCCTTGCCTCCACAGGAACTTTCCCAGTCTCTGTCTCTGATCCTGCTAATTTTCACTCTCTAACCCATGTTAATCTTAAAGGCCTTCAAGCTCGATTCCCTGATGTTCCTGTACCACAGTTAAAACATATCCTTGCTACATGCTCTTCTTGTGCAAATCTCATAAAGACACCTGCTATCCAGACCCTTGGGGTTAACCCCCGAGGTTTAAAAGCTAATGCTATTTGGCAAATTGATGTCACCCACATACCAAACTTTGGCAAACAAAAATATGTGTTTGTCTCAATTGATACCTTTTCTAAATTTATGTGGGCTACAGCTCAGACAGGAGAAAGTGCTAAAAAGCTTGTAAGCCATATGCTCTCTTGTTTTGCCGTTATGGGGGGTCCCATTACTTTTGAAAACAGACAATGCACCTATGTTTTCAAGCAAACAATTTAAAGATTTTTGTTCCCTCTGGAATATTACTCATACCACGGGCATTCCCTACAATCCACAGGGACAAGGCATTGTCGAAAGGGCCCATCAAACACTGAAGGCTCAACTAAATAAAGATAAAGGAGGAACATATCCCCCCAATATCCAGCTAGCAAAAGCCTTAACTACGTTAAATCTCTTTAATATTTACAATAACTCAGCCTTACCCCCTATTATTCTTCACTGGAAAACACCATCTACCCTCCCATCTATTAAGGTGAAATGGAGAGACCCACTCGATAAAGTTTGGAAAGGGCCTGACCCATTATTGACCATGGGAAGGGGTTTCGCATGCATTTTCCCTCAAAATTTCTCTAAACCTGTCTGGGTTCCTGCCCGCCATGTCCGACAATACCCGCAGGATGGCGCTGTTATTCCTGAAGAACAAGAAATACTACAAGAGGACCAGATGCAGGATACATCCCAGGACCCGTAATACGACATGGCAGAACCTGCAAATCTGGCTCACAGAGACCTCTCTCCTACCCTTTCCCTGTATGTCTTATGTTATAACTGGCCAGTTGTTTTTGTGAATGAGTGTGTTAAATGACAAAATTTTTTTTCTTTTTTTTGCATGACCCATCTGCTTGGAGTACTCTAAAAGGTTATTGGCCTTATATTAAAATGCTGGACACAGCCAAAGTTTCTGGAGACGTCCAGAAACATTCCAAAAAATTTTTTTTCTTTCTCCCTCTTTTGAATTTTATATATAGTATTGGTATATATGTAAGTGTTTAGTCTTAAACTGTGTGACTAATGACAGATTTAAAATTGTTTTTAAATAATATGTTTTTATAACAAAAGTTCTTTTTCCTCCAGTTTGTTATAACTAAATGTTTATGGGTATGTCTCAAGTTTGGTAACACTAACTTAACGGTCAGAAGTGTAACCCTACAGCTACACTTTTACCAGACAAGGTAAATATTAATTGTTAAGGTAACTTACTATTTAGGTAAAAGTCTAAATGTTCAACGTGACTATTCATTCCCAAAACTAAACTATATAAATTTTATATACAGGACACCTTTGAAGGGCCCCCAAAGGTGCCCTGTAAACTATCTTGTGGAAATTAATCCACAACAGATCTGGCATCAATCTGGCACTGTAAACGTTAAAATCATTGTCACGAATATGCGTTAACTCTCTAAGCAATTTGAGTCTGTTTAAAATACATATTTTAGCTAAAATTGGTCTCAAGATCCTGCGGTAGAGGCTGCTACAGGAGGTCACATTAGATGACCTTTTAATAAATCATAAAGAGATTCTAAACCAATTATAATCATCGAGGTACCAACTATAACAAACCTATAACTTGTTACCAGTTCAAATTAACCACGAGAAGCAGATTGTTTGTGTTTCTTTCACAGGAATCCCGGAAAAACCATCTGAACCCCTGCACACCCTGACGTCACTCACTAGATGGCACGACTACCGTGGCACACCCCCCGAAACCCTAGATGTCACTCAACGTGATCTGAAGAACCTGATACACGAATTACAAGGACAGAACTTTCTTCATGCCTGGTTACCGTTCCTGCTTCTGACCTGCTTGTTACGTGTTGGCAGTTCCAGCTAGCTATCTACAAAAGAGCAACATTCCAGTGGCTGACCTCCCTCATGCAGCGTTGCATCCCCTGCCAATTCCTCCCCTAGCCATCTACTTCGGACTGAGACTTGTATCGGACTTTCTGACATACCCTATATACATTTTACACAATTTTGAAGCAGCTTATTTCCCTTCACGCTGCTGGTTTTTCATAGACTAATCCTGAGTAATTCATAGATGTTGTTAAAATTTCTGAGGCTCTTGCCGGGCCGGCTAGCTTCACGGTGGTGAACAGAGACGCGGAGACAACGGCTGGGCAGGGAAGCTGTATTTCTTTATTCAGGAACAACGATTCACAAACTAAGACAAACTAATCACCAAACAGAACTCTGCTGTCTCTTTGCGGCGGCGCAAGCACTCTTTCTTTTTCTCTCGAACTCAGGAACCCTCTCCCTTACTCTCGAACTCAGAAACTCTCGCACCCTCGCACTCTCGAACTCCGGAACTCTCGAACTCTCGTACTCTGAAACTCTGTAACTCTCTTACTCTCAACTCAGGAACCCTCTCCCGGGGTTCCTTCGGGGCGGGGCCAAGCGGGCCCACGAAATTAGCAGGCCTGATCCAATTCTCTTGGCGGGGGGAGGGCTAGAACAAGCCAATGCAAAGCATACGACACATAGACTTTACAGACTGTTGCCTTGAGGACTATACAATGCCAAATAGCCCCTCTGTTTGGTGGGTCATGCCTCCTGCCGCCCCCTCATTATGTACCCTTGCCCTTTTCCCCACTCAAGCAGGGAATGTTCCTTTACACACCAATCCTTCCCTTCACACCCCACTTTACTTCTCCCCTTCGTGTCCCTTCCTATTTTGTTATGTCATTTAGGCTTATGTCCAAAAGGTTTCTGCCCCATGATAGTCTTTTATAGACTTTGTACATCTTATGCAATTACTAGATAGAAAGATAAAAAAGATGTAGAGATACTGTGAAGAGATGGTTGAGCAGGCTGCGCTTAAACCTATGAGATGAGTCTCTCCAGGTAAGTCTCTCTCTCTGAAGAGGGGTTGAGCACAGGAGGACATTTAAATCTCACAAGGTTGGCAGCCATTTAAGCCTTCCCTCCTCCACAGAAAGTCCTACATCTTCCCACCTGAGCATGGCATTCCTCTAAAACATTTAAGCATGCTCCATTTTTCTTTACTGTGTCCATTTAGATATAAAGGGATAGGAGGAGATGTTGCTGAGGACTTATTCTGATGCAGTCTCTGCCCCCAGGTTTTTCTATGCCCCGCTAAATCCTAGAGTGCCCCCTTTCAACCAATCCTGGCTCCGCCCCCAGGTTTTCCTATGCCTCGCTAAATCCTAGAGTGCCCCCTTTCAACCAATCCTGGCCCTACACGTCACCCCTGGTTGTCGCCCAATAAAAAGCCCCCTCACCCCTCCCCTCGCTCTCTCTGGGCTCTCGGCTCTCCCTCTCTGAGGTCTCGCTCCCTGCTCTCCCCCCGTGGTCGGCCATTGCTGGCTGGCTCCACGTGGTCTGAACCAAACCTCCCCCCCATCCTATAATAAAGATCTGTGTACCCCTTTGCTCTGGACGTCCGCTCTCTTCTCCGCGGTGCAGCCCGACACCAGACCACCTCAACAACAATTTCCCTTTATTGTGCCTGCAATTTTACTTTTTTGTATGCTAATTTTAGTAGACGAAGGTAGTTAGAAGTCCCTTGGTTCTTCTAAGGGCAATAGCTACACATTTCCACTCAAAGATATATCATTGTGCTGCTTTAGCTGATGAGTACACAAAGCTTCCACCCAACCGCTTCCTCACGGGCTTGGGCTTGAATGACACTATCAGTTCAAGTGATGAACTGCAGCTGGGACAGACATCAGAAGGCAAAGAAAAATAACTTAGCAGAGGGAGAATGCAGAAAGATGTGAAGAGCAGGTCAGACATAAGAGTTAAAGTGACTTCAGAGAGTGAAAGAGTTTTCTAAAATTTTCAGACAGAAACTAATGAATTATTTTTGGAAAGAAATGCCCTTTGCACTTAACTAAAGAAACAGAAGTTTACTTCTGAAATGTCTAACGAAGCAAGTTATTATTTTCACATTGTCGTGACAATAGAAATATATTTATAGAGATTGTACTGGACTAAAAATGTGTCATAACATAAACACACAGAAAACGTGTTTCTCACCCTTCATCAATTCTGGAGGTGTCTGCAGTTTTCTTTGGAGAGAAGTTTGTTTCTAGAGGTAAATTTTCCTTATGGTAGACGGCATCCTGTAACCAGTTATAGAAAGAGCAGATCATGAAGCACCAACTAGTGCACGTCTCAGAAAAATCATCATTTGACCAATGACATTTGTTAATTTTATTCTTGTTAATCATTATTAAATCACTAATAAAAAAAAAAGATTTCTGGGCCCAGAACAGAGGGATGGTATAAGCTTCTCCATGGTCCACAGGCTGAGAGCAAAAAGCTTATCACAGAAGCAGAGGCTGCAGATTAAGGGGTGGGACTGGGACCCATTGCTCAAGGTCTGGTTGCCTTGGTTACTGTTATCTTTCTGCAGAGCTGTGAATGGGCAGAGGTTAGGCCCAGGACTGAGAGACTTCATGACCCCTCAGGACGGGCTGTGCCTGGAGGTGCTGTCTCAAGGCCTCCTGTTATCTGGGGCGTCTTCTCCTTCCTTGGTTAGTTACCTTTATCTCTGCCTTGGAATCTGAGTCTATGCCCAAAGTTTGGTGTCATGCGAAGATTATAGCGGTTTTGAAACCAAAGAAAGACCCAACACTGGCCACCAGCTATAGACCAATTTCTCTCCTCTCCGTGTGTTGCAAACTCCTTGAGAGGCTGCTTCTGTCACGTATTTCTCATCTTACAGAGAAATTCCTATCACCCGCCCAGGCTGGTTTCCACCCAGGAAGATCTACCTGCGAACAAGCCCTGGCCCTCTCAACTTACATTGAAAATGGATTCCAGAATAATTTAAAGACAGGTTCTGTCTTTGTTGATCTCACAGCAGCCTATGACACGGTCTGGCACTGTGGTCTCCTAGTCAAGATCTCAAGATGCCTGCCTCCATGGGTGGCCAACACCATATCGTTTCTTCTCCAAAACAGAAGATTCCGGGTGCATCTGGGTGACAAGTCTAGCAGATGGAGACTTGTTTCAAGTGGCCTCCCCCAGGGCTCTGTTCTGGCTCCTACGCTATTTAATATTTACATCAATGACCTCCCAGAAACTTCTTCAAGGAAGTTCATCTACGCCGATGACATCTGCTGTGCAACTCAGGCATCCAAGTTCGACATCCTCGAGGAAACACTCACGAAAGACATGTCTCTGATATCTGATGACTGTAAAAAATGGTGACTAATCCCTAGCACTGCAAAAACGGTATCATCTGTTTTCCATCTACACCATGCCTCGGCCTCGCGTGAGCTTAATGTGCAGCTTGGCGATACGAGAATCCGGCATGAAGCCCAGTCAATCTATCTTGGTGTTACTCTGGATCGCACTCTGTCATTTCACAAACATCTCATAAAAACTGCAGCAAAGGTGGGCGCGAGGAATCACATCATTGCAAGACTGGCCAGCTCCTCATGGGGCGCGAGCGCTTCCACACTACGATCATCCTCTCTGGCATTATGCTATTCCACTGCAGAATACTGTGCCCCAGTATGGTTCTGTAGCCCCCATGTCCACTTGGTCGATTCCAAATTATATTCCTCCATGAGGATCATTTCTGGAACCATCCGTTCCACCCCGGTTCCATGGCTGCCAGTTCTTAGCAACATCGCCCCGCCAGATATTCGTCGGGATGCGGCATCATCTAAGTTCATTTCCCACGTCTACACTCGACCGGACTTGCCAATATACGCGGATATCTTCGCCCACCCTGTCCAACGCTTGACATCTCGTCACCCAATCTGGTCCCCTACGCCTACACTGAACTTCTCTGTTCCAGACTCTTGGAAACAGAGCTGGCAGTCAGCTGAGGTCAAGAACAAACACCTCATCACAGACCCCTGCGAGCGTCAACCCGGCTTTGACCTGGCACGTTATGATCGGGCCCTCCTCAATCGCTATCGAACAGGCCATGGCCGGTGCGCCGCTATGTTCCATCACTGGGGAGCCAGAGACGACCCGAACTGCCCCTGCGGCTCCAGACAGACTATGACCCACATAGTCAACGACTGCCACCTCTCCAGATTCAAAGGAGGTCTCGAAACTTTACATCGGGCTCAACCTGATGCTGTTGACTGGCTACGGAAGAAGGGCAACGCTAGAAGAAGAAGAACTGTGTTCTTGAGGACTAAGTAAAGGAAGACGAGGGTTGGGGAGACAGCATCATGGTTACGCAAACAGACTCTCATGCCTGAGGCTCCAAAGTCCCAGGTTCAACCCCTGCACCACCAGAAGCCTGAGCTGAGCAGAGCTCTGGTGGAAAGAAAAAGAAAAGGAAAGAAAAAAGAAAGACAACTCCCTTTCTCTTTTTCTTTTTTTAGATTTTAGACACATGCATATGCACACACTGGGTGGGACACTGGAGTGGCCGTCTACTGAAGTTAGACACTGTGTCCTTGGGGACTAACTACAGACAGATAACTCTCATCCTTCCTTTCTGTTTTCCTTTCTTCCTTTCTTCTTGTATATTTTTTTATATTTATTTATTTCCCCTTTTGTTGCCCTTGTTTTTCATTGGTATTGTAGTTATTGTTGTTGTCATTGATATCATCATTGATAGGACAGAGAGAAATGGAGAGAGGAGGGGAAGACAGAGAGGGGGAGAGAAAGACAGATACCTGCAGACCTGCTTCACCGCCTGTGAAGCGACTCCCCTGCAGGTGGGGAGCCGGGGGCGCGAACCGGGATCCTCACGCCGGTCCTTGTGCTTTGTGCCACGTGCGCTTAACCTGCTGCTCTACCACCAGACTCCCTCTTTCTTCCTTTCTTTCTTTATTTCTTTTTTAGATTTTATTTACTCATTAATGAGAAAAATAGAGGAAAGGAAGCAGACATTGCTCTGGTACATGTGCTGCCGGAAATTGAACTCAGAACACCATGTCTGAGAGTCCAGTGCTTTCCTCACTGTGCCGCCTCCCAGACCACAAGAAGGAGGCTTCCACCCATGTGAGCGCACCTTCTGCTATTTGCCCTGCAGGGAGAAGGTGAACGAATGGCAGCAGAATGGTAGAGGGAAAGTCAAGGAAGTGTTCCTGACAATATGACTTGCTGATAAATTACGTTGTATCTCTCTGAATAATTTGTATTTAAGTGGGAGTGCAATGACTGGCCTTGTTAAAAACAAACAAACAAACAAAAAAAACCTTAAATTATGGAACTAGAACAAGTTCCCAAGCAAATTGCTTCAAAAGCAAGTTGTTCTTAGGAATATTTTTCAAAAGGTGGAATTATTGAGACTGCAGGTGGGGAAGATAAAAGTGTCTATAAATGTGGCACGAAATGAAAGGTTTTTTTTAAATGGTGACTTGCAAGAGGATAGGGACTCCTTACCTTAATGAAGTCAAAAGGCAACATAATAGACTCTTCCCACCTGAGCAGTTTCACATTTCTTCAAAACTCTCTAACTGTCTTAGAATTGCATGCTTCAGACTCCATCCCAAGTTTATGGAGCAATTTAATAACAATAAGGAGAATAAATCAACAGGCAGATTTTGGCTTAAAAGCATTATCTCAACAGCGTAGTATCTGCTGGATACCCACTCGTATGCACTGGCCTGTTAGAAGCTGCAGGTATAAATTGGAGCATCTGGGAGTCGGGCGGTGGCACAGCAGGTTAAGCGCATGTGTCACAAAGCACAAGGACCAGCGTAAGGATCCCAGTTCGAGCCCCTGGCTCCCCACCTGCAGGGGAGTCACTTCACAGGCGGTGAAGCAGGTCTGCAGGTGTCTGTCTTTCTCTCCCCCTCTCTGTCTTCCCCTCCCCTCTACATTTCTCTGTCCTATCCAACAACAACGACATCAATAGCCACAACAATGATCAACAAGGGCAACAAAAGGGAAAATAAATAATTTAAAAAATAAAAAAATAAAAAAAAATTGGAGCATCCAGAAGTTCAGAGGAGCTGATAGATTACTGGTAGATATATACAAATATGTGCTCTTTGAAAGTGTGAACTGGAATCACTTCTTGGAACTGATGACTTGCAAACATCCTCAACAGACTAGTCACCTGGTGTGACTGCCATTCTGCCCTAGGCGATGATTTGTCCTCTTCCTGAGAGAATTGTACAGCACTGCATTTGCTCACTCTACTGTCCTACCTTGATGTCATTTCCCACCTGCCTAGGGCACCAGCAAAAATTTAAGATTTCTTCCCAGTTTTATGCCCCAACTCTGAGTCTCAACAAAAGGAATAGAAAAATAATCTAGCACTGAATCTTTGGTGAAATCTTCCAGACTACTTGAATGAAATGAAGGCCCTGCCTCCCACCTACTCACGGACTTCTCCTGTCTAGCTCTCAGAGGACAACTTCTTTTCTTTCACTCTGAAAATCCCTATCAGTAAACACCATTATTGTTTTTATAAGATTAGAAATACTTATTTTATATGAACAAATGCTTAAGGATGGCTTTGCTGGAACATAACATATTTCTATTTTTAATTGCTTAATGACCTTCTATACTGCTTTCTCTAGGAGGGTCTCTGTCAGTCCCTGTTCAGGGCGCCATTTGCCGGGCTAGCTTCGCGGGCGGGAGACAGACGACCAGGGACTCATGGCTGAGCTGGGAACGCAGTTCGATCTTTATTGACAAGCGGTGATGCAGTTCAACAATCTAATCTCTTCTAAATCTCTTATAAATCTTATAAATCTCTTCTAAATCTTTTATGTCTCCTGAGGCGGAAGTGTCAGGAAGAGGAAGTACATAGGACGGGGGTGGGGAGAAGAAACCAGTGGGGATTAAACCAGTGCAGGCAAAACATTGATCATGTAAAGAGACCACAGCCTCAAGCAATGCAACAGAAGATTCTTAGAAGCAGAATTTAGAAGCAGACCAACAGGTCTCTGTGGAATGCTACTCTGCAATCAGAAATGATAATATTGAGTCCTTCAAGGCTGAGTGGATGGAAATGGAGGTGATTATGAGGAGTGAAATAAGAGGTGGAAACAACTACCAGATCATGTTGTTGATTTATCGGACACAGATAAATAAAACACATGGACTTGCAAAGAGAGAAAGTGACTGAGCCGTCGCTAGGAGTCTGTGAGAAGTACAGTGCTCACCTTTGTGGACATGGGAGGAGCACAGAACATTGGTACAGGGTGTGGTGTGGAAATGTGACCCTATGATCTTGTGAACTTGTAAGCTAGCATTAAATCATTAATAAAAGTTTTAAAAGAAATAAAGATTTTACTTTATTTCATGAGACAGTGAGAGAAGTTTGGAACATCAGAGATCAAGTGCGAATCTATAGTCCTGAATTCTGTCCATAGAATGTTTGTCCATATGCCAGCATTATTCCCTTTTATTATCAGAGATCAAGTGCGAATCTATAGTCCTGAATTCTGTCCGTAGAATGTTTGTCCATATGCCAGCATTATTCCCTTTTATTATCAGAGATCAAGTGCGAATCTATAGTCCTGAATTCTGTCCATAGAATGTTTGTCCATATGCCAGCATTATTCCCTTTTATTATCAGAGATCAAGTGCGAATCTATAGTCCTGAATTCTGTCCATAGAATGTTTGTCCATATGCCAGCTTTATTCCCTTTTATTATCAGAGATCAAGTGCGAATCTATAGTCCTGAATTCTGTCCGTAGAATGTTTGTCCATATGCCAGCATTATTCCCTTTTATTATCAGAGATCAAGTGCGAATCTATAGTCCTGAATTCTGTCCGTAGAATGTTTGTCCATATGCCAGCATTATTCCCTTTTATTGCAGTGCTGTTTTTCTCTCTTAGTACGACTCCCACAATGTATGTGGGTGATGTATGTAGAAACAGCATGGAGTATAGATGCTATCAGATATACCCAGGAATGAATGGAGCTACAACTGTGATGTGAACTGAAGTTTCTATTATTTTCCCATAAAGTCACTAACATAATTAAATGAACCCACATAATATGTTTTTATGCACCAGACCTGATACTAAAAAAAAATACTATGTGATGTGAAATAAATGATAAATTATTTCTCTCCAGCTCCTTATAATTCCTGCAACTACTCTTTAAAAAAACGGGGTGGCCAGTAAACTACTCTACGTAGATATGGATCCCCTGCACTAGCACTCAGATTTCAAAGTGCTGTGCTCTTTTCCTTGCCAAAGGCAAACTAAGTTGTGTACTAGTTAACGTGCTAAAGGTAGAATTCGTTCAGCAATACACAATCCAACAGGATAAAGGCCTCACCTAGTGATTTTGTCCCAGTAATTAGTCAAACCATTGAAGAGAGGAAGACAGTTATAATACTAAACTAACTTCTTTTTTCACTCACTCATTCATTCATTCTTTCTTTCTTTCACTGACCGGTTACTTTTTCTTTTGCCTCCAGGATTGTTGCTTGGTCTCGGTGCTGGCACTAGAATCTCACTGCACCTGACAGCCAATTCTTTTCTTTTCTATTTTCTTTAAATCTAATTTGGTAGGACAGAAAGAAATTCAGAGGAGAGGGGGTGATAGAGAGGGAGAGGGAAAGACAGACACCTGCAGACCTGCTTCACCGCCTGTGAAGCGACTCCCCTGCAGGTGGGGAGCTGGGGGCTCGAACCGGGATCCTTACGCCGATCCTTGCGCTTCCTGCCACATGCTGTTAACTCACTGTGCTACTCCCTGACTCCCTATAATTGATATTTTCAATGAAACATGTCCCCAAGACTCCTCTATAAAGGTAGGTTATCAATCATATTAAAAGGAGTGCTAGTAAGCTTTCTAGACAGTGAAAATATTTACTACAAGTAAACCAGTCATAAAAGAAATACCAGAAGGAGTTATAGAAAAGGGAAATACTGAGTGAAATAAATAAGGAAGTAAGCAAAATCAAATGAAGACCAAACTTTGTACTAAGACCGTAGAATTGAGATTTCCAACAATAAGGCAGTGAGCGCAGCATGGTGGGGGCCCTTTGGATTTGGGTGAAGGATCGCTGATAATTATGTGGTAGGTGTGGTCTAATAGCAGTTTGAAATGGTGTGAAACTGTGCTTTTAAAATATGTACAGTATTTTAATCAAAGCTTGCCACAAAACAAATACAATTTGAGAACAAATTAAGAAGTAGGGAGGCAGGTAAGTGGAAACCAATAGAGTCAGGGAAATAAAAAGATTATTGGGGACTGGGTGGTAGCACAGTGGGTTAAGCGCTCATGGCACAAAATGCAATGACAGGAGTCAGGATCCCGGTTCGAGTCCCCGGCTCCCCACCTGCTGGGGTGGGGAGTGAAGCAGGACAAGCAGTGAAGCAGGTCTGCAGGTGTCTGTCTTTCTCTCCTCCTCTCTGTCTTCCCATCCTCTCTCTATTTCTCTCTATCCTATACAACAACAACAGCAATAACAACAACATCAAGGATAAATAACAAGGGCAACAGGAGGGAAAAAATAGCCTCTAGGAGCAGTGGGTTCGTAATGCAGGCACCAACCCCCAGCAATAGCCTTGGAGGAAAAAAAAACTAAAAAATAAATAAGAGATTATTAAAAAGTGGAAAGAGATGATGCCTTTATAAAGTCTGCCCAGACATATTCAATGGCTTCTGTCAAAATTAGACTCCAACCTTCCCACAAACATTGACAGACAGTGCTAAATCTTTCAACCTTAGTTACAGGCCTGAATGAGTGATGTTCCACAACTCATAAATAGTTCTTAATTTTTAGAGTTGAAAATACTAACAGGAGAGGCCATGGTGGCGCTACTCCTGGTTAAGTTCACATGTTACAGCATAAGAGGACCCAGGTTCAAGCCCCTGGTCCCCACCTCCAGACGGCAGCTTCACAAGTGGTGAAACAGGGCTCCAGGTGTCTGTCTGTCTCTCTCCCTCTCTATCTCCTCCTCCCCTCTCAATTTCTCTCTGTCTCTACCCAATAATAATAATAGTATTATTTTTTAAATCCTAAGAGGAAGTTGACATCTTAAATACTATCTCTCTCTCTTTGAATGAGAATGCTTGGATGGTGACCTTACATTTTCAAGAGACAACATTCCACACCACGTCCCCAACAGTCTCCTTCCTCCCCTGCAGGCCCCTCCACATTGAAGATGGATGCTTCCACCTCTCTATAAGTCGCCTGTGTGTGGCTGGGTAAAGATACAGACTATATTCGGACGCTTTTGATGAGAAAGCATTCCTTATACCACCAGAAGAATCTCAGTTTCTCAAGATAAGTGAGTCTGGCCAGATCTGATTTTACTTGGATCCCCTTTAAAGACCTCCTTCTCAAGCTCATCCCGCAGGGCAGAATCACATTCTACTCCTCCAGCATCAGTGGATAAGCTCCAACCTCCCCTAAGTGCCTTTATAATCCTTGTTAGCTCCATAGCAACTCTCTCCTGCGAACCTCAGCTATCAGATAACTATCATTTACTAAGCTATTAAAATAAAGGCATTTCAGTTTCCTCAGGTACAGATTTGGAAAGAAGCCCAGAAGCCTGGAAGGCTAACCTGTCTGGCAAAGTCCCTCCATCTGTCAACTAAATGCAGAGTGGTTCCTGTCACCACTGCTCCTAGAATCTAATTTCTTTTTCTAGCTTCTTATGCTACAGCTTCCATCTTGTGGTCTCTTGTGATTAGTCCACTTGTTGCTGGGGCTCTGTTTCTGCCTCAGAAGCAGGACTATAATAAATCCATGCTGTTGTTTCTCAGACACTCTTGGTTGCCACTACATCATTCTGACTGTGTGTGCCGAGATAAGACAGTTTTAGAAGTCCCTTCGAATTGGTTTGTCTCTGCACTATTGCAGACAACTAACTGTGTGCAGGTCACAAAGTATAATGGAAGGTAAAAATCCAATCTCTTCTTTTCTATGGAATTGGTTGATTTTGTAGGCTTCATATATACAATAAAACTTAGAAGTTTTCAGGGTCCAGGGTAAATATGTGAATACATTTGCACAAGTTTTATTTATACAAAGAATTACCGAGTGGAAGGGTATGGAATAGGAGGCTCTTCATGGGCTATGTAACTAGTAAATAGCTCCCTGAGTGACTTTGCTTTGGTCTTTTTTCTCCCTCTATTCCCGAGTTCCTCTAGAGAATTTCCATAGAGAAGTAAGACCAGTTTGACGAAACAAGTCTTAGGGACAATACTTCTCCACCAAGTCTTGCTAACCTAGATATCACTCGTGAATCGTTTTAAGTGTGGTCATGGGGGTCTTCTACCATGTCAGCAGCAGAACATTCACAGTTATGTCATAATGAGATCTTTAAAAAGATATTAGATACCAAATGAACTCCTCTTTCCCATAAAATAAACATCTCCACGTTTCCTTCCCTTTTGATCATTTTGTTGAGGAGTTAGTGGTTTATAGTAGAGTTGTTGACACGTAAGTACAACCTCTCACCTGCCTGTGACAGGTGTCTTCAGACACCTCTTCCCCAACTGAAGTCCTCCAGGAACAGGCTCTGAAACTCCAAGGCCTTCTCCCCACCCCCTTCTTCCCCAGAGATCTCGCCTCCATGCAATGCACCAAACCCAGTCCGAGTTTTACTTGGCATGTTCCCTTTCTCTCCCTGTTTCTTTTTTAAAACTTATTTATTATTAGGTAGAGACAAAGAAAAATTGAGAGGAGAGGGGAAGGGAGAGAGGGAGAGAGACAGGGAGACACCTGCAGCCCTGCTCCACCCCTCGTGAAGCTTTCCCCCTGCAGGTAGGGACCAGGGGCTTGAACCTGGGTCCTTGTGCCCTGTGGTCTATACACTGAACTAGGTGCACCACTGCCTGCTCCCTCTATCCCTATTTCTAAAATTCCACCTATACGTGATAGCATATCGACAGGTTTTTATAAAGTGTCCTCAGAAACTATAAATAACATATTTTAATAATATGTTAATAATACATAAATATAGAAAGTGGTTAACAATTTCAAAATAATAAAAAGAAAAGACACTGTGTCTGCTGTCTGTCACTGGCATAGCTAAATGATATCCATCAAAGAAAGGAAGCTTGTAAAATATATCTATTAATTCATTCTATTTTTAAAAACCTTATTATCATCATGATTAAGAAGAATATTCAATGTGCTTGAAAAATATCGTCATCTCTCTTGTTCCAGAATGGTTTCTGGCTGAGTAGGATTTCAGCCCAAGTCCTGCCGGACTGTGAGAGAATAAGAGGCGATCTGTGTGGTTGGAGGAGTGCACAGACCTACTGGCACTGATGTAACAGTCTACCTGCTTCCTTTGGGCTTAATAACTTTGAGATCTGGCTACATATTATAATTCTGAAGAATTTAGCTATCCTACCTAATGAGAATTCTTAGTTAGAAATTAAAGGTATTTTTCTACTGCTCATGCAAAGTGCGTTTTTACATTAGAAACTAGAAAATAGAAAGCTTCTGCAGTTTTAAAAGAAAGATATCAAGTATGCATGAAGAACATTTTGTAATCCATGAGGGAAGGTAATCCTACAGACATCATGATTCTATAGTCAAAAGAAAATTAAGATTGTCATCTATTTTCATACCTGATTTACACTCAAATTCAGTCACTAAACATCTATTATTTTTTTTCAGTTACAAAACAAAATAAATAAAACAAAACATCTTGGGCAGGGAGAAGATGGCATAATGGTTATGCAAAGATTCTCGAGCCTGAGGCCCCATAAGTCCCAGATCAATAAGCCAGAGCTGAGAAGTGCTCTGGCAAAAAGTAAATAAATAAAATAAAATAATACAAAACATCAACCTCAGAGACTTAGAAAAAAATTGATATAACTTAAAAAGCATTAATAATCCAATTTGGCCTCCCTCTGAATATAAAAGAGAGCAAATAAGTGAACTGTCCACTCAGCCGGATAAGGTGCCCAACGTTAAGTGAGCTGCCAAGCTGCTAAGATCTCTTTGACTCGCCAACGGGGGGCTGGAGGGCTGCCTCAAACCACACTCAGCTCAGTAGTAACTTCGGGGACTTGCAGAGCCACAGAAAGGTGACAGTTACTGTTTCTGACAGGACAAGGATCCAGATCAAAACAGTCAGAGAGGGTCTGGGAAGACAGGATAACGGTCAGAGAGGGTCTGGGAAGACAGGATAACGGTCAGAGAGGGTCTGGGAAGACAGGATAACGGTCAGAGAGGGTCTGGGAAGACAGGATAACGGTCAGAGAGGGTCTGGGAAGACAGGATAACGGTCAGAGAGGGTCTGGGAAGACAGGATAATGGTTATGCAACAAGACTTGGGCCTCTGAGCCTCTGAGGTCTCGGGTTCAATAACCAGTCCCGCCGTAAGCCAGAGCTGAGCAGGGCTCTGGAAAGTAGAAAGGAAGAAAGGAAGGAAAGAGGAAGGGAGGGAGGAAGGGAGGAAGGAAGAGAGGGAGGGAGAGGGAGAGAGAGGGAGAGGGAGGGAGGGAGGGAGGGAGAGGGAGGGAGGGAGGAGAGACAGATAGGTGCTTCCTATTATTTATTCATCCCATTGGTATCTACTAGTGCTGAGTAGTGATTATTCTAAGTACCCAGACACTGAGCAGGCTTTGCTTCTCTGGGTGTCAGACACAGTCTAAAAGTAATAGGTTTTCTGTGATCATTGCATTCAGTTGAATTCTATTCAGTGAGAATAATAAACGTATTCATGAGTGAAGTTTGTCCATAAGTAGCCTTGTTATTTATGTGGATAGGTTATGCTAACATCCTAAAAAGGCAAGCAGAAATTTCATGGAAACACCATAAAGGAGGACTGAAGGCTATTTTATGAATTTTGTGAAGTCAGAAACACAGGTGAGTGGTGTGTCTGGGGTGGGGTGGGGGCGGGCACACTTGCACATATATCGCCACAAGGTGAGGGAACGTTGGCTGACTCTCAGACTCTGCGTGGACATGGCGAGATGGCAGTAAGTATGATATTCCAGAGAGAATTAGTGACTCAGAAAAAGGCAAAGTGATATATCAAAGAGTCAGAGAAAGTGGACAGTGGATAACCTAGTTTCACCAGAACAGAGGCAAACAGGGAATGAGATTCCTGATGAGAACCATAAAAAGCCCAGTCTGTGAAAGTGTCATACATCGCATTAATATGAGAGACCTTTGAAATAATATTTAAAACTTGGAATTACAGATAAATCATAAAAAAGGAAAAATTGTATCCAGCAGACTAAAACTTGAAAAAAAAAAAAAAACCCACTGGCCTAAACAATCTATCAAGGACTGTGTCTAAAATATGGGAAGTGATATTCACTAAATACTAAAATGCAAGAGAAAATATCTTTCTAAACCATAAAAGCAAACATATGTGTATATATTTATGTAGATATAGTTTATACAAGTAGCAAAGAGATAGATGTGAATATGTTTTATACATTTAAAATTTTGTATTATAGTATGGTAACACGTACTTAAAATGATGTAAATGGGGACAATTATTCATGTGTCAAGAAACATTTGAGGAACATTTAAAAGTTAAGAAATAACTTGCAAGTTACTTCTGTCAGCTTACTCAAAGTATAACCCATACCTGGAACCATTACTGTTACTTCTAGATACATTTTTTCACTGATATAATCTCAATGATATAATAGACTAATTTTGATCTTTCTGATCTCCAATTTTTTTCTTTTAAGTATAAACTGAAAATAGAATGAGGCAATAGAGAGCCTAATAGAATTGTTAAGTTTGCAGGATAGACAGTGATGAAAATATCATTGGAGTTCCTAACCTACGCAAGGAGTCTGAGAGTTTGTTTTGTATTTGAATACAGTATTAGTCACTGAAGATACCATTAAAAATTGAAAATGATAATTTAGTGAAAACCTCAAATTATGTTCTATTACATTCCCATTAACTTTATCAATTTTAAGCATCATTTTTCACTAGGCATTTTAATATCTAAAGAAATTAAAACAAAATGTATATTTAAACCAATGGAACTCGAGTATATAAACGGCAGATGAAAGTAGGATTGATATTTTATAAAGAGAGCTACAGTAAACCTCTCATTAAAAAACTTTTAGGGAAATTATTGGAAATGCAGCAGAAATGCAAAGACAACTATAAAATGTTTACCCAATGCTGGTGTCATCACTTCACCCTGTGGATTTCTGAATTTGGTCCGAGGAACGATTCAGACTCGATCTCTCAGTGGAAAGAGTTCATCCTCCTCAAGGGCTGGAGGGGCCCACAGCACCAGTTAGTCTGAAAAGAAATTAAAACCCACAGAAGAACCCCAAGCAAAGACCAGTGGATGATTGTCTTTGATCCTGGCTGGCTCTTGAATCAGAACAAAGTCTGGGGGAAATGTCTCGATGTTCATGTCTCTGTCTCTGTGTGAGAAATGAGATTACTATGACAGACTCTAAGGCCTATGGAAAACCCATTTAAAACTTTTAAGTATTTGAGTTTTGACAGATAATATTTTTTGTTTCTGTACTTTTACTTTTACTGGTGAATATGTATATTTATCAATTGCTCTCATGTTGAATATTTAACTGCTGCAATGAATATCCTTGTCTGATCATTCTATGATATTTTAAATGCCTTATGAAATATGGAAGAGACGGCCACATCATGGTAACTGACTGCCTACAGCTCAGTTTTTTTGCTCAGGCAACAGAATTATATCAACAGATGAGTTCCCTCTCTTAGCAGGGAAAGAGAAGCCTATGAGCTGCCCACTTCAGTAACTACTTTACCAGTTTACTGGCTGGCCAACGACTGTTCTCTGAACACTGTACACATGCATGTAACTACTTTACCAGTTTACTGGCTGGCCAGTGACTGTTCTCTGAACTCTGTACACATGCATGTGACTACTTTACCAGTCTACTGGCTGGCCAGTGACTGTTCTCTGAACTCTGTACACATGCATGTGACTACTTTACCAGTTTACTGGCTGGCCAACGACTGTTCTCTGAACACTGTACACATGCACGTAACTACCTTACCAGTTTACTGGCTGGCCAACGACTGTTCTCTGAACACTGTACACATGCATGTAACTACTTTACCAGTTTACTGGCTGGCCAGTGACTGTTCTCTGAACTCTGTACACATGCATGTGACTACTTTACCAGTCTACTGGCTGGCCAGTAACTGTTCTCTGAACACTGTACACATGCACATATGGTCAATTACGTCTTCTCTCCCAGAGTAAAAGATTTAAAATTTTCCCCTCTACAGACTTGCCAAGGCATTCCAGCAAACACCAACAGTGTTGATACTGACTCTTTCTGGATCTCCCTCTCTCTCTCTCTTCCCCCCCCAATGGGAAAAAGTTGGCCAGAGAACAGTAACTTGGGGGGCAGGTGGTGGCACACTTGGTTAAGCTCATATAGTACTAAGCACAGGAGCCAGGTTCAAGACCCCCACTCCCCACCTGCAGGGGGGCCACTTCACAAGCCCTGAAGCAGGTCTGCAGGTGTCTGTCTTTCTCTCTCCCTCTCTGCCCCCCCCCCTCAGTTTCTCTCTGTCCTCTCCAATAAAGTGGAAAAATTGGCAGGAGCAGTGGATTTACAACACCGGCACCAAGCCCCAGCAATAACCCTGGAGGAGAGAGAGAGAGATAGAGAGAGAGAGAGGAATCAATGAAATTGTGTATGTTCAACACCTCAGACCTGTTGGTCTGCTTCTAAATTCTGCTTCTAAGACCCGTTCTGTTTCATTGGTTTAATCCCCCCTGCTTAACACTGTATTCTATTTACATAACCACTGTTAACTAGCACCGCCCTGCCTGCAGGGCATTGGTTTCATCCTCACTGTTTTGCACACTTTTTCCTTCTCCCCACCCCCTATCCTACGTACATCCTCTTCAGACCTGACTCTTCCACCTCAGGATATATAAGGACAGGATTGTGATTAGAGATGGCTTAGATTGCACTGTGTTCCACATGAATAAAGACTGAACTGCGTACCACTCAGCCATGAGTCCCTGGTCATCTCTCTCTCCTCCGCCCATGAAGCTAGCCCAGCACAGACCCACAAAAGATAGATAAAATAAATCCTAATTTTAATTCTCTCATATAGTCAGTCTGTATCTCACCATCGTCCATTTGAAACCTCGATGTTCTTGAGCATCTTAATCCCAGCTTCATCAAAGCCGCTGTGCCTCTGCTGCAGCACAGGGTCACCGTGTCTCTGTCCACTGTCCTTGCTTCTCCCCCTGGGATTTTCAGTTGCTTGCTGAGCATTGGCCATGGACACCTCACATCCACGATGCTGTCTTTGTCCAGACGGAGCCCGCCCGTTCCTTTAATAGGCTGACATAATCTGCTTCCCTTTCTTTCATTCTTTTTAGCAGAAAGTATGAAGTGACTCCATGTAAACCTCTGTGTACAGAAAGGATGAGGAGGTGGAGCCAGAAGAGAAATGTGCCAAGTTGTGCTTCTGAAGTCCTGCAGATGTCTGCGGCCATGCCCACCTGCTTGCGCAGCTGTCCCTGCCAAGGGGTCCTCCTGACTGCTGTGTGTTTACGTCTTTACTACGGGGTAGAGACAGAGAGAGAATGAGAGGGGAGGGGAAGGCAGAGAGGGAGAGACAGGGAGACACCTGCAGCCCTGCTTCAATGCTCGCAAAGCTTTTCCCCTGCAGGTGGGGACTGGAGGCTTGAACCCAGGTCTTTTATTTTACTTTATTTTATTATCATCATTATTATTTATGATCAGCGTTTCTTTGTATTACTATATTTATTAATGGATAAAGACTGCTAGAAATCAAGTGGGGGGGTGGAAGGAGAGAGACAGAGAGACACCTGCAGCCCTGCTTCAACACTTGTGAAGCTGCCCCTGCAGGTGGGGACCAGGGGCTTGAACGTGGGTCCTTGTGCACTGTAATGCATGTACTCAGCCAGGTGTGCCACCACCTAGCCCCTAACTGTGTCCTTTTAACAGTGATGTTTGCCTTTTGGCCTATGGAACTCAGTAACTATCTCAGCCAAAACAATGATTATGATTAATCAATGTAGATTAAAACCAGATTATTTCCACTAACATCTTATATTGACCATGAAGGTGAAAATCTCTTATATAAAATTTAAAAAATCTTTAAAAAACAAAAACAAAACAGAAATTAAAAATCTTTAAAAAAGAAAAGTCATTAAGTAGGAGTAGGGGTCAACTTACTTGGGAGGATGCATGTTTTGGCAAGAGCACAGGCAGGATATGAGTCCTGAGCCCCAAGGGAGTTAGCAGAGCAGCACAGGATGCTCTGGATATATAGACTCTGTCACATGGCTGTCTGTCTGTCTGTCTGTTGGTATATGTGACTGTCTGTTTCTGCCTGAAATAAAAATAACGGACATTAATTAAAAACATCCGCCTGTACTTTTATTTTTGGGAAGATTTTTGATAACTGTTTCAATTTCATTAGCTGTAATGGGCCTGTTCATGTTATCCACTTCCTCTTTACTTAGTTTTGGAAGTTGGTAGGTATCTAGGAAATCATTCATTTCTTCCAGGTTCTCTAGCTTGGTGGCATATAGTTGTTCATAGAAGCCTCACATGATATGTTGAATTTCTGCAGTGTCTGTTGTGATTTCTCCTCTTTCATTTACTATCCGATTTATTTGGGTCTTCTCCCTTTTTTGTTTTGTGAGTCTGGCTAAAGGTTTGTCAATTTTGTTTACTTTTTCGAAGAACCAACATTTACTTTCATTGATCTTTTGTATGGTTTTCCTATTCTCAATGTTATTTATTTCTGCCCTAACTTTAGTAATTTCTGTCCTTCTGGTTGCTTTAGGATTCCTTTGTTGTTCTTCTTCTAGGTCTTTGAGATGTGCAATCAGGCTGTTTATTTGTGCCTTTTCTTGTTTCCTAATGTGTGCTTATATAGCTATGAACTTCCCTCTTAGGACTGCTTTAGCTGTGTCCCAAATATTTTGATAGCTTGTGTCTTCATTTTCATTGAACTCTCGAAACATTTTGATTTCTTCCTTGATTTCCTCTTTGACCCAGAAGTTGTTAAGAAGTGTACTGTTGAGCTTCCACATTTTGGGACTGTTACTAATCTTTTGTTGATTGTTAAGTGTTAGTTTAATTCCACTGTGGTCTGAGAAGATGCTTGGGATGATTTCAATGCTCTTGAATTGGCTGATGCTGTCTTTGTGGCCTAACATATGGTCTATCCTTGAGAATGACCCATGTGGATTTGAGTAAAATGTGTATTCCAGTTTCTTGGGATGAATGACTCTGAAAATGTCCAATAGTTCTAGTTTATCTATCTCTTCATTTAGCTCCCTTATGTCTTTACTGATTTTCTTCCTGGATGATCTGTCAAGTTGAGATAATAGTTGAAATAAAAGTCCTGGACCAGATGGTTTTACAAATGAATTCTACAAAACTTTCAAAGAAGAACTAATACCTCTACTTTTAAAAGTCTTCCAGAAGATTGAAGACACTGGAATACTCCCTGCCAGCTTCTATGAAGCCAACATCACCCTGATACCAAAAGCAGACAGGGACACAACAAGAAAAGAAAACTACAGACCAATATCTCTGATGAACATAGATGCGAAAATATTGAACAAAATTCTAGCCAACCAGATACAGCAATATATCAAAAAGATTGTTCATCATGACCAAGTGGGGTTTATCCCAGGCATGCAAGGTTGGTTTAATATACGTAAATCAATCAATGTGATCCACCACATCAACAAAAGCAAGACCAAAAACCACATGGTCATATCAATAGATGCAGAGAAAGCCTTTGACAAAATACAACATCCCTTTATGATTAAAACACTACAAAAAATGGGAATAGATGGAAAATTCCTGAAGATAGTGGAGTCTATATATAGCAAACCTACAGCCAACATCATACTCAATGGTGAAAAACTGGAAGCATTTCCACTCAGATCAGGTACTAGACAGGGCTGCCCACTATCACCATTACTATTCAACATAGTGTTGGAAGTTCTTGCCATAGCAATCAGGCAGGAGCAAGGAATTAAAGGCATACAGATTGGAAGAGAAGAAGTCAAACTCTCCTTATTTGCAGATGACATGATAGTATACATGGAAAAACCTAAGGAATCCAGCAAGAAGCTTTTGGAAATCATCAGGCAATACAGTAATGTGTCAGGCTATAAAATTAACATTCAAAAGTCAGTGGCATTCCTCTATGCAAACACTAAGTTAGAAGAAATTGAAATCCAGAAATCAGTTCCTTTTTCTATAGCAACAAAAACAATAAAATATCTAGGAGTAAACCTAACCAAAGAAGTGAAAGACTTGTATACTGAAAATTATGAGTCACTACTCAAAGAAATTGAAAAAGACACAAAGAAGTGGAAAGATATTCCATGTTCATGGGTTGGAAGAATTAACATAATCAAAATGAATATATTACCCAGAGCCATCTACAAATTTAATGCTATCCCCATCAAGATCCCAAGCACAGTTTTTAGGAGAATAGAAAAAATGCTACAAATGTTTATCTGGAACCAGAAAAGACCTAGAATTGCCAAAACAATCTTGAGAAAAAAGAACAGAACCGGAGGCATCACACTCCCAGATCTCAAACTGTATTATAGAGCCATTGTCATCAAAACTGCTTGGTACTGGAACATGAACAGACACACTGACCAGTGGAATAGAATTGAGAGCCCAGAAATGAGGCCCCACACGTATGGACATTTAGTCTTTGACAAAGGGGCCCAGACTATTACATGGGGAAAGCAGAGTCTCTTCAACAAATGGTGTTGGAAACAATGGGTTGAAACATGCAGAAGAATGAAACTGAATCACTGTATTTCACCAAATACAAAAGTAAATTCCAAGTGGATCAAGGACTTGGATGTTAGACCAGAAACTATCAGATACTTAGAGGAATATATTGGCAGAACTTTTTTCCGCATAAATTTTAAAGACATTTTCAATGAAACGAATCCAATTACAAGGAAGACTAAGGCAAGTATAAACCTATGGGACTACATCAAATTAAAAAGCTTCTTCACAGCAAAAGAAACCACTACCCAAATCAAGAGACCCCTCACAGAATGGGAGAAGATCTTTACATGCCATACATCAGATAAGAGTTTAATAACCAACATATATAAAGAGCTTGCCAGACTCAACAACAAGACAACAAATAACCCCATCCAAAAATGGGGGGAGGACTTGGACAGAATATTCACCACAGAAGAGATCCAAAAGGCCGAGAAACACATGAAAAAATGCTCCAAGTCTCTGATTGTCAGAGAAATGCAAATCAAGACAACAATGAGATAACACCTCACTCCTGTGAGAATGTCAAACATCAGAAAAGGTAACAGCAGCAAATGCTGGAGAGGGTGTGGGGTCAAAGGAACCCTCCTGCACTGCTGGTGGGAATGTCAATTGATCCAACCTCTGTGGAGAACAGTCTGGAGAACTCTCAGAAGGCTAGAAATGGACCTACCCTATGACCCTGCAATTCCTCTCCTGGGAATAGATCCTAAGGAACCCAACACATCCATCCAAAAAGATCTGTGTACACATATGTTCTTGGCAGCACAATTTGTAATAGCCAAAACCTGGAAGCAACCCAGGTGTCCAACAACAGATGAGTGGCTGAGCAAGTTGTGGTCTATATACACAATGGAATACTACTCAGCTGTAAAAAATGGTGACTTCACCGTTTTCAGCCGATCTTGGATGGACCTTGAAAAAATCATGTTGAGTGAAATAAGTCAGAAACAGAAGGATGAATATGGGATGATCTCACTCTCAGGCCGAAGTTGAAAAACAAGATTAGAAAAGAAAACACAAGTCGAACCTGAAATGGAATTGGAGTATTACACCAAAGTAAAAGACTCTGGGGTGGGTGGGGAGAATACAGATCCATGAAAAATGATGAATGAAATAGTGGGGGTTGTATTGTTAAATGGGAATCTGGGGAATGTTATGCATGTAAAAAAAAAAAAAAAGAAGAAGTAGAAACGCAAAGCAGAAATTGACTGAGTTTGGAGTATGGCACCAAAGTAAGAAAGCAGAAGTATACTAGAGTTTGCAGTGAGTACCCTCCCTAACACTTCCTCTCCACTATTCCAAGCTTTGGGTCCATGATTGCTCAACAATTTGTTTGGCTTTGTATGTTAACTCTCTTTTCAATCACCAGGTTCCAGATGTCATCAGGATGCCGGCCAGGCTTCCCTGGACTGAAGACCCCACCAATGTGTCCTGGAGCTCAGCTTCCCCAGAGACCCACCCTACTAGGGAAAGAGAGAGGCAGACTGGGAGTATGGACCGACCAGTCAACGCCCATGTTCAGCGGGGAAGCAATTACAGAAGCCAGACCTTCTACCTTCTGCAACCCACAATGACCCTGGGTCCATGCTCCCAGAGGGATAGAGAATGGGAAAGCTACTGGGGAGGGGGTGGGATATGGAGATTGGGTGGTGGGAATTGTGTGGAGTTGTACCCCTCCTACCCTATGGTTTTGTTAATTAATCCTTTCTTAAATAAAAAAAAATTTTTTTAAAAGAGTCTTCAAGACATGGTGTATAACTAATCTTACAGTCTTGTAACTATCACAAAAAATGGAGAAAAAAAAGTCTTCATGGTAACAAGCATCTTGTTTTTATCTAAATAAAACAAAGTACTTGTTGAAAAAAAAAAAAACATCAGCCTGTGAGTGATGTGTATGTCCTAGGCTCCACGCTGCATCTTTCTGTGTCCATTGTGTTCTGAGAAGTGCTCTGTCTCAGTGAATGAATCTCCTGGCACTGCCGTGCTCCCCAACGTGCTTCCTATCGCCCCCAGCAATGGTCCTGCTCTCCGTATCCCAGCCTGGCCCCGTCTCATACGCACTGGGCCACTAAGCGTCACTTCATTCTCCACTGAAAGCGCTTCTTCCGTTAGTTCACATTCTGTTCATATGTGAATATTGGAATAAGATTTCCTATTAGGCATGGGTTATCCACAAAATATCACATTTAAAATACCTTTTATGAACTGACAATACAGAACTGAAGATGAAATAGCTCATAAAGCAACAACAAGTGAGGAAATAAAAATCTATATTATTCATTTTCATTTGTGTAACAGTGGAGAAAAGCCAGCTAAGGGTAATTAATTGAACTCTCTTGGGAATAACTTTTGAGATGACATATTGTCCTAGTGCTCACTTCCATGTTGCAGAAGCCAATGCAGTGTTACGGTGAGTGTTTCTAAAATGCAAAGTAAAAAGATCTCAAATAGAAGCTATGCATTTTAAACATGAGAATGAAAGAGAGAGAGAGAGAAAGAAATAAAAAACTGAAGACAATGCACTCTGGAATTGATAACCTCCAGTATCAAGTACGTGGTCTAAGCTGTTCACCAAGGCAGAGACAGGAAGGGCAGATCGTGACGTGACGGGCAGAAGCATGCTCACACACTCACACTAAGCCTCTTTGCTTCCAGAGTATCTGTATGAGGCAAACCACAGCAGGGCTTGGTTCTAGAAAGGGGGTGTCATTCTCAACCTGTGTGCAAGACACTCCAACCCCAGGTAATATAAAAAAGAAAAAAAAGAGGAGAGGAGAGGAGAAGAGAGGGGAGGGGAGGGGAGGGGAGGGGAGGAGAGGAAAGGGGAGGGGAGGATAGGATAGGAGAGGAGAGGAGAGGGGAGAGGGGAAGAGAGGAGAGGAGAGGGGAGGGAAGGGGAGGGGAGGGGAGGAGAGGAGAGGAAAGGGGAGGGGAGGGGAGGAGAGTAGAGGGGAGGGGAGAGGGGAAGAGAGGAGAGGAGAGGAGAGGAGAGGAGAGGAGAGGAGAGGAGAGGAGAGGAGAGGAGAGGAGAGGAGAGGAGAGGAGAGGGGAGGGGAGGGGAGGAGAGGAGAGGAGAGGGGAGGAGAGGGGAGGAGAGGAGAGGGGTAGAGAGGAGAGGAAAGGGGAGGAGAGGAGAGGAGAGGAGAGGAGAGGAGAGGAAAGGAAAGGGGAGGGGAGGGGAGGAGAGGAGAGGAGGGGAAAGGGGAAGAGAGGAGAGGAGAGGAGAGGAGAGGAGAGGAGAGGAGAGGAGAGGAGAGGAGAGGAGAGGAGAGGAGAGGAGAGAAAGGCAAAAGCAAGTTAGAGACGATAGGCCATGCGGGGCCAGGAGGCGACACCGGGTTAGATACAGGTATTGGCATGTGCATGGGCCCAGACTTGCCACCCCTGATCCCCAGCTACAGGGAGGAAGTTTCATTCGTGGTGAAGAGAGAACTATAGGGGTCTCTCTCTCTCTCTCTCTCTCCTCTTATCTTTCTCATCCTCTCCTCTCAATTTCTGTCCAATCAAATGAAAAAAACAGCTGCCGGGACGGGTGGATTTGTCAGATGGGCCTGGAGCCCCAGCCATACGGATTAGCTGGTGTGATCCTTACAGCTTTTTGGCAGGGGCTATATTCTGAAGACACCAAACAACTTAGATATTCAGTCAAAGCAATAAAATGAGTAGAGCATGAGGATGATTACTCTTTTACAATTTGGACTGATTTATTTGATGTGGAAGCTGAGGAGACAGAGACAGAACAGGATCCCTCTACAGTCAAACCACTTCCAAGGGGCAGTGTCAGGACTCCAGGTCTGCAAAGGGTGCTCTTGACCTTGGAGTCACTGATGTGGAAAAGAGAATGTCAAGGCAGAGATTCTTCTTCTTCTAGCGTTTGCCCTTCTTCCGTAGCCAGTCAACAGCATCAGGTTGAGCCTGATGTCAAGTTTCGAGACCTCCTTTGAATCTGGAGAGGTGGCAGTCGTTGACTATGTGGGTCATAGTCTGTCTGGAGCCGCAGGGGCAGTTCGGGTCGTCTCTGGCTCCCCAGTGATGGAACATAGCGGCGCACCGGCCATGGCCTGTTCCATAGCGATTGAGGAGGGCCCAATCATAACGTGCTAGGTCAAAGCCGGGTTGATGCCTACAGGGGTCTGTGATGAGGTGTTTGTTCTTGACCTCAGCTGACTGCCAGCTCTGTTTCCAAGAGACTGGAACAGAGAAGTTCAGTGTAGGCGTAGGGGACCAGATTGGGTGACGAGACATCAAGCGTTGAACAGGGTGGGCGAAGATATCCGCATATATTGGCAGGTCCGGTTGAGCGTAGACGTGGGAAATGAACTTAGATGATGCCGCATCCCGATGAATATCTGGCGGGGCGATGTTGCTAAGAACTGGCAGCCATGGGACCGGGGTGGAACGGATGGTTCCAGAAATGATCCTCATGGAGGAATATAATTTGGAATCGACCAAGTGGACATGGGGGCTACAGAACCATCCTGGGGCACAGTATTCTGCAGTGGAATAGCATAATGCCAGAGATGATGATCGTAGTGTGTGGAAGCGCTCGCGCCCCATGAGGAGCTGGCCAGTCTTGCAATGATGTGATTCCTCGCGCCCACCTTTGCTGCAGATTTTATGAGATGTTCGTGAAATGACAGAGTGCGATCGAGAGTAACGCCAAGATAGACTGGCTGGGCTTCATGCCGGATTCTCGTATCGCCAAGCTGCACATTAAGCTCACGCGAGGCCGAGGCATGGTGTAGATGGAAAACAGATGATACCGTTTTTGCAGTGCTAGGGATTAGTCGCCATTTTTTACAGTAATCAGATATCAGAGACATGTCTTTCGTGAGTGTTTCCTCGAGGATGTCGAACTTGGATGCCTGAGTTGCACAGCAGATGTCATTGGCGTAGATGAACTTCCTTGAAGAAGTTTCTGGGAGGTCATTGATGTAAATATTAAATAGCGTAGGAGCCAGAACAGAGCCCTGGGGGAGGCCACTTGAGACAAGTCTCCATCTGCTAGACTTGTCACCCAAATGTACCCGGAATCTTCTGTTTTGGAGAAGAAACGATATAGTGTTGGCCACCCATGGAGGCAGGCATCTTGAGATCTTGACGAGGAGACCACGGTGCCAGACTGTGTCATAGGCTGCTGTGAGATCAACAAAGACAGCACCCATCTTTAAATTATTCTGGAATCCATTTTCAATGTAAGTTGAGAGGGCCAGGGCTTGTTCGCAGGTAGATATTCCTGGGCGGAAACCAGCCTGGGCGGGTGATAGGAATTTCTCTGTAAGATGAGAAATGCGTGACAGAAGCAGCCTCTCAAGGAGTTTGTAACACACGGAGAGGAGAGAAATGGGTCTATAGCTGGTGGCCAGTGTTGGGTCTTTCTTTGGTTTCAAATCCGCTATAATCTTTGCACGACGCCAAACTTTGGGCATAGACTCAGATTCCAAGATGTGGGACAGGAATGAAGCGAGCCACTTCTTTGCCGCGGGACCCAGGTTAAGAATGAGTTCTGGGGTGATGTTATCATAGCCAGCAGCTGTTCCCGGTTTAACCCTCTTCAAAGCGTCTTCCAGTTCAGACAGTGTAAAGGGAGAGATTTTTGGAGATGGACAAGATAACCGGAAGTGGGATGACCACTCATGGGAAATTTCTCTTTTCCAGACTGGGTCGATCTTAGCACGTCCAACTTGAGTTAGGTGACTGGCCACTGAGTTTGGAGATACGGGAGGATGGGAGACGGGAGGGGGTTGGCTACCGGCACCCAGTCTGTGAAGAAGCTTCCAGGCCTTCCTACGTGAGTGGGTGAAGTTCAGACTTTCCGTGAGTTGTTGCCAGCGGGCTTGGTGTGCTGCATCCAGGGAGGCAATGAGATGGTCAGCCACATCTGGGTCGCCCGACTCATCATACTGAACACAGTGTCTAACTTTAGAAGCAGGCCTCTCCCGTGTCCCACCCAGAGCGTCTGTCCCATTGTGAGGAAGAATGGACTGACAGGACCTGTCTCAGAATCATCAGAATCAAGGCAACCCCAAAGTGCCTCCTTCATCTCCATCTTTGTTTGCCCGGAGTCTGCTGTATCTCTGGGACCATCAGCTCAGCTCAACACAAGTGTAGGGAAATACTCCAGGAAATATCAACAGTGTGAGACCAACCATAAAAACAGCTTGAGCTATTTTACAGAACATCTGAAAAGTAAAAGATTATGAATCTAGTAGAAAGTGAACCTTCATTACTTGTGCATAGGTCATGCAGATTTAAGACGTTTTTTGTAGCGTTTGGGCAGTGATTGGTTGATTGGGAGTGCCTAATGGTCTACAGCGCAGCTTTGGACAAACGCAGCCTAGGTAGGTGCGACTTCTGATCTCCCCACCACAGACAGCAAGACACTCACCTAGCTGCGTTTTCATCATCAGGCACCAGGACCCTAACAGCTCTTCATCACCTCGTCTCTTTCCCTCCTTCCCCAGAATCCTTTGCTTTAGTGCAGTACTCCACACTCAGTCTGACTTACATCTTAATGTCTTCCCTAACTGCCCTGCTTCTTAAGTTGGAACTGTCACCAAATCCTATCTTAGTATGAGTCAGACTGTTGACTTAGGCAGAAGCTGTGCTCCACGGATCCTAAGTGTTTTCCATGTGCTGATTTCCTTTAGAAAGCTCAACCTAATCGTTTTCCCACTGCAAAGATCCAAACAATGAGGCCCTGAGTGAAAGCTCTGTTTCTGAAGGCAAAGAAGGAACAGGACATGTTTACTAAGTGAAGGACTGCGGGTCTGTGTCCATTAGTGCTCTACAGCCCCCACTGGGCTCACTCAACCTAACTACTGGTAACCTGTGCTTTTCTGAACTCTGTGAATTTTCTTCTGCTCCTGAACACTTTGTGATTTGCATTGCAGTAATCTATATGCACATTTTATCTCCTTGACAGGTGGAATAACACCTCAGTCATATTTTTAAATCCTCCACTGTCATTTACATGTAATTCATTCAATACTTTACTAGAAGAAGAATGAATAATGGGAAATTTCACTTATTGAGCAAGTTTCTAAAAAAAAGTCTAAGAATAAATTCACAGCCAAAAATGAAAGAAGGCCTTTCAGCATATTGGATATGAAATTAACACTGGATCAGTTTACTCTTCACATAAAACAGAGTTTTCTTGAAAATGGGATCAAAATTCACCAAAGTCACAAAAGTGAATATTTTAATTTTGACTACCAAAATGATAGCATTAGCCCAAGCCACTTAAATATCAAGTGCTGAAACCGGCTTTCTATAGTGAGTTTCTACGTAATAATTGGTATGAAAATCATGAAGTTGTTGTCAAATGTTCTCATATATGTGACAAATAATTGGAAAATTATCAAAACAGTGATGATTGTTTCCAAACCTTGATTATTCTGGATATAGGACAACACTTTGGAAAATCTAGTTTAGACATTTCTAAAAAAATAGGTAAATTGTAACTATTCACTTGATCTTATCTCTTCTCTTGCTAAGGTGTGTGCATATTTTAGGAAAATTATCAAAGTCATAAGACTTAACAAAACTAAAGTGATCTATAGATTGTGTGCACTTTTACTGAGCTGTTCATTGACAGAAGTATTTCAGTTGTCCATTGCCAGAAGTGATTCTTGAGTTGGCAACTCTGAAAACGTCGCTCCACCACCTGGCCCACATGCCTGCCTGCCTGCCTTCCTTCCTTCCTCCCTCCCTCCCTCTCTCTCTCTTTCTTTTATTATCGCTGGGGCTGGATGCCTGCACTATGAGTCCACTGCTCCTGGAGGCCATTTTTCCCCACTTTTGTTGCCCTTGTTGTTATTATTATTGTCATTGTTGTTGTTGGACAGGACAGAGAGAAATATAGAGAGGAAGGGAAGACAGAGGGGGAGAGAAGACAGACACCTGCAGACCTGCTTCACTGCTTGTGAAACGACTCCCCTGCAGGTGGGGAGCCAGGGACTCGAAGCAGGATCCTTGAACCGGTCCTTGCGCTTCATTCTGTGTGCGCTTAATTCACTGCTCGACCGCTTGACCCCACATTTTGCGTTCTAGCCAACGTTCTGAAAGGTCTTTGCTAACTTTACATCCCTGCCAGAGTAGTAAGGCCCCACATTCTCATTTCTGACTGCCCCTCTCAGTTTGCTGCTATTTCCCGTGTTTGGAGAGTATTTGAATGACTGAGTTCCATGTATCCTAAGAAAAGCATTGATGGTGTCTGATCATAAATTAAACTCACAGTTTCTAAATGAATTTTGACTCGGGCATTTAACCCACCTGTGAATTTTATAACACCCTCCCATTAAAGGGAGCAAACCCAAGCTGCTGAAAGACGGACGCTAGTTACTCAGCCGCACATGGAGGTAGGCTTGTCTTGTTTTCCTCAGAAACGAACCCTCCTTGGAAAGCTCATTCATCATGTGTAATGAGAGCTGTCAGGAGTAGCTGGTGAGAAAGAGCTGCTTGATATGCTAATGGCAGCCCCTCAGTGAATTCATTTTGTTCTGCATCTTGACATTAATGGTTTTCATAATCTAATGACTGATGTGTGCAGTAGAAGCAAGGCCACAGGGAAAGAGCACATGAAGGAAAAGCAGGGGGTCTATCAGTATTTGCATTCACTGGTAAAATATCTCTATACCAGGTCTATCACTATCTCCTGACCTCCTTTCAAGCAAGTCGGAATTCAGGACTGCAAACACTGCCTGGGTCCCTGCCCAATAACGTGGTGGCTTCGGCTTCTCTTTTGGCCTGCCTAATAAAGACCTTAGCAAGGAGTGATTTCTGTCATCCTCAAAAGTAGATGAGACATTCCGGGTCCTTAAGGAGCTACTGCTTTAGAGGCCAAAAGCCACTGGAACCATGGAACTGTTGATGCTCTCTGTAATAATTTGATTGGTGAAGTCAGGAGTGCCATGCAGGGCTCTCTGTTCTCTCCAGCTGTAAATGTTGTGATTAATCGATACGGACTTTCTTAGCAGCACAGCCTCAGAAAATAGGATAGATGCTCATTTGTCAGGGACGGTTAAGCTGGGTGCTGCCTGGGAGGGAAGCTGTAAACGGCCTCTCCAAGTGCCTTCCTATCTTGTGATTTTATGAATCTGCAGTAATCAAAATGGAGTTACCTAAATCAGTGCTTGGGAAAGGGCATTTTAAGTCCTTATGAGGCCATTGATAGAAAAGACTTAGACCAAGGGAGTCTCTAATATTTCTCAGCATGTTTCAAATCCATTTTTAAAACAATGGTGTTTTAAAGATGGAACAAGTTATTTAAATGTAAGCCTTAGCAAACTTAGCAAACCCGGGCTCCACACATACACACAGAACCACCATACTGGTCACAACAAGCTGTTTTGTATAAGGAAATGGATCATCAGTACAAATTTGCTGGCTCTGCTGTCTGTCCAAGTTGGCAGTGTGAAAGGGCTTAGCTAAGTTGAACATGAGTGTGTGTAGCAGACAGCTCATTGGAGAGATGAGAAATTGGACCCATGTGTTAGCAACTGTACTGTAAACATTAGTCCCGCCCCCCCATAAAGGGATTAAAAAATGACCTGCTTCTTTTCAAGGAGAAGAGAGGGTGATTCTTAGGATAAAGATAGGGCCTTTTTAGATAGGGCCTTATAGATAGGGCCTTTTTCAGATAGAAAGAAGAAAATTTCTAGTGAATTATTCAGTTTTTTCAGCAAAACATGTTGGATCATAGGTACTAAGCTAATTACTGATTTAGCCTATGTTCTGTGCAAATTATTATTTTTTTGGCTTTCCAGTAGATTTTAAAATTAGAAAGTAATGGCCAGATTCATTCATCTGATGTTGCAACCTCTGTTGGCATCAAAAGTAGGTATGTTTTATGTGACCAACTATGTTGTGAATAGCTAAGTAGATGACACCATCACTGGTTGCCTTTAGTCGGATTGACTTGGTTAAAAGGTAGACTTGTCTGATCTTGTACAGTTAACTTTAGCTCTCTGTATTAAAGGACCCTTACGTGTAACATATGAATTTCAAGACTTCCTTCGTCAAAGTGCTGCTGGGAGACCACAAAGACAGCAAGTACTTAAATTAAGACCTTACATATTACAGTGTGCTCGATTCACACTGGGTGTTTTTACTCCTTTAACAAACATCCAAGCACTATAACAAAAGACAAATGATTTCATGAAGATCTATATTCCTGTGCTGTGAGATCATTAATGTTTTCCACATCAGACTATAGGGTATTGAAAAACATGATGACTGTGCACTGACTAAGTAACTGGATAACTGGGTGAATGGATAAGGACTTCCTTTCTCTTCCGGTGCACAGTGCGGAGGGAGTAAATGTGAAGTGTGTGTAACTGACAGGATGAAAGCAAGCAAGTTGCCTTTGACTCGGGCTACTGGTCTGCAGAAATGTTTGCCCAGGGGCCTGTGAAAGCCTGAATGAAAATAACTCGCAGTAACATCCTTGATTGTGAAAAGATTAACATTTCCTTTCCCTGTAAAGAGAACACTACAAATTCATTTTATTTTTGTAGCTGAATAGTGAGATGTCAAGAAATAACTCTACAAGTTTCTGGCCCAACCGTAGTCTTTGCTCATGAGAATCTACTCACTGCCGGCAAATGGTGTCTGGGCTGTAAATATGCATGTGCAGTTGGCCCATCTTTTTATGAAAACAGAAATGTTTCTCTTCCATTGGATTGTCTCGGATCCTAAGTAAAGGAAGAGTTTAGACTGTTGTCCAAAACAAAATCCCACTGATTTATGCCGATGCCAGGGACAGAGTCTCGGTTCTTTTATTTTGAAGTTAGGAAATAGGAGTCAGCAAAACCTGCTTTTGTTCCCCAGGACTGGTTTTGCTCCTTAGGGTCTCTCCTTTTTCAGGTGAGTGTTATTATCCTCTTGTGAATTCCCTCAAGCTTGCCAGCTCCAATTTCATGGGGATGATAGTGAATTGGTAGGATTGCCAAATGAGCAGTCGGTTCTTTGACTGGGTGAACATGGAGCGTCTTTCTATTGCTTTTAGGTTGACTTTCGTTTATTTCAACAATGCTTTGTAGGCTTTTATATACAGAACTGCACCTTTTTATTAAGTTTGCTCTAAACAGTGTTACTGGTTTTCTACTATTGTAGATAATGTTTTCTTAATATTTGGGTTATTCCTAATATACAGAAATACCTATTTATTTTATGTATTGATTTTCTGTTCCTTAACTTTGCTAGACTTTGTTAAAATTAGTTCTGAATTCTTTGTATATGTTTTGTTATTCTGTATATAAGATAATACATAGTGATATTTTTTCTTTATAGTTAGAGTGTTTTTTATTCATAAAATTTTAAGATGTAAATATAGCTAAGTCTTCTGTAGGTATAGCACATTAAGTCACCTTTATTTAGTCGGTTTACTTTCATCAGTTATTTTTTTTTTAAATCACAAGGAAGGTCTGGGTAAAGGTGCTTACAAGGTGAATGACGATAATTAGTAAAAGAACCAGGGTCTAGTGATGACTTGACTTCTTTGTTTCTTCAGGATGGTCCAGTTTCTTGCTCACCTGGTCTGCTGCTGACTTTAGAGAAATGTGAATGTTATAGCAGCATTTAGTGAATTTTATGGACTGGGTTTTTGAGTAAGTGTAATGACTATTTTGTAGATCTTGTCCATCCTATCCACAGATTTAATCGGTGTTTCCACTTTCAATAAGCAATGCTGACTCATGTAAGACAATCAAGTCTACTTTTTAAATCTTAATTCTGAGTCATTACATTAACTTTATGAAATATAAATCCATCACCTTTGCTATTTTCGTTCCATCCATGAATTATGTATTTCAGTTGAGGAAGTAATTAAGTTCGTTTGACATGATTTACTTTTTACAAATGCAGCCAACCTGTTGGTGAGATTCCTTTTCACTCATCTGTCCTGATGGTGGCTGCTGGTTTATGAACGGTGCCAGAGAGACTGAAATATGGATTATAGGCTTCCTAGGAAGTCTTCATAAATTCAGAAATTAGGCTTTTCTGTTCACTGTGGTTTCCTAGCTGAATTCTTTCTTGAGTACATCTTGTATCAATTCTGAAAATTATGTGAGTTGATTCTTCTTAAAGATAAAGTGGAACATCTTTAAAATTCATGATTTTATAAATATTGTTATTCCTGACTACATGAATACCTGCTTCTGTTTATATATTCCATTTCCAGGCCTCTAAGTAGAAAATGCATCTTAGATTTCTCAAAGATAAAATCTGACTTATGCATCATTTATGTCTCTTTTCTATTTCTATGTGGTAATGAGAAAAATCTAATGATTTTTTTTTTTGATTTGGTAGGTTAATTTTTTAAGTTTTGGTAGGAAAGAACTGAGGTGTTGGAGATAAAGGAGGAGTGAGAAGGAGAACACTTTCTCCCTGCAGGTGGGGACCTGGGACTCAAACCCAGGTTCCTGTGCACTGCAACATGTGCACGCAACCAGGCGCACACCACCAGACCCCTGGGCCTGCCTCTTTAAATCTATAGATTGTGATTTCTCTTTTTCCCTTGACAGTGTAGTTTTTCAATTATTTTTACTACTCTATTGGATAGAGGCAGCCAAAAATCAAGAGGTAAGGGGAGACAGAGAGGGACGGAGACACAGAGACACCTGCAAACCTGCTTCACCACTCACAAAGCTACCCCCCTGCTGGTGGAGATGAGGGGATCAAACCCAGGTCCTTGTGCTTTGAAACATGGCTTCTCAACCAGGTGTGTCACCAATTGGCCCCTTTGACAGTGCATTTGTCTAAGTGATTTGGTAAGATTTACTGAAATAGTTGGGTAAAGTGATACTGTCCAGGCTCTGCTAATTGTGTCCACTTATTAATGATAGCAACAATATTCTCTAGAAGATTAATTATTCCAGTGACTCTATTTATTCTACATTGGTGGGCTGATTTTTCAGTGGACTGAAAGGATTTAGAAGGAATTTTTTTTTTGAGGGAGCTTTACAGTGCAGACATTGACATACGCAATTTGTAATAGCCTCCCAAAAGGTATTTCCTCTCCTCCTCTCCCTCCCTCCCAGAGTCCTTTGCTGTGGTGCAGTGCCCCATGTCCATCCATGTGTCACTCTGTGCTCTCCTCCCTCCCAGAGTCCTTTGCTGTGGTGCAGTGTCCCATGTCCATCCATGTCTCACCCTGTGCTCTCCTCCCTCCCAGAGTCCTTTGCTGTGGTGCAGTGCCCCATGTCCATCCATGTCTCACCCTGTGCTCTCCCTCCCTCCCAGAGTCCTTTGCTGTGGTGCAGTGCCCCATGTCCATCCATGTCTCACTCTGTGCTCTCCTCCCTCCCAGAGTCCTTTGCTGTGGTGCAGTGCCCCATGTCCATCCATGTGTCACCCTGTGCTCTCCTCCCTCCCAGAGTCCTTTGCTGTGGTGCAGTGCCCCATGTCCATCCATGTCTCACCCTGTGCTCTCCTCCCTCCCAGAGTCCTTTGCTGTGGTGCAGTGCCCCATGTCCATCCATGTGTCACTCTGTGCTCTCCTCCCTCCCAGAGTCCTTTGCTGTGGTGCAGTGCCCCATGTCCATCCATGTGTCACCCTGTGCTCTCCTCCCTCCCAGAGTCCTTTGCTGTGGTGCAGTACCCATGCCCATCCATGTCTCACCCTGTGCTCTCCTCCCTCCCAGAGTCCTTTGCTGTGGTGCAGTGCCCCATGTCCATCCATGTGTCACTCTGTGCTCTCCTCCCTCCCAGAGTCCTTTGCTGTGGTGCAGTACCCATGTCCATCCATGTGTCACTCTGTGCTCTCCTCCCTCCCAGAGTCCTTTGCTGTGGTGCAGTACCCCATGTCCATCCTTGTCTCACCCTGTGCTCTCCTCCCTCCCAGAGTCCTTTGCTGTGGTGCAGTGCCCCATGTCCATCCATGTGTCACTCTGTGCTCTCCTCCCTCCCAGAGTCCTTTGCTGTGGTGCAGTGCCCCATGTCCATCCATGTGTCACCCTGTGCTCTCCTCCCTCCCAGAGTCCTTTGCTGTGGTGCAGTGCCCCATGTCCATCCATGTCTCACCCTGTGCTCTCCTCCCTCCCAGAGTCCTTTGCTGTGGTGCAGTGCCCCATGTCCATCCATGTGTCACTCTGTGCTCTCCTCCCTCCCAGAGTCCTTTGCTGTGGTGCAGTGCCTCATGTCCATCCATGTGTCACTCTGTGCTCTCCTCCCTCCCAGAGTCCTTTGCTGTGGTGCAGTACCCCATGTCCATCCATGTGTCACTCTGTGCTCTCCTCCCTCCCAGAGTCCTTTGCTGTGGTGCAGTGCCCCATGTCCATCCATGTCTCACCCTGTGCTCTCCTCCCTCCCAGAGTCCTTTGCTGTGGTGCAGTGCCCCATGTCCATCCATGTGTCACTCTGTGCTCTCCTCCCTCCCAGAGTCCTTTGCTGTGGTGCAGTGCCTCATGTCCATCCATGTCTCACCCTGTGCTCTCCTCCCTCCCAGAGTCCTTTGCTGTGGTGCAGTGCCCCATGTCCATCCATGTGTCACTCTGTGCTCTCCTCCCTCCCAGAGTCCTTTGCTGTGGTGCAGTGCCCCATGTCCATCCATGTCTCAGTCTGTGCTCTCCTCCCTCCCAGAGTCCTTTGCTGTGGTGCAGTGCCCCATGTCCATCCATGTCTCACCCTGTGCTCTCCTCCCTCCCAGAGTCCTTTGCTGTGGTGCAGTGCCCCATGTCCATCCATGTCTCACTCTGTGCTCTCCTCCCTCCCAGAGTCCTTTGCTGTGGTGCAGTGCCCCATGTCCATCCATGTCTCACTCTGTGCTCTCCTCCCTCCCAGAGTCCTTTGCTGTGATGCAGTGCCCATGTCCATCCATGTCTCACCCTTTGCTCTCCTGTAGTTCAGTTCATAAGAGCGATCATTTGATGTCAGTCCTTCTCTTTTTGGGGTATCTCTGGTGAGCCCTACTTCAGGTATTCTTCCCTTTGGAGACATAAAGCTTCTCTGTACCTTTGTTTTCAAGATGGTAATTACTGTTGCTGCTCACAGAATATCCACTAGTTTGTTAAAGGCTGTATCTCTGTTTGAGTATGTGCACATATATATTCTTTGTAAAATGATAAAACTTTCGTTAACACACACCAAAGTGTACAGATAGATAATGAGCAACTGCAGAAAGACAGAGGATTCATCTACAGATTCTGCTGTGTAGAATATGGGTGCTGTAATAAAGACTCACCTGTGCATGAACAAGAGCTGTGCTTGGAGGCAGGTGGTGACACACCTGGCTGAGTGCACATGTCACAGTGCACAAGGACCCAGGTTTGAACCCCCAGCCCCCACCTGCAGGGGTAAAGCTTTGAGAGTAGTAAAGCAGGGCTGCGGGTGTCTCTCTGTCGCTCTCCCTCTCTACCAAATAAATAAAGATAACAAATCAATACTGTGCTTTTGACATCTTTACATGATTTTTCACACACACACACACGCACACACACACGGTCAGGTATACATTATTTCCCTTGTGTGTTTCTCCTGCGTGGGGCATATATATATATATTTCCCCTAGTCTTCATGGACACTGAGCTCCAATGTTTCCTCCTTCTCTTAATATCCCATCCCCATCCCCATCCCCTCGTCAGGCACTAGTTGTAACTCCTATCACAGAATTTTTGATTCATCCCTACTCCCAGATCTCATAGCCTTCTGTTTGAGCTCAGGTACTGGAATGCTATGACACAATCCTCTATCTGTATTCGAAAAGGGCTTTTCCCCATTAGCTTAGTCAGTCAGGGTTCCAGAGCTTTCTCAGTACACGTGTGCTGTGTGTGTATAATACTTTCTGAGATGAGATATCTTTAAAATGTGTAAATGTAGGATAGGATATCACCATCCTTTTCTCTGCAAAGCAGTCACAAGTATGCAGATATAACTCTCAGTCATTTGAAGTCCTGTGACTGAAGACTGAGTTTAGTTGGTACTAGGTGTTAAAATGTACTTTGCTTCGTGTCAGCATACACGCAGTCAGGCAGATATCAATTATCAAAGGTCGCAGGCACATAATGGAAACTGAGACACAAAGTACGTGTCTTCCCTGAAAGACATCTGGGATCACCTCTTCTGACCCCTTGTCTTCCTAAAAATGTAAATGTGAATTATTAATCTATGCTTTAAATTATGCATTTGTAATCTTCTAAAATATTAGGTATTAATCTCAAAACTAAGTCTGACAGAGTGCACGGTGCTGTGTTTCACAGCGACTGGTTTGCTGAGCAGTGCTATCTGACCGCCAGTTCTGGTAACGCCTGTCCCGTGTCCCACCTACTCTCAAGATGCCCGTCCACCTCGGGTGAGCGCCAACCCCATAACCGCGCTTGCTCCAGGGACTTGTGGCAGGACTTGCAGACTTTCTAAAGTCCTAAAATGACAGGCTATGGGGGATCATCTACAGTGAAATGGAATATTTATTAGAGCAGGTTGCTAATCTTTAAAGTTCAATGGTTCTCTAGTGGCACTCAGAAGAGAGTGCAACTGCCTCTAAATTATTACTTTGTAATAAATATGGAAATGACTGCTTTGATGGTACCTTTTTTCTCCTTACCTGACAGGAAGGAACATTATAGATGGCTTGGCATCCTCAATAACTAAGCGGGTCAGGTAGATGTTCTGTTTCATAGCGCCTTTTATGGTACCATTAGCACTTCGTCTAACGACTTCCAGCTAAAGGCAAAGAAGTTGAATCCTTTTGTCTCTGGCAGTTATCAGAAACACATAGCAAGTCACTCACCACACTGAGTAGATGTCTCTGTCAGCTAGACCCAGTTTACTGGCGTGGAGTCCATGGAAGAGGGAGACAAGCTGAAGTAAACAAGACCAAGTGGTGACTTCCTGGGGAAGAGCTGTTTACAAACAAGTACTTTCAGTTCAAAGGAGAGTTGGTCCAGAGTGGCAGAGTTGGTCCAGCTTGTTATTAAGGAGCGTGAGCTTATGCAGACTTGCCATAGATTCCAGTGTTTCACAGGCACGACGGGCAGGGGCCAGGTGCTGGCGTACCTGGTTGAACATACATGTTACGATGGGCAAGGACCTGGGTTCAAGCCCTCAGTTCCCACCTGCAGGGACAAAGGTTGGTGAGTAGGGGAGTGGGAAAGCAGATCTTCAGCTGTCTATCTCCTTCTCTCTCTCTCTCTCACTCTCTCTCTCATATCTAAGTGAGGGGGGGATTTAGAGAGAGGCAAAGACACCTCCAACACCACTTTACCACTATGCTCCCCTGTAGGTGGGGAGAAGGGCCTTGAACCAGGATCCTTGTGCACGTAATGGATGTGCTGAACCACGTGCACCACTGCCTGGCCCGTGTCCCTTCCTCTCTGTCTCTATCTCCCCCACCCTCTTGATGTCTGCTGTCTCTATGCAATAAATAAATACAGATAATAAAAAATTAAAAAAAGAAATTATGTTCAAAGGGTGAGACCACTGTTAAATATAATTCACTGTTAAAATATAATTACAGACCTGTAGATCCACAGCAAATGGCCACACTGTGTTTTGTCATTGCCAAACCTAGCCTCCCTGCCCGACGTTTTCAGATAGACTCCAGTACCCAAACTTGTATCTGTACCGCAGAGCTAGAGGGCTTGGACACGGGCTGTGCACATGGCAAAGCAGACAGCTCCGAGGTCAGCACCATGCTGGCCCAGGAAAGCTCAGTTGCTGAGAGAGGAGAGAGGGGTGGGGAGAAGAGAGAAAGAGAGGACCTGCAGGCCTGTGCAGAACGCCGCTCTTCTTTTGCCTGTGTAAACTCTTCATGCCAAAAGTTACTTCCTCAGAGACGCGTGTCTGTCCTCATACCTTCCTTCTCTTCGAATTATTTTGTCCTTAGAGTACTTCTACTAATTTCCCATTTATATCTTTTCTTACTGACTTTTGTTTTCCCTCCAAGGTTATTGCTGGGGCTCAGTGCCAGCACTACAAATCCACTGCTCCTGGCAGCCGTTTGCCCCCCTTTTTATTGCGACAGGACAGAGAAATTGAGACGGAAAGGGTAGACAGAGAAGGATAGAGGCAGAGAGACACCTGCAGTCCGGTTTCAACACTCACAAATCTTTCCTTCCCCCTGTTGATGGGAACCAAAGGCTTGAACCTGGGTCCTTGCACACTATACGGTGTGTGCTTAACTGCGTGTGCCACTGCTTGGCTCCAAGTGTACGTCTCTTCGTGTGTGAGTCCCTGTCCCTGGGTTTGAGCTTGAGAACTGTATCAGAAGCAGCACGGTTGGCACCAGGCAAACTCTTTGATTACTGGGCGAGAGTTAGTCCTCTGTGTTAACTCTTCATTCCATCTTTCCAAGACAGGAATGATGAAGAATCATGACCGGGAAGTCTAGTAGTTCTGTGTCAGTTCATGCAAAGAACACTAGGTTAATTTTCTAGGGCAGTATCAAAATGGATTTTATAAAGCATGGATTTCTTTACAATGTTTATCTGGATTGAATATTCGCTTTTGGAAGATGACGCCTAGGTGATGCGAAGGTTGTTGCTCATGGGAAACCTTCAGGGCAGTTTGAGTGAATGAGTGAGCCCTGGGAGACACAGACTTGGGAGCAAGAGTCATGAAGGCCCTCTCCTTCCCCTGGCGTAACAGTGCTTGAGGGAAATAGTGAGCATCAGGCATCATCTGGGGGCATAGATAACTCAGAGATTATTTTCTTCTTAGATTTAGAAAGTTGTTTTGGTGTAGAATTTTATACCTCTTCTAAAGATAAAAATTCAAAAAGTGACTGCCCCATTATTTATTTTACCCCACAAACACTCTCTCAGCAGTCTTTATAGGGCTCCCCCCCAGCCCCAATATTTAAACATTTTAATCAGGAAAATGAAAAGGGATCACTGGAGAAGTATGCAAGCCATTTGGGCAAAGATGGCTGACCCCACTGGAAGTCGGTGCCCATATCCATTCGCGAAAGACCCGTCTTCACCTGGTTACAAGGCCACAGGCCCTAACTACCTGGGAACCCTCCTCGGAGGCTTCAGTGTTTCTTTGAATGCCTCAGCTGTAGTGCAACAAGGTGTGTTAAGTTCATTACTTGTCAGTCCTTGCCTGAGGGAGTGACTGTGTGTCCACGCTGCCGCGTGGCTACACTTCACTCTATAGACCACTCGCGTTGCTATCAGTGCACGCGCACTGCGTGAAGTGCAAGTATGTGGATTTTGCTATCAATCCTTTTAGTTACGCAGCTATATGGCGGCAGCCCGTAAAGGACCTTGAGTTGCCCTGTGTTCTCTATTTTATTTTCCCTTTTTCAGTTCCAGCTGTAAATCAAATAGAAAATCAACTGTTGTTGGTTCACTAACTTAGGATATGGCAAGGGTGGTAAACTCAGTTTAAGTGAAAAAAAATTTTATCAGTGATACTGCACTTGAGAGGTTTATAGTCATTCTCGTGGAAAAGCAGTTGCAGGCAGCTACATGCATATAGATGACTAGACTCTCAGGAACTACCAAGCCTTATGTTGCCTTTCTGGGTATTAACATTTTATAATTATCATTGTACAATTCCTTGTTCTTTGTTTTCTTCACATATATAGAGAGCAATGGGTTAGAAAATCAAATGTATAGGGGGGCTGGTGGTGGCAGGGCTGGTTGAGCACACATGGTACAGTGCACAAGGACCCAGGTTCAAGCCCCGCTCCCCATCTGCAAGAGGGAGGCTTTGCTAGTGCTGAAGCACTGTTGCGGGTATCTATCTCTCTCTTTTTTTTTCTCTCTCTCTCTCTTTCTCTCTCTCCCTTCCCTCTCAATTTCTGGTTGTCTCTATCCAATAAATAAAAATATTTAAAAAATTGAGTGGATGTATAACCACAATTCAAATAGATTTTTTTAAAGTAGAGGCAGAGAGAGAGAGATGGAGAGACAGGGAGAGAGAGAAACAGAGCGGGAAGAGAGAGAGAGGGAGAGGGAGAGAGAGGGGGAAGAGAGGGAGAGGGAGAAAGAGGGGGAGAGAGAGGGGGAGGAGAAGGAGAGGGAGAGAGGGAGAGAGAGAGGACAGCATAGAAGCTTCCTTCAAAGCAGTGAGGATGGGATTCGAACATAAGCTGCACACATGGCCAAATAGCATATTATTTAAGTGACCTATTTCTCTGGCCCAATTAAAAAAAAAACATGTAGGCTGTTGGCATCATAAAGAGGCGTCTGTTGTCTCAAACAGGCAGCTCACTGGGCAGGCAGCCCTGTGTGGAGCCAGTGCCCATGAAGGAGGGAACACAGCTGGAGTCTTTCCCTCTCTCTCTCAGTAAAAGATTTGACCCGGGAGCTGTGAGACTGCACATGTGTGAGACTGTTTCTAGAGAAAAACAAAATTGCTATACTATCTACAAAATGGTGGAAATAAAGATGTGAGGACAATGAAATAACGTGAAAATATAGAATAGAACATGAAATGCAAGCATTTGAAGGCAATTACAAGATTGAATATATATATATAATTCTGGGAACAAGGTCAGAATAAGTGCGAGTAATATCCGGGCCATATACTCATCAGACCTGTAAAAACTAATCCTCAAAAAATCAAATGTATTAGCTAGTGTATGAAACAGTTGAGAGGCTTAAAATGATGTCACTCATGACAGTGTGTGCCCTGTTTCGGTCCTGGGAGATGACGGACATACTCAGCTGGAAGGGCAGGCCGTGCCGCTCTGCGTGCTCTCTCCCTGAGTGTGTAAGTTCATACCGTTACTGCAGTTCTTCTTTATGGAAGATTTTCCCTTCTTCTTCTTTGGTTTAAATATTCAATATTTTAAAGTATCAGTATGGGCTCAAATTTGTTTATTTTATTCAGTTATCAGAGTAAGGCAATTTAATCAAATATATATATATATTACCAGAGCTCTGCTCATTGCTAGCTTATGGTGGTGTGGGGGCTTGAACCTGGGATTTTGGAACCTCAGGCATGAGAGTCCTTTGCATAGCCATCCATCCCCTCCCATTTATTTTCTATTTATCACAGGATCGTGATGGTGTCTTGGTTGCTTTTCCTGTAACAGTTCGTGGTACAGTTCCAAACCTCTTGTATCACACAGGGAAACTAGTGCTGTGTGATTCTGAATCATTTCTAACTAGAAATGAATGTTTTGACTTTTCCCTGTGTTGCTTCTTTAAATTTTATTTAATGATGTTTCCGGTTTGAGTGTATCAAAAGTAAAACATTTAAGGACTATTTCTGGTTTCTGACCCTAGCTATAAAATATCATGAGGTTTTCTTTCTTTTCTCTATTGTCATTAAGCATTTTATGGCCTGTAAGAAAAGGAGGGGGAGGTTTCTTTGGGAAAATATATCACTCCCCACAAAAGTGCTTGGGTGACGTGGTTCTTGAAAGTTTGTTGACATACTGAAAATCATTCTGGCTTTTAGTTTAGGCCCTTTGTTTTATGAAAAATAAAGGGGATTGTAACTTGTTGATCTATGGCTTGCAGTGTAATTGCTATTAAACTTTCTTTTATGGAGACTTTATTAATGTTTTATTAGGACATGATGTTAATAAAACAGCAAATTGTTCCCCAGACTGAATTTCCATTTAGTAAGTGAGCTGCATTCTCATCAGAGTCCTTGGCCTTGAGTTGATCCCGGGCAGAGCAGCAGCCATAACAACGTGGTACCAGGACAGTGTGTGCGAGCCCTCTCCCAGGCTCTGCTCCCCCAAGTGAGAACAGACTTCCTTGAAAACATGGGAAAAACATTATCATCATTAAGATTTCACAGAATCAGCTTTTGCTACCTTTATAGAAACCTATGCCATGTCCTCCAGATTTCAATCTGCTGACACATCATACGAATCTGTGACGATAAAAAGCATGAGCGTGGAATGACAGCAAGACGGCGGCAATGGGGTCACCTGGTGACAGAAGGAGAGCGGGCCGGGCCGGGGCGGGCGCTGCACACCTGCACCTCACAGAGCTCACGCGTCACAGGTGCATTTGCACCAGGGCTGAGCCCCCAGTCCCCAGAAGCTCTGCGAGAGTGGAAGCAGGGCTGCATGTGTCTGTCTCTCGGCCCCCCATCACTCCATTCACTCTCGAATTCTCACTGTCTCTATCCACTTGTAAATAAAGGTAATAATTTTTTTAAAAAAGTTTAAAGACAAGTAAGTTTCATCCGGAGTGTAGGGAGAGAGACAGTTGCAGAGGGTGGCCCAGCATTTCCTAAGGAGGCATTGGAATGACAAGAGGAGTGCGGGGAAGGACAGACACTAGAGTCTCTGTGTCACTGTGGAGGAAGCTCCCCCCTCGGAGGAACTGGGGCTTGAACCTGTGCTCATGCTCTGCCAGTGTGTGATTGCCCAGACCCTGCTTTCCCTGCTGCTCGGTCGTTGAACAGGAGTGAATAGCTGGTGCCCGCCCGTGTTCCCGGCATAGACTGTCTTTTGTAAAAGGTCGACTTCATGCCAGAGACGCTCTCTGGAGGCAGAATGGAGAGCGCCTTAGGGACAAAGACTTCATCCAGCAGGACCCACTCTGGAGAGGGTGGGTTTCAATCTCTCTGTCCTCTCTGTCGTGGGGCCAGGCAGTGGTGCACCTGGTTGAGAGCACAGGTGACATTAAGCAAGGACTGGGTTTGAGCTCAGAGGCCCCACCTGCAGGGGGAAAGCTTTGCGAGTGGTAAAGCAGGGCTGCGGGTGTCTCTCTCCCTCTCTGTCTCCCTTCCTCTCAGTTCCTGGCTGTCTCTATCCAACAAGTCAATTGAGATAATAAGCTAATAAAATACTAATCATCAAACACAAACACGTTAAAATGTAAGTAAATTGGTTTGCCTGAGTGTACCCCTTCCCCCGCCCTCCCTTGTTTCCTGTTTCTGGTGCCTTTTCCTCTTTGCTGACTGCATTTTCCAGGTGAAGGCAGGACACTGTCTGCAGGCTCCTCCTCAGCTTCACTCATGCCCAGCCTCCATCCCCAGATGCTCTGTATCAGCTAAACCACGCAACGGTGAAGATCATCTGTTCGTCGCTCCGGTTCCTTGGGTCTCCCCCGCGCATCTGAGGAGCACGCAGGCTCAGTTCTGCTCTGCCTTGTGTCTGATTCATCTGGGCCACGTCTGCCTACATCTCCAAGCCCTGGAGAGCCCACTGAGGTGCAGGGTAATCCATTTTCATGCCACATAGTTTTGGCCAAGTGACTACAGTTCATACACCAAATCTTCTGGGTCCGGTGGTAGCACAGAGAGTTAAGAGCACATGGTGCAAAGCGCAAGGACTGGCGTAAGGCTCCCTGTTTGAGGCGTGAAAGGGCTCTGGGGTCCTGTGCTCATATGTCAACAAGGACAGCTGCTAACCCAGCGGTAAAAATAAATAAGTAAATCTATGGGATTTGAGCAAAGAACTTCAGTGGTCTAGTGCCTCACAGTATACCCATTACTATCATTTGTGCAAAAGTAAAGCTATTTATTTACATGCTAAACAAGATGCTAAAGGGGCCTTTTGTTTCCTGAATCATTCTGCTTCCTACTGTCTCTTGATTACTGTATATACGTATATAGACAGATATACATGTACATATAATTTATACATACATTTACTTATTATTGGGTAGAGACAGAGAAATTGAGACGGGAGGGGAGATAGGGAAGGAGAGAGACAGAGACCCCTGCAGCCCTGCTTCACCACTCGTGAAGCTTTCCCCCTGCAGGTGGGGAGCAGGGCCTTGAACCTGGCTCCTTGGGCACTGTGATGTGAGCGCTGAACCAGGTGTGCTACCACCTGCCCCTGCCCCCTTGGTTGCTTCTTTCATATCCCTCAGCTTGCAAAGTAAGGTCAGGGATCCTCCTGCTGAATTCTCTTTCTATGATTATTTTTCTGGGTCCTGGGAAGCTTTGCACTACGAAGGAATAACCCTAAGTCCCTAAGAACTTGAGCCCCTTTCCATGCTACACAATTTTCTAAAATATCTTGTTAGAGTTCATTTCCTAGAGAGGAGGGAATACAGTTGATCTTGAGTGTGTGTTTCCCATTTGCTCTCCCAACAGACCCACTCAACAGACAGACAGCATTGCTGTCCATGCTGTGAGCTGAGAGGGAAGCCCTTAGAGTTTAGACTCACAGAGCGGCAGAGGAAGGTCCAACGTGGTGCGACTCACAGATTCTAGAGCTTTCCAGAATAGCACCGCGTCAGCTCTCTGCATGAAACATGGTCTCTGCAATTCAACTGATATTCAGTCTGAGATGTCCACCACGTAGATTTTTTTTTAAAGAGTTTGTTTATTTATTCGTGAGAAAGATAGGCAGAGAGAGAAAGAACCAGACACCACTCTGGCACATGTGCTGCCGGGGATTGAACTCAGGACCTCATGCTTGAGAATCCAATATTTTATCCACTGTGCCACCTCCCGTACCACAACCAGGTAGATTTTCAATCCAGTTATTGAATGAAAATTAACACTGAGTTAACAAAAGTGACATCAGTGTCAGAAGGTGAACATCTCTATAGAAATACTACTAATAAAGGAAGGAAAAGGTTTGAATTTATCCTCCTAAAAAGGAATTACCACAGGCCTGTTTATCTATGAACATAATGTATCCTGAGCAATTACTCACACTGCAAGTTTTAATGCAGTAGATGGTGCCAACTATGTTTTCCACCAGAACATGTAAGTTTTCTTTGTAGGAAATATGCCTTTGACTTTATTTATTTATTTATTTTGTAGGCAAAGGGAAAAATGATAGAATAAAACAACACTGAAATTTTAGATAGCTTTTATTTCTTTTTGTCAAAACATCCTAAAGACTTTAGATTGTCAGAAATACTTACATAAGCAAAAGTAAAAGAAAGAATAGATTATAAAGAAAGTTGCTGCAAAACTTAAAAGTAAGTAATAAAATATGAATAATATGGTAGAATAAATGCTTTGCTTTATTAGAATATTTAGCTCTCTGCTCCTTGTTCATATAGCTTTTAAAAATCTTACATTCTCCCTAAACTTTCCTTAAGCACCTAGGATAAGACAATATATCTGATACATCATCATTGTTTTGTCTCTAGAGGATTCTGCTGCCCACTCTCTAAACAATTATGAAATATAATCACATTTCTATGCTTATTCTTTATTCAGTGGCTTTGTATTGATTTTGAGTTTTTCAATGTTGTTCTTTTTCAGATATAACCTTTTCTTTTTAAAGATGGCAAAAACTTCACTGTAAAGAATTTATAAAGCCCGTCCTGTGATGCTTACACATTACTCAACATCCATGTGAATTCACAACGAGAAATGCACATAGTTGAGGGGAGTTTGGAATACTGGGGTGAGTTTTGAATACTGGGGGGAATTTTGAATACTGAGCTCTATGGAAAGGCTATAGGCAGAGATATCAGACCCGTGATGATGATGATGTGTCTAACATATTTTGATAGATATCTTTAATTATTTCTCTCTTCCTTCACTCCTCATTCTTTTTCCTTCCTTCCTTTATTCCTCCTGTCTTACTGTCCCTAAGTGGAGGCTATGTAAATAAAATATAGTGGCTATATGTTAGGAAGCCAGGAAAAATATGAAATACACATCTAGGTATAAACTCAGCACTAACATGATAATACTTTTTTAAAATTTAATTTAATTTTATTTATTTATTCCCTTTTGTTGCCCTTGTTGTTTTATTGTTGTAGTTATCATTGCTGTTGTTATTGATGTTGTTGGATAGGACAGAGAGAAATGGAGAGAGGAGGGGAAGGCAGAGAGGGGGAGAGAAAGACAGATACCTGCAGACCTGCTTCACCTCCTGTGAAGCGACCCCCCTGCAGGTGGGGAGCCAGGGGATCAAACCAGGATCCTTCTGCCGATCCTTGGTCCTTGTGCGCTTAACCTGCTGCACTACTGCCCGACTCCCCAACATGATAATGCTTAAGAACACAACATTAATTAATAGAAGCTGAATGTGTTCTTAACACTAGAAAGCTGATAGACTTTAAAATATTCTCATAGTGCATACTGGCATGATTTAATGGGCAGTACTAAAAGCTGCTTGGTACTGGAATATAAAGGGACACACACTGATCAGTAGGATAGAATTGAGAGCCCAGAAGTAAGCCTACACACCTATAGATAGACACCTAATCTTTGACAAAGGTGCCCAGACTATTAAATGGGGAAAAGGGAGTCTCTTCAATAAACAGTGTTGGGAAAAATGGGTTGAAATGTGCAGGAGAATGAAACTGAACCACTATTTTTCACCCAACACAAAAGTAAATTCCAAATGGATCAAGGACTTGGATGTTAGACCAGAAACTATCAAATACTTAGAGGAAAATATTGGCAAAACTCTTTTCTATCTAAATTATAAAGACATCTTCAATGAAACAAATACAGTTACAAAGAAGGCTAAATCAAAGATAAACCAATGGGACAACACCAAATTGAAAAGCTTCTGCACAGCAAAAGAAAAGACCACACAAACAAAGACACCTCCCACAGAATGGGAGAAGATCTTTACATGCCAGACATCAGACAAGAGGCTAATAACCACAATATATAATTGGCTCATCTAATCTAGCAACAGGAAAATAAATGACGCCATCCACAAATAGGGAGAGGATATTAACAAAATAGTCTCAACATAAGAGATCTAAAAGGCTAACAAACATGAAAAAAAAATGCTCCAAGTCTCTGATTGTCAGAGAAATGCAAATCAAGACAACCATGAGATCCCACTTCACTCCTGTGAGAATGGCATAAATCAGAAAAGGTAACAGCAGCAAATGCTGGAGAGGGTGTGGGGTCAAAGGAACCCTCCTGCACTGCTGGTGGGAATGTAAATTGTCCAACCTCTGTGGAGAACAGTCTGGAGACTCTCAGAAGGCTAGAAATGGACCTGCCCTGTGACCCTGCAATTCCCCTCCTGGGGATCTATCCTAAGGAACCCAACACATCCATCCAAAAAGATCTGTGTGCACCTGTGTTCATAGCAGCACAATTTGTAATAGCCAAAACCTGGAAGCAACCCGTGTCCAACAACAGATTAGTGGCTGAGAAAGCTGTGGTCTAGATACACAATGGAATACTACTCAGCTATTAAAAATGGTGGATTCACTTTCTTCACCTCATCTTGGATGGAACTGGAAGGAATCAGGTTAAGTGAGATATGTCAGTAACAAAATGATGAATATGTGATGATCTCACTCATAGACACATGCAAAAACAAGATAGGAAGGACAAACACTAAGCAGATCCTGGGCTAGAGTTGGTGCATTGTCAAAGTGAAAGACTGCCATGGGGGCAAGGGTTCTGTTTTTATTCAATATTTGTCTACAATTTATATCTAGACTGGGTGGTGAGTATTCACTGGGGTTAATTTCTCCAGTTCATCACTGTGCAGCTGATGTGAATAAAAACCATCAGACAGAAAATGTGGTTGCAGGAGAGAGAGAGCCGGGGTGGGGGTGGGGCAAAGATTCGTGTTGATATGGGAATGAGAAGGTAGGTGTCACGTAATGACAGGGCGCTGATAGTCATCTGTTAGATATAGTACAGTAAACTCTTCTCCTGACCTCTCTGCCCTGTAGCTGCTATTCTGTCATTCTTCTTGCAGTAAGCCCTCTGCACTTATATTACTCACTTGGTATTTGGTGAAATTCTCCTTCAGGCTACACTAGGTACCTATTTTTATTTTCCCTCCAGGGTTATCACTGGGGCTCAGTGATAGGACAGAGAGAAATGGAGAGGGGAGGGGGAGACAGAGAGGGAGAGAAAGACAGACACCTGCAGACCTGCTTCACTGCCTGTGAAGCGACTCCCCTGCAGGTGGGGAGCGGGGGCTTGAACCGGGATCCCTACGCCGGTCCTTGCGCTTGGTACCTCCCCACCGCTTCAGCCATTCTCATTCACATCACTGCTTCTCCTAGTTCTGCCTGTTTGCACTGGTCCAAGCACCTTGCCAGTGCAGGGTGAGAGGCGTCCGTGCCCTGGTAGCCCAGCCGTGAGTCTGATGGGACGCCTACCCATCCTGCACAGGTGCATTGCTGTCTTATTTTCATCTAACTTGCACAAAGCACAGTACAGACTTGTGGTTGTTCTGAGATGGATGTCACCGACAATTAAGTTGAAGGGTTCTTTCTGGGAAACAGTTTCAGTTTAGGGGCTGGGCACTAACACAGCCGGTCTGTGAGCAAACCTGCTGTCATTTGATCATTTTCTGCTCCTTTTGATAGACGTCTGTTCCTAGTGGTGGTATAATTATTTTTATTATTATTTTATTATACTAGTGTGGTTTTTTTCACTTTTACGAATCATTCCACACTTCTGCAGGTTTTATTCTGAGTACTCAGATTTTTGCAGTTTGTTTTCTGACACAACATGATAACTAGCGATTTCATTAATTTACATACTTGCTACTTTCCAAATTTACATATTATCACTCACTGATCCTTTGAACTCCAGATACAATTTGAATACTTCTGTGCTCTAGCTATAATTAGCATTCTTAATTATCTTATAAGCACATGATATATTTCAATACAGAAACTTACTCTCATGCCCAAGTCTTAGAAATGTATTTTTTCCCCCTCAATTTCAAATAACTACTACCCCATACCTCCTGTCGCTTGCGAGGGGACAACTTTGACTTCCTTTTTTCTCCTACCTCCATAATTACATCAGGCACACTGAAGGAAGACAAAAAGAGGACAAACGCCAGATGATATCACCTGCAGGCCGGACTTTAAACATAAGGACAGAAAGGCAAAAGACAGAGTGAAATTGCGCTGGGGGTGCACCATTGCAGCAAAACTGAGGACTCTGGAGAGGGAGGGAGAAAGGAGGAGATTTCTCTGCCATTGGGCCCTGGTCTGGCGTATGGTGAAAGACAAGACCGAAGTTGGAGAAGAGGAGGAGGATGCCATGCAGACAACCTTCACAAAGAAAGGAGAAAGCATGCCCTTCGTATGCCGACAACTATACAAGAAGCCACTCAGGGGAAACCTGGCTGGTTGTGGCTGGTGGCACCGCAGCAAAGGACTCTGGGAAAGGAGGGGAAGGGACAGGAAGATGGACACTGGGGTCCTGGTGTGTCCCTGGACGCCAGTCAAGAGAGAGGAGAGGCTGGGCCTGTGTGTTAAGGACTAGACTGTAAACCATTAACTTTCCCATCAAAAATTGAATCCAGTCAAAAAGAAATCATCACGCTCCACATGGGCTTACTACTACGGCCCCTGGAGAGCCTCTGGTGCTGTGATTTCTTTACCCTGTCTGTCTCTGCCTCTGCTTCCCATCAGAAATAGTTGGTCTGGGGGCTGGGTCCCGGCACACCTGGTTGAGCACACTTGGAACAATGAGCAAGCCCCCAGGTTCAAGCCCCCGGTCCCCACCTGCAGGGGGAAAGTTTTGCTAGTTGTGAAGTAGGTCTGCAGGTGTCTCTCTGTCCCTCTCCCTCTCTATCCTCCCCTTCCCTCTCAATTTGTCTCTGTCTCTTTCCAGTGAATAAATAAAGATAATAAAAAATAAAAATAGATGTTAAAAAGTTTGTCTGGAGTGGTAAATCCCCAGAAGTGACAAAATTTTTTTAAAAATCATATATATAATCTATGAAGAGTTAAAGGTCTGTAAGTATATAGATAATCCCCTTGGTCTTGACATCCAATGATTCAGTAGAGATAATAATCTATTTTTGATATTTTATGTAATTGATTAATTTACTTTTTGGATAGAGACAGAAACTGAGAAGGAATGGGGGGAGGTAGAGAGGGAGAGAAACACACAGACACCTGCAGCCCTGCTTCACCTCTCCTGAAGCTTCCCCCCTGCAGGTGGGGACCAGGGCCTTGAACCTGGTTCCTTGCACATTGTTGTACATGTGCTCAACCCGGTGTGCTACCACCCAGCCCTGGGGTTATAATATTATAACTGAACTCTCTACCTTGTTGTTTTCATTCATCTAGGAAGACTTTTTCCCAAAGAAGTTACCATGACTTTGAAGCAAATAGATCCATGGGAACTCTTTTTACCTGAAGTAATGATTACCCCAGTATTTATTGAGACTCTGCTTTCTAGACAGTGTAAGTCTGCACTGCTTGGGTTTATCCTGAGAACTAAACTCTGATCTAAGCCACTGAATTTTCAGCAGGCTTGAAAAGTCCTCCCCGGGCCCAATTCTGTTAAACCCAGAATGCATCTCTCCCCAGACCCCCATGTGTCCCCTTCCTCTTCTTCCTGTTCCTGCTTGCCACTTCCTCCCTGCAAGGTGTCTGCTTTCCCATCCGTGTTACACAGACCAAGGAATAACGTCTGCTTCTGAGTGTCCTATTAGTGGTTTTCTTTGCTAGTGTGCCCTCTGATATTGGCATACCACAGTGGGCATGGCACTAATGACAGACGCCGATTTATTCCAATTTCAGTCATTTTATTCATTTACTGTAGTCAGAGAGTTCAAAGGCATGCTTAAAAAAATGATGACTAGTAATTTATTTTCCCTGCAGCCCCGTGGAGAGCTGTGTCAATACGGAGGTCCCCAGGCTGTGGAGAGAGTGGCTCTCCTACCAAGCTGTAGAGAAAGGAGCCTTCAGGGTCCTGGACGCAGTTTGGTGGTTTTTCTTTTTTTAAACAAACAATAAATAAAATGTTATCTAGAAAGAGGGAAGGAGTGGGAGGGGAGACATTAGGATTGAGAAGCGATTTATCAGAAAAGGAACATAGCAGCAAATTTAGTCGGCATTCTAGTGTTCAAGGACACCACAGAATGTTTCATTCAGCTTTGTGTCAGGAGGGGAAATAAAGAAAGTGCTTTCACATCAATCTTATTCCTTTGCAAACTGATTTAACTTTACCGAACTGGATGTGGAAGGTAACAGAACAGGAGAGCTTTCTCTCTCTGCCCTGTGCCAGGTTCAGGGTCAAGCCCCAGCACCACAGGGGAAGGAAGGGCCGCACTGGAGGAAGCTCTCTGTTTGGGAGGGGGTGGTCAGCCCTTTCCCTTTCTCTTTCTCTTTGCCTCTCTGAATGAAGAAGGGTGCACGAGTGAGATCACACTTGTGAACGACAAAGGTTTCTTAGTCACCCCATCAATAGATGAGCCCATCAGTCAGTCCATCAAATTAATCAGGAAAGTGGCTGAGTGGTTAGAGCACAGGGCTGGCATGCTGGAGCTTCCCGGTGAGTTTGCGTCTCTAGCTTAACCTTGCAGATCACACAACGGAAGCTACACAGCAGTTAAGGCCTGTTGAAGGAGGACACAGGTTTTGTTTCAAGCTTCTGATTTAGACTTCAGCGGTTTCAGTTTATTGGAAGAAATATTGTTAATTTTTTAGTTGTAGCATTTATTGAATAACAACATTCTTTCTTATTATGTAAAACTGTGAGCAATATAATAGGAAGGTCATAAATACACATCCTTATAAAACGGTAGTTTTGTCCTGCAGCAAAGTAAGAGACTCTGGTTTGATGGGGAGGGTTCCAGCCCTGGAGTGGGGTGGCAGAGGAGGGCCTGGCAGGAGTGTTGTGCATGTACAGACTATTGTGTCAACTGTAGACCATGAATCCTGCTAACAAATAAATTTTTTAAAAAGCACAGTAGTTTAGGGAGTCGGGTGGTAGCACAACGGATTAAGCACACTTGGTACAAAGCGCAAGGACCAGCATAAGGATCCCGGTTCGAGAAGCTGAGTGAATAGAGGACGTGTCATGAAAACACTCAGGGTTTGCACGTGCTTTCCAGATCCGTTACTGCCTTTCACATCCGTATTGATAAAGATGGAAATTTACCATAAAAGACCCAAATTTATGGGTTGAATTAGCAATTCACTCTCCATGGCAACATAGAAAAACGATAAAGTAATTAAATCTAGCATTTATAGCTCACTGCATAATTTAGTCGCCTGGTAATTATTAGCCTGATTACAACGTGACACGGGCGACTGGCTCAGATGTGTGATTCTGCAGTCTCTGCCAAGCTGGCTCCTCCACGGCATCTTCTGTTGCTTGCACAGGCGATTAATAAATGCTCACAGGCTGCGGCTGTGCAGGAAGTGCCACCCCGTTTCCCGGGAAGTGTGTGCGCCTCACCCAGATGTATCCATGCTGATCCCGAGCTAGGCAGCATCGCTCAGGAATAGACAAAAATCCAGGGGACTACGGCAGCTGCTGGAATGTTTTCAGGAAAGTGAAGTCTTTTTTGTTCATTTAAATTTACAATTGAGGGGCTGGTGAAATGGCATAGTGGTTATACAAAAGACTGTCAAGGGGCCAGCTAGTCATGCACCTAGATGAGCCCACATGTAACAGTGCACAAGGACGTGGGTTCAAGCCCCTGGTCACCTGCAGGGAGAAAGCTTTGTGTGGTGAAGCAGGGCTGCAGGGATCTCTGACTCTCTCCCTCTCTGTTACCTCTTACCCTCTCAATTTATCTCTGTCTTTATTTGATAGAGAAATAAAGTAAAATCTGCTTTAAAAATATACAGTTGAGTTTTAGCCAGAACTATGACAACTACCATTGTAAAAGCTATATTTCAGATTTCTCTACAGGAATGGAATTTAAACTGTCATGTGTTTTAAAAATACACCAACTACCTTGCTACATTAAGAGAACAGTAGGTGAAAATATATATGAAATATTTTCCTTTCTATCTCCTGTAGAGGTAAGGAATGGGACTAATGATGAGGAGGCCCTAGCCAAGGGCAGAAAATCTGAAAATCTGGTTTGGTGTTGGACAAATGAGAGTGACTCTCTGCTTACACTTGATGGACCAAGACAGAAATACTGCAAGTAAGATATTGTGACAATTAAATTCTGAGGTTCATGTTAAGCTGGTTATCTGAGAGTGACTAGCTAGAAAGTGAAAGTCAAAAATAAATCTATAGAACAGAAACTGGGAAAATTACTCAAAACATAGACGTGTGTTTATGTAAACACACACACGCAAACACACACACACTCACATGCACACACACTCACATACACACACACGCAAATACACACACGCACACGCACACACACACACACACACACACACACACAGTCTAAAGCAGAAAATGGGAATTAGATCTTTAGCAGTTGCTACTTAGTGACTAGACCCAGTCATTGAACGTTAGGTGTTCATGGCAATATCTAGATGGCGAGATGGTAAGGAAGGCTGCCCCAGGACGGCTGCATAGATATGGTTATAGGAGCTGTTTTGCCTGTGGGTTGTTTCTCTCCCTGACTATAACTCTGTGAGTTCACGGTCCTTAAGTAGACTTCTGCCTTCATTTAGGAAACACAGCACTGCAGACATATACACTAATCCATTCTCTGGTCACTGATAACAGCACTGAAATTAGTGACATTTAGAACCTCTTATTTTGAATCACCCAGCTACTGTCATGTCTATTTCAGATGTTGATGGAGGGTTTTACCAGATCTAGATATTGAGTTCATATCAGCAGTAGTTCATATCGACACTCCATCCTCTGTCCTTACCATGAGCTGTTTCTCTGTCTTGTTCATAGTTGTCTGCAGTACTTTTTAAATATTCTTAATCTGATGGTTGTTTGCTCATGGACCCACTCCCACCTACCCAAGTTAAATTCTTGACTCAACTAGAAGATTGAATAGCCCCACTGTTTTAAAAGATTATTGCTGAAAATATCCAACTCATTCTCTCCTTTGCTACAAGGATTATCATCCTCCGTCCGTTTGTGTGGGGACAGTTACCTGGAGAGGGAGAGTTCTTTGGTCCTTGTTTCAAACAAACACATCCTACCTTTAACTCTTAATGCATAATATAATTCATAGACTGAAAGTATTTTTGTCACTTCTGTTTGGAAGTGACAATAATTATGAGGACCCTGAGAGGACACCTTTGTGAGTATTGTATGTGCTCAGGCATAAAGAGAGGATCAAGTCATGTTAACGGTACATTTATGTGGGATCATCTCCAGGCATGGGGATGATGTATTGGACTAAAAACAGTTAACCAAGGCCTGAGGAGGAACTAAGGGGTCACAAAAATGATACAAAATGGTAAAAATGCTTCAAAAGAAAACAAAACTTTTAAATGAGTAATAATACCCAGAGCAGACAAAAGTATCTTAGTGCTCTAAAATGTACCTCACACCAGACAGGGCCCATCATCTCGTGATTTTCTTGAGTGAAGTGTTATTACAATGACACCAAATGGATAAATGATGTGTCTTATTCTCCTAAAGGGACTTATTGTACAAAGTAATACAGATGGCTGTAATGTGAATTATAAGATGTCTTCTCACATTAGAGAGAGGGAGAGAGACTATGAGGTTCCTAATAGATAAACTGATAACAAGTTATATAGTAGCTTGTGTGTTGATGCAACATCCCTTTAAATATTCCAGAAATATGAATGGATGCTTAATGGGGACTAAATTCTTCCTTAGATCTGAATTCATTCTTCTACAGACATGAATGCAACCAGACTCTACTTTTAGTAAACCAACCAAACAAACAAAAATCAGAGAATCCTGGGTCAGTGACCACTGTACTGATCTATTTATTTCTTCTTTTTCTTTTTTTAAAATTTTTATGTATAAAATGGAAATATTGATAAGAGCATAGGATAAGAGAAGTACAATCCCATACAATCCCCATCAACAGAACTCTCTACCCCATTCTCTCTCTTGGCAGGTGGATCCACACTCCCAGCCTGCCTCTCTCTTTCCCTAGTGGGGCAGGGCTCTGGGGAAGCCGAGGACACATTGGTGGGGTTGTCTGTCCAGGGAAGTCTGGTTGGCATCCTGGTAGCATCTGGAACTTGTTGGCTACAAAGGATTTAAGACATAAAGCAGAAGAAATTGTTGACTAATTATGAATCTAAAGGCAAGAATATTGTGGATGAAGATTTGGGGTCTCTGTTTTGGAAAATGTTGGCAGGTCTATTTTAGGTCTGTTCCAAGGGGCCCATGACCCATCTAGTTTTTGCCCTTGCCTGACAGCTAATATGCAGGTGGACCCAGGTTATTGTCTGGGGAGATGGTATCATAAGTGGAGAAAAGGGCTAGAAAGCTGGATCAAGGAAAAGAGTAGCTCCCAAATATAGAGCAAGTATATAAATGTTGTATCTGTAAACCCCATTGAACTGATCTGTATACCATAGTCAGCACAGGAGCCTGTGTAACCTCTGCATCCCTGCAGGTCTGAGATCACATCTGTGTTCACGGTTAGGAACATTCCAGGCTGCACTAATTTCAGGACCCATCTTCCTTTGGCAGTAGGTAGAGTATGTTGTTCAACCTCCCTCCAGAGGATGGAACATTCCCTACCATTGTTGATCCACATGGAGGGCAAGGTCCTTAGGGACCCACAAAGGGGTCCATTATGTTGGTCCTGATGGAGATGACCAGTGGCAGTGGAGAGAGGGATCTGTTAGAGGTCTAGGCCCATCATGTCTGTGTGGGAATCACAGGGTTCCCTGACTAGGGCCCCAGGTAATGGGGTGTCCTGATAGTGACTAAAGAGCCATCATTAAAGTGTACCAGTCTCTTGCCCTTATCCAGCATTTGTAGTCCTCACTTTAAGGTGAGCTTTGGAGTGACTGAGGGAAGTGTAATAGGAGGTAGGTGAAAAGATCTAAGTAGGTCTAAGTACAGACTATTTGATCAGGTACTTGATGGTGTCTTTTTAGGTCCTTCATCTTTCTTGCTTCATTTATTAACTCTGCAAACTACTATGCACATTTGCTTTAAGGTGTATGTTTTCCCCTAACTTATGGATACATGTACATATATTCCCTATCTCATGGACCTTGGTCTATATCTCGGTTTTGAGGTTTGTTAAGAAGTGCACCACCTGAAATGGAATTAAGAAGTCCTATGAGCTAGGAAAGGTCTCACCAGAGTGATGAAGCTGGAGGGTTGGCATTTCAAGCCTGACGTCTCTGGACTCAAGTCCAAAGTGAAACATGCGGAGGTGGTACTGGCTGCATTGATTGGTTGGGATCAGCAGATGCTGTGTCAGTTGGTATGAATTGAGAGAGGCATGCAGGAAAGTGAGCCCCACCCTAGAGGTTCCAGGAGTGGGAGAAATATGGGCTTTATAGAGAAGGAGGGAGGTTCCTGCTGTCTCGGGGTTTAAGAAGGCCACAGATGGTTATTGCTATCACCAAATCATTCAGCAATTGGGTTAACTTTGAAAATTCCATTGTTAGGACTTGCTGGATCATACTAGACCTCACCATAATTTGTTTCCTTCTAATGTGTTTACATAGAGCTGTATCTTATAAAGTGATGCCAATAGCTATTTCTGTTCTCCCTGGTCTAAACTTTTAGGAGACTTAATATTTCAAAGAACAAGTCATTATTAGGAATGTATTAATACTTTGAGCCCACTGTTACAATTTAATTGGATTACCAGTTTGAATTTTTAAGTGTGTAGACTGAAGGAACATATACTCAGAGCTATGGACTATGCATCCAAAAGTTTGAGATATTCAATCCATTTTCCTGCTCTCATATTGATTAAATAGTGATTTGTGAGACTATAAGTAAATGGAAGTGCATATTAACACCATTCCCACCACCAAAGGTCTGTGTCCCTCTCCCCTCCCCCCACTGAAGCTGAACATCCACCCTCCCCCTCCCCCAGAGATTTTTTATTTTGGTGCCCTACTCCAAACTCAGTCAGATCCTGCTTTGAGTTTCCCTTTCTGTTCCTCTTTCTCAACTTGTGTTTATGAGTGGGATCACCCATACTTGTCTTTTTCTTTATAATTTATCTCACTTAATATAATTCCTTCTAGCTCCATCCAAGATGGGTCAGAGAAGGTGGGTTCATTGTTCTTAATAGCTACGTAGTATTCCATTGTGTATGTAGACCACAGCTTTCTCAGCCACTCATCTGTTGTTGGGCACCTGGGTTGCTTCCAGGTTTTAGCTATTACCACTTGTGCTGCTATGAACATAGGTGTACACAGACCTTTTCAGTTGGATGTTATGGAGTCCTTGAGGAATATCCCTAGGAGAGGAATTACTGGGTCATATGGAAGGTCCATGTCTAGCCTTCTGAGAATCTCCAGACTGCTCTCCACAGAGGCTGGACCAATTTACATTCCCACCAGCAGTGCAGAAGGGTTCCTCTGTGCCCACAGCCTCTCCAGCATTTGTTGCTGCTGTCCTTTTTGATGTATGCCATTCTCACAGGTGTGAGGTGGTATCTCAGTGTTGTCTTTATTTGCATTTCTCTGACAATCAGTGACCTGGAGCAATTTTTCATGTTTGTTAGCCTTTTGGATCTCCTCTGTAGTGAATGTTTTGTTCATATCCTCTGCCCATTTTTGGATGGGGTCATTTGCCTTTTTGTTGCTAAGTTTGGTGAGTCCTTTATATATTTTGTTTATTGGTCTCTTGTCTGATGTATGGCATGTGAAGATCTTCTCCCATTCTGTGAGGGGTCTCTATGTTTGTGTAATAGTTTCTTTGGCTGTGCTGAAGCTTTTCAACTTGATGTAGTCCCATTGATTTGTTTTTGTTTTAGTCTTTCTTGTAATTGGATTTGTATCATCAAAGACGCCCTTGAGGTTTAGGTGGGAAGTGTTCCACCAATGTTTTCCTCTAAGTATTTGTTTCTGGTCTAACATCCAGGTCTTTGATCCATTTGAGGTTGACTTTTATTTCTGGTGAGATAAAGTGGTTCAGTTTTATTCTTCTGCATGTTTCAACCCAGTTTTCCCATCACCATTTATTGAAGAGAGCCTCCTTCCTCCATTTAATACTTGAGCCCCCTTATCAAAGATTAGATGACCATAGGTGTGGGGGTTTAGTTCTGGGCTTTCAATTCTGTTCCACTGGTTTGTGTACCTATTTATGTTTCAGTACCAGGCTGTTTTGATGATGGTGGCCTTACAGTATAGTTTAAATCCTGGAGTGCGGTGCCTCCATTTTTCTTTCTTAATCCTCAAGATAGTTTTGGCAATTCTAGGTGTTTTCTGGTTCCACATAGTTGATAGTAATGTTGTTCTATTCTCTTAAATAAACTTGTTGACACTTTGATGGGTATCACATTAAATTTGTATATGGCTCTGTGTAGGTCATTCATTTTGGTGATATTAATTCTTCCAATCCATGAGCATGGGGTATCTTTCCATTTCTTGGTATCATTTTCTATTTCTTTGAATAGCAACTCATAGTTTTCAGTATACATCTTTCACTTCTTTGGTCAGGTTTATTCCTAGATATTTTATTGGTTTTTCTGTGACTTTGAATGGGGGTGATTTCTGGATGTCTTCTTCTTCAGACTTAGTGTTTGCATAAAGAAATGCCACTGATTTCTGTACATTGATTTTGTCGCCTGACACCTTGCTGTATTGCCTGATGATTTCCAGTAGCTTTCTGCTGGATTCTTTAGGATTTTCTATATATAGTCAGAGCTTGACTTCATCCCTTCCAACATGTATTCCTTTGATTTCTTTCTCTTGCCTGATTGCTATGGCGAGAACTTCCAATACTATGTTGAAGAGTAACGGTGATAGAGGACAGCCCTGAGAGAAGTAGCAAGTGGCAAACTCCGGGCCCAACTCCTGTTTCCTTTGTCCTTTCTGTCCTCTGTTTGCCAGCCCAAGGGTGGGTTATAGGACTTCTCCTTGGCTCCACCCTGATCCACCTGTAGTCCTCCTCCACCACTGGCCCAAAAGTCATGCCCTCACCCGGGATTCCGAGGTTTAAAGCAGCAGCTTCTTGGCAAAGCTCATGCCAGGAGTTGTCTCCAAGTCGCTATCTTGGCTCCACCTCCACTGTACTAATTTCATAAGCATGGGATGGTCATGTTCCTTGTTTAAAGTAAAATATTATTAAAATAGAAACAATGAAAAATATGTCTTCCATAAACCAGACTCTATAAACAGTCACTCTAGAAAGAAACTTGCTTTCATATTTTACTACCACTGGCTGTCAAGCTTACCCACCCTTTTATCCTAGCCAACTACTTCTGTTTTGTTGCTTATTTTTATTTATTTATTTTTTGTCTGAACAGCACTAAAAAAATCAGCTAGCTATTATTTAAAACTATGTTCTCTAGAGAATTGTGGCCTTGAGTCTATAAGAAGTCTATGTCTATGCAGTAAAAGAATTATGCTGAAGTGTAAACATACCTGTGATATTTGTAAGCACAGTTCCTACCTTCTGTTGCTTCTGGGCTAGCCATAGCTTCTCTTAGAGCTGTCAGGATTCTGGGTGGTTGGCTTGAAAGCATGTTACTTGATGACACTGAGACCATTAACATAAAATCGATTCTTATTTTTCATACACCACTTAGCAAAAGAATAATGTTAATGAAGTCATTTGAAATTCATTAAATTCAGTATAACAGTTTTGAAAGCTTTTCTATGCCCACTGTTAAGGGAAAAATCTTTGTATATTGTTAAAAAAATAGTAGCCATAATCTATATACATATAAACACACCTATTCATGTATAAATCCTTAAGTATGCAGATATGGGGGCATATGACATCTGCTGGAGAGGTGGATCCCTGGAGGAGGGGAGCCAGGGCTCAAACCCAGGTCTTCCTGCTGGCTACTACATGTGTTTGATTGGGTGCCACTGCCTGGCCTTCCTCCCTTCCTTCCTCCCTTCCTCCCTTCCTTCCTTCCTTCCTTCCTTCCTTCCTTCCTTCCTTCCTTCCTTCCTTCTTTCTTTCCTTCCTTCCAAGGAGAGAGTGAGATAGAAGGAAAGAGGACACTTGCAGCATGGCCCTCACACTTGGGAAGTTTCACAGTGAAGTAAGACTGGTGGTTGAACCCTGGTGACAGCAGACACCATGTCTGTGCTCCGCAGCCCTGCCCGGGGACCTGCTCTTCATGGCTTTCACAGGGCAGAGAAGCTGGGTACTTTCACACTGGGTGACATGTGCACCGCCAGGCTTTCACAGGGCAGAGAAGCTGGGTGCTTGCAAACTAGGTGACATGTGCACCGCCAGGCTTGAGCTGCCTGGCCCGAATGTCCTTTCTGGGTTGCCTTCAGATTCCAAAGTCACAACTTCTGAATGGCTCTATGTTTAGAAGTATTGACACTTATCAAAGGTTTTGCAGTAACACAAGAAGAGATAGGAATTTGGTCTATTTAAATCTCCAGACTAGTTGGACTATGAGATATACTTGGTTAATATCAACTCCCATAGAGCTGATGTAGGGGGTTCACAGGTAACCACTCCAACTCGTCTGATCTACACTCCATTAAGTATTCTTTTTAAAATCATCTTTTAAATTAAATATATATGACAGAGAAACTGAGAGGCAATGGGGATGAAGGGAGAGAGAGAGAGAGAGACAGAGAGAAAAAGAAAGAGAGAGATTTAAAAAGGAAAAAAAAAATGGCGTCCAGAAATGTTGGAGACACTGTGCAGGCCCCTGGTCAATGATGAGTCCAGTGACAGGAACAGACAAAAAACAGGATCTGGGAAAGTGAGAGAAAATCTGAAAAGTGTAGACCCTCAAGAAGGCCTTCTCAATCACAGTGTTCTAGTTTCCACGACACAAGCTGGTGAAGTGGGAGATCAGACTGCAATCTGAGCTCAGGAGGAAGCCCTGGAGGAGAGCAGCCCAGGAGCAGGGCGCAGGCGGGCAGTCGGCCTGGAAAGTTGAGTACGTCACAGAGGTGCTTTTGTTTTGCGTGTGATGTGGGAAATACTGAAGTCCTTGATGAGTCCACTCTGGACTGTGAGTGCAGCCCCAGCTGTCTATGTTGGGGGCAAGTGTCTTATCCTTGGGACCGTCATGCTCATGAAAGTCAGCTCTAGAAAGAGCTGAAAATGTGTCCAGATAATTCTTCACTGAGGGAGCATTCCGGGAATCATAAACATGACCCCTACATGCAAGGAATATTGACGTAAACATTGCTTGGGCTGCCAGCACTAGTAAAGGCAAAAGTAGCTGTCAGCCCATGAGAGTGAGCTGAACAGTAATTATGGACTGGGTTTTAGACATTGCAACAAATCACACATTTCTGCTCCTCACTTGTACTAACAAGGTTGTAGTACTCTTGCCTTCAGATCTCTGGATCACGGACTCCTAAGAAATGCACAGTATAGGGAGTCAGGCGGTAGCGCAGAGGGTTAAGCACAGGTGGTGCGAAGAGCAAGGACCAGCGTAAGGATCCAGGTTTGAACCCCCGGCTCCCCACCCGCAGGGGAATCACTTCACAAGTGGTGAAGCAGGTCTGCAGGTGTCTGTCTTTCTCTCCCCTCTGTCTTCCCCTCCTCTCTCCATTTCTCTCTGTCCTACCCAACAACAACATCAACAACAACAATAATAATTACAACAACAATAAGAAACAAGGGCAACAAGAGGGAAAATAAATGAATATAAAAAAGAGAATGTATAGTATAGAAACAGAACAGCAATGCAGTTACTCTAACATTTGGTTTACAGTACTTTTTACTAAATTTTTATATAAGGTCACTTTCTTAAGACTCTTATCTTGAAGTTGAAGAAAAGTCTTGATTAATTGGATCCTTGGTGATTGGTTTCTGTTAATAAAAGTTTTACTGAACTTCTTTCTTAATTCACCTTTGATATTAATCAGAAATTTAATTTTTAATTTTCTATCTTTAACTATCTTCTTGAGATATGGATGTACCTTCAATTTTTAAAGCTATGATTAAAAGATCATAGTGCAAATTATTTTCTTCTGACATAGGAAAATCTTAATGAAGAAAGGAAAAATTTAGTCTCCTTATGATCTAATCAATGCTTTCATTATATGCAAATATTAAAATAAGTAAAAATCACTCTACATTTTGTTTTTATTACACCTTTTAGACTTCAGTATTTCGTATTATTTATCATCATAGTAGTATTTTACCTTTGAAATACTCATTATTTTTTTTCTAGACATGATGTTTGAAGGTTCATTTGAACTTCAAATAACAAACGATGGCATCACATGATTAAAGGTAACAGAGACCAGGAAAGGGTGTGAACTTCTGCTGCCCTGTAATCCTTCCACTCATCCATGTACTCCTTGGGGTTTAGCAGTTCCTCTCTGAAAGGGCAGTTACTGACCTGTGTCCTTTGACTGCTTTCTTACCTATTTTCTGCCACAGAAAAATATACCTCGCCCATTTATTCATTTGAAATGAACGTGGAATACCCAGTAGGTCGGAAACCACAAGGCTCTCTGAGCAGGAGTGGTTGGATATTCAGCTGCTATTACTGTCTTCAGATGTAGAGGTTGGGTAGATGGGTATAGAGCAGAGGTCGGCAGGGACACACACCTGTCTCAACTGACAGAGGAATGTAGACAATTCAAGCGTGAATAAAATGGGAATTACGAAGTATTTTGGCCAGTAGAACTTGGCTCGAAGATGCCGATACTGCGAATGTCAAGCGTATGGTTTATGGGTGCTCTGGGTGCCGGGCTGCTCTTATAAACATGGGCAGGGTTTTCATCACTTCACAGAATTTCTCCTGGATTCAGCAATTTGTCTAGGATAAATTATCTTACTGTGGTTTTATTTTTTCTTGTACATGAATACTAGACTCAAAAACTTGGATTTATTTTTTTTAATTAGTAGGGTATAATATATGTATCAGAAAAACAGTTGACATGAGTTAAAAATAAATAGAAAAAAATCACAGTAGTTGCTGTCTTCTTAATACCATGAAGGTCAGCTACAGTAACTAGTAATGTAGCTAATTATCAAGCTAACAAATAACTGCATTTTTTTGAAAATTTCTTAAATAAAAAAAAACATGTTACTTTTTTATGCCATTGTGGAAATACCTCCTGGAAAAAATAATCATTAAAAACAAACAAACAACAAAAACTATAGTGTCAAGGCATTAATTCTGTTACTAAAAAGATACAAACCCTATTAACATACACCCGTATATGGTATGAAATGCATATGAAGACTTGTTGTTCTTAGATTAAATCACCTGGTTAATGGGAAAAAGTCCTAAACTCAGGTTTATGTACAAACTTTAAGGTCACATACACCAAATCGATATCCTTGCCAAGTAGTCATTCAACCAATATTTATTTGAACATTTGCAATGATTCTCTGTCCAAGAATGCTCACTTGACCTTGAGGAGAGTCTGATGTTACTAAGTTGAATTCCTGATTTTTTTTATAATCTAGAAAATATGAATACATTCCATTTAATCATGAACCATTGATATTGGTATAAATATACACATACATATAGTATTCAGTAAGTAAGTGATGTGTAGACACTGCTTAGGAAGCATCCTAGAATAATCATAATAAGCTACATTTGACTAATAAATAAGAGTTCTCAGGGTTGCAGACAAAGCACATTCAGTACTGCTTCAGTGCCAGTGCCACAGCTGTATCTGCAAGAGAGACAGATGGGGGGTGTGTCAGTAGGGCTTAACGTTCAGCTGTTCTCCATAACCTCTCTGCCAAGATGAAGGGTCGTCAGACACACATGGCGTCTGGGCACCACTATAAGAAATAGCATGGTTAGAAAGAGAAGACTATAAAAGTACATTTCACACTCAAATCAAATTAATACGACTTGCATTTGCCTAAATTATGTTGACATCATCAAATATGAGTACATTCCATTTAATAACGAACCACTGATATTGGTATAAATATACACATACATACAGTATTCAGTAAGTAAGTGACACTGCTTAGGAAGACTCCTAGAATAATCATCAAAATTTAGTGAAAGGCTACATGATGCACCTCTACACACATAGCTAAGTTGGCCATTATCCTCATTTCAATTCTTTTACATGGGAATTGACATTTTCTATAATTTTCCATTGAAATTTTACACATTAATGTGATTCAATAACTAAAGAACTACTGTTATTTGGGGGAAGGTATGCGATATCTTTGTAAATTACTCCATTTAGCTTATCCATCACCTTTTCTTCTTTTTTGAAATAGGCAAATTAATGTTTAAAGTTTATGTATCATTATATATTCAGAATAAAAGCTTGAAATAATCATGTGCCCTAGAAATCTGCTGGGGTATTGTATGCATGTGGCATCAGAAATCGGTAGTATCTAGAACTATTTGTCTTATTCCAGAAAACTACTCAGTGAGTTGGTACCTACCTTATTCCTTCCCAGAAAATTGCTGTAACATCAAGTTTAAACTTCTGAAAGATACTGCTTTTAATGACCAACTGTTTCCTGTAGTAAAGACGTCATCAGCGTAACAAGTTTTAAAGTTCTTAGAAAACTGCTCACATTTTTTTTTTGATTTTTAGGCAACAATTTAGTAAAGATATGTTAGTCACCATCTGTAATTTAGTTCTTCATTTTTTTCAACAATTTGAATATCACAGGCTGGAATAAGATTAAGATTGTGTCCAGCTGAGCCTAAAAAGTACAGGAACTAAATTAATTACATGAATGACTCATGTAAATGGAAATAATGACTTTTGAAATACAACTTCTTATAAAAATAGAAGAAATTGAAATTTTCTATTTTTGAACACTGAGAGCTGTTTCATGGTCTCCTTGAGTGTTATCCCATTCAGTGTTGATAATTTAGACACAAAGAACAATGTAGTCAAACATGAAGTCTTTTTTTTTTATATATATTTATTCCCTTTTTGTTGCCCTTGTTTTATTGTTATTATTGATGTTGTTGTTGGATAGAACAGAGAGAAATGGAGAGAGGAGGGAAAGACAGAGAGGGGGAGAGAAAGACAAACACCTGCAGACCTGCTTCACTGCCTGTGAAGCGACTCCCCTGCAGGTGGGGAGCCGGGGGCTCGAACCGGGATCCTTACGCCGGTCCTCGCGCTTTGCGCCACGTGTGCTTAACCCGCTGCGCTACCGCCGACTCCCCCAGACACGAAGTCTTTGTTATGCACTCAGAAAATAAAAGCCTTAACAACTCTTGTCTGTTTTATAAATGAAGAGGAGATAAAGAGTAGCTATCAAGTCCCTGACAAACTTTCTCTTCTCGGGACTATTTCGAGTTATGCTTTACCTGACTAAACCATAAATATCTCTTTTGAAGTCACAGTTTGTTGGTAAGTTACTACTATCCCTTCCAAAGGTGAGTAGGGCAGCGTGAGAGACAGATTGTTCTATGAACAATCTAAACCAACACAATCAGTGGTGAATATGAAATGACCAGGTAGAGTTAGTCTAATAATAAAACATTTACAAAAGACTTTGTCTTTAAGATAAACCAACAGAGTCAGGCGGTAGCGCAGCGGGTTAAGCGCACGTGGCGCAGAGCACAAGGACCAGCGTAAGAATCCCGGTTCGAGCCCCCGGCTCCCCACCTGCAGGGGAGTAGATTCACAGGTGGTGAAGCAGGTCTGCAGGTGTCTGTCTTTCTCTCCCCCTCTCTGTCTTCCCCTCCTCTCTCCATTTTTCTGTCCTATCCAACAACGACAACATCAACAACAGTAATAACTACAACAATGAAAAACAACAAGGGTAACAAAAAGGGAAAATAAACAAACATAAAAATTTTTTTAAAATAAACCAAAAAACAATTCTTACATAACTATAAGAAAATGCCGTTCTACTCTAGTCTTTCACAAAGGACAAATCAAGTTTGATATCATGGGAAAAAATCTCCAAGGCTGTTTCTCATCACCCGCAGCCTTCTGGTTTCTCCTCCACCCCAGGTCTCCTGGTTGTGACTGACTTATAACTGGGCACTGGGCTGTTGGTTCACATACTGGGCTTGGTGATAGGTGTGTGATGTTTTCAGTAGACTTGAGATAGAGTGTTATTTTCCTCTGCTGAAATTCACTGTTTTTAAAGGAAAACCCTGTGGTGAGGGACAATCAGGATATCTGTGGATTTTGAGAAAGTGTGGTTAGAAATTAAATTACAGGGAGATGTCTGTTTCCATAAAAAGTCTTCATGTTTCTTAGTTACTGTCTGAAAAAGCTACCGTTTTCTATACATATCTTGTCTTTTTTTTTTTTTTCAAAATCTATATTATAATTGCTTGTGAAATCAGAGAAAAGCTTTTGTATGTTAGAGTGGAAATTTAAAAATATATTGTTATAGTTCGAAAAAAACCTGAAATCATCCTGTTCAAGCTTTATCTTTTGGAAAGAAGACAATAGCACCTGCTATTCAAATACAAATGATAAGAACAACTACGTAAGCGCGTACAGTCCTGTGGTGTGTCTGTGTGTTTGGTCGTGTTCCTAAGCAGTTTCTCTTCGTCTGCACAATGGACATGCAAGATGACATGCATGGCCAGCTCACTGGGACCATGAGCTCCTTCGATGTGACAGACTCCAGGTTTGAGCACAGCCCCTATTGCACTGAAGGAAGATTTGGTGCTTTGTTTTACACACACACACACACACACACACACACACACACACACACACACTGTATCTATATATAATAATATTTTTTTCAAAAATGGATGCATAATCTAACCAGTTTTATCATAGACTGATAAACACAAGAGCTCAATTCCTAAAACATATTTCTGGTCACAAAAATATAGGCAAATTCTGAACGGAAACCAAATCATTTATTCATTTATTTTATTTGTCTTAATTGGAAAGTGAATGACTTACTGTAGAGTTGGTGGTACATGGGGTGCAATTGCTCATGTCAGAAAGACTGGTGTCACTCTCATCTCAAATTAGGTCTATCATCCTGCACCAGGACCTGAAAGCCCTACCTCACGCCTGCCCACCACCCCGGCCACCCCTCTCCCCATCCTCCTTCCCCAGAGTCTTTTACTTTGGTGCAATACACCAATCCAATCCAAGTTTCTTCATGTCATCTTGGATGGAGCTTGAAAGAGTCATGTTAAGAGAGATAAGTCAGAAAAAGAGGGGTGGATATGGGAGGACCCAAGAAGAGGTGAAGAAGGCGACGTCATGACTCTGAGTAGCTGAGAAGTAGGCCGTCGTGCCTTTCTCATTGATTTGTATGAGGGCTCATGATTCGCAGTACATGCACTTGTTGGTACATGTATACAAGCTCTCAGCTTTCTGCAAAACATTCTCCTTCTCAGCCTAGATCCTCTTCCACCAACATGTTCCAAGACCTGAAAATTTGAAAAAACTCCCCACCCCAGAAACCTTTACTCTGGTGCAGTACAAGGAACCCCGTCCAAGTTCTGCTTTGTGTTTTCCCTTTCTGTCTAATTTCCCAACTCTGTCTGTGAATGAGATCATCCCAAATTTATCTTCTCTTTCTGGCAACTCTCACATAACTTGCTCAGCCACTCATCTGTTGTTGGACACCTGGGTTGCTTCCAGGTTTTGGCTATTACAAATTGTGCTGCCAAGAACATATGTGTACACAGATCTTTTGGGATGGGTGTGTTGTGTTCCTTAGGATCTATCCCCAGGAGAGGAATTGCAGGGTCACAGGGCAGGTCCATTTTTAGCCTTCTGAGAGTTCTCCAGACTGTTCTCCACAGAGGTTGGACCCACTGACATTCCCACCAGCAGTGCAGGAGGGTTCCTTTGACCCCACACCCTCTCCAGCATTTGTTGTTTCTGATGTGTGACATTTTCACAGGGGTGAAGTGATATCTCATTGTTGTCTCTTTGCATTTCTCTGATAATCAGTGAGCAAAAGCATTTATGTGTCTGACAATGATTTCTATCCATTTATTTTCTCACCCTTCCATTCCAATTCAGGGTTTCCTGTTGCCACAATTCACACAGAGCACAATGTAGGGGTCAAGCCTCGTAGGCTATCTTTCTTTCACGTGGCATTTTTCACTCACATTTATATCCATAGCCAAACTAAAATCCTTAGTCATTATCAGTTAACCCAAACCGTATAATTTGGGACCTGAAAGGACATGAAGAGTCCACAGGAAACGCACCAGATAGGGAAAGATGTGTGCTTCCCATACACACTGTGCTCCCAGACAGAGATACACTCTTCTGTTCATCAATATTATACAAAAAATGAATAAAACACAAAAATCAAAAGCCAAAAACTAGGCGTTGAATGACATGGCATGAGTCAGAGATGCACCCAGAACTGTCCTGGCTCAGCCCTTCAAGGAGGACGCATCTGCCTCCGTCTCACTGGAAGGCTGTCCACATGGATCAGACAGAATCCTCCTTCCTTCTTCAGCAATGCCTGCCAACTGCATTTTTACAGCACGGTGGTAATTTATAATCACATACATCTCTGATCTCGACAAAACGCTGTATCTCTCATTTCAAATATACATTCCCTTTGGTTCACTTTCTTTAAGAGAAATTCTGTAAATAAGAAAGAGATTGTACCGCTTTATCTTGGAGAAGTGTTGTGTTTTATTAGTCTTGAGTTGTGTTGTTGAAATTCTATTGCACTTCTGTGTTTTCCAGGGTTAACTCATTTTAGGAAGCTGAATAAATCTATATAGTTAGAGTTCATTCAAATCAGTGCTCCAGTGTGTCTCTCTTTTGCTCTTTCTGGGCAATTTTCTCTTTTCTTGATATATGACTCACATTTTGCCTTGGTTTGAAACTACTCATGTAGGTATAGTACTCTTTTTCCCATCAAATGGTTGTGTAAAATGACTATTATTTCGTTCTCCTGTGAAAATTACCTGCCATTTAGTTCACATTCTCTATTTGTCTCTGTTATCTTCTTGTGGCTGATGGCAAACACAGAGCAAAGGAGTTTAGTTTTTCCTCTGTTGCTTATTTCCATCAGCACAAGCAAACCACTTCAGTATAAAGTCTTAGATTTCTTTTTCTACTCCCATCATTCAAATTCCCCCAAGTTAAGTGCTCCTCTTTTGGGGCCGTGCTTTTCCACAGTTTTATGTTAGAAATGCCTTCTTTCCTCTCTGTTGTAACTTATAATCAGGTAACATGAAGCCAGAGGAACCTTTAAACCCTATATATTGGCATGCTGTAGCAAATAATGGCATAATACTTTTGCATTTTTGACAACAAAAAAGACACCTCAGTGTCAGATTTAGCTCATTTTTAAATTACTAAGTGATCACATTCTATTTTCCCTAAAATGTTCTGCATTACTTACATATAAAATAAAACACACAGCCTTTAAATGACTCTAGTAAGTGACTGGTTTGGACAATGCAGTGTGAATGTGAAGTGATATACATTTATCATTCCATTACATATACACTGCTGAAGCTTTCTTTTCACTATGATTGTTCAGCAATCAAATAATCACTATCATTTCCATAGTGTTGAGTAAGGGAATAGATGATATTTTTTAAATGTCTGTAAGAATTTCTTATTATTCTATGAAACCATATCTACACAGACGTAGTTTGTTCTGTATCATATTTAATACTCTTTGTACAACCAACCAACTTGTTATCTTTGGATAGAAGTTAAAATATACTCTAGAATCCTACTATATGTTGGAAAAATACTGAGCATGAAAAGAAAGATATTTCTCTGAACTTGGATCCAATGTGACTGTCATACCAATTTTGATTTAAAAAAACTCTGTAGAATATTTTATAAACATCTCTAGAGCTAAATAAGTCCACTTCAAATGAAAATGAGAATAGGAAATGCCTTTAGTACACCATGAATTTGTTTTCAGTGCTTCATAATATGTCAGTTGATCATTCTGTTCACTTCTGTTTTTATGTCTCTAAGGGGAAAATTCATGTTTCCCCCTGCAGGTGGGGACTGGGGGCTTGAACCTGGGCCCTTGTGCACTGTAACATGTGCATTTAACTAAGTGGCTGAGAAAATTGTGGTCTATATATCCAATGGAATACTACTCAGCTATTAAAAATAATGACTCCACCTTCTTCATTTCATCTTGCATAGAGCTTGAAGAAATATGTTAAGTTAGATAAGCCAGAAAGAGACAGATAAGTATAGAATGATCCCATTCATAAAGAGAAGTTCAGAAAGAACAGAAAAGGAAACACAAATCGGAATTTGGACTTAGTTGGGGGTAGCGCACCTAAGTGGAGTAGGTTTTTAGCTCCACTGGAGGGATAGGAACACAGATCTTTGGTAAAGGGAAGGATGCTAGTATACACTCCTCTTAACATAAGAGTCTTACAAATCACTACTTATTCACGATTACAGGGGGCAATAGATTAACTGTATCAATTTCTTTAAATGAGCAAATTGTAGTTCTGGACATCTATCTATTCCTTTAGTCTAAGCACTTAAGGCTTCAAATTTGTAAACTGATTAAATTCTGACCCTGCTTTAAAATTGTTGAAGCATTTATTGTAAATAACTCTCTTTGAAATATTAAATCACCTATAATCTTAGACCAGGGAGATCAGAAGCAACTGGTCCTGCAAGTATCTAAGATTTAGTCATATGTAAATAGCATTAATGACATAAATCATGGGAAGGTCTTGTATGGTACAGTAAATCCTAGCCATGATACTTTCAAAGTGAACCTAGCTCCCAAATAACTTCATTATAATAATAATTATGTATTGCCTTCTTACCATCTAAAATAGCAAGGGACCTTCCTCATTCTCTTTAAAATCCATATTTCTCCCAGTTCTGGAACCTCTGGGGCTTTGCTTGTATTTTTGTGCTTCTCTTGATCCAGACCATTTCATTCCGCAGCTGCTGATCTCAACCAAATCAACGCAACCAGTGCCAACTCAATACGTTTCACTCCAGACGGTATCCAGAGATGCCAGGCCTGCGGTGCCAGCCTTCCCCTCCAATACTTTGCCGGCACCTTTCCTAACACACGCGACTCGCTAGTTGCATTTCACACGGTGCATCTCCTAGCTAAGTCATAGAGCCTGGATATGGACCAGAGCCCAAGGGGTAGGGTGCAAGTGCGCATGTTTCCATAAGGGAGAGGAAAGCAGCCACCTCAGGGAGAGTGCTCAGTGTCTGCAGTGAACAGAACTAACTCAGTAAGAGCAGCAGGCAGGTGTCCTGCCCTCTACTTGCTGAGTACCTCCAAGCAGCCAGTCTCTGCTATTCGGGGTAGGTTTTTCCATTTTACAGGGGTTGGGCGGTAGCACAGCAGGCTAAGTGCACATGGTGCAAAGCGCAAGGACCGGTGTAAGGGTCCCGGTTTGAGCCCCCGGCTCCCCACCTGAAGGGGGGTCACTTCACAAGTGGTGAGGCAGGTCTGCAGGTATCTGTCTTTCTCTCCCCGTCTTCCCCTCCTCTCTCGATTTCTCTCTGTCCTATCCAACAATAATGATAGCAATAACAATAATAATAACCACAACAATGATAAAACAGCAAAGGCAACAAATGGGGAAAGTACCCGGCCCCAGAACCGTAGATTCCTGGTGCAGGCACCTAACCTCATCAATAACCCTGGAGCCAAGCAAAAAATAATAATAAATACAAGTTTTACCTGTAAAATCAGAGGCATAATGGAAATTGGAGATACTTCTTTTTTTTAAGAGCTAAGTTTTCTCATATAATTCCTAAAGGCATTTAGATGCTGTAAGTCAGTAAGAACAAAACACGTAATCATCAAATAGAAAGTCATTTTAAAACATGACCGGCAGTACATCAAAGTAAAAAAAAAAGGCTGAAATGAGACGCGTCCCAATGCTAATAAAGATTCCCTAGGATGGGAAAATAGGGAAATGCCATTCTTTTCATCTTTCCTAAGTTCCCTAAATACCCTAAACCCCGGCGTGGTGATCAGTTTTATGGGTCCATTTCACGTGGACAGGAGGCACACGTGTTGAGGCAAAATCACCACACGTTTCCCAGCTAGGCACCAGAAGGCTCTGAAGGGTCCTCCAGCTTTTGATTCAGCCGATACTGATCTCTATCGGCGTAGAAACAGAAGGCGTTTGGTCTCAGAGCCATGGAGGACCCCACACAGACCCCTGTCACCGTGAAGGTGCTGGCTTTGCTCGCCCTGAGGGAGTGGAGTGCACAGGTCCCTGTGTCTCTCAGAAGAGCTAACACCCGCTCTGCCACCTCCCATCCTCTGCACACCACCTCACTGCCCAGATGGAAGGGGAGGGAGCGAGCTCTCTTAGGAAGACAGATCACAGTCTCTGCCATTCTCAGATAGGTTTTCCCATAAAAGCCATTTTTTTATTTAAAAAAAGAGACATTAACAAAACCATAGGATAAGAGGGGTGCAACTCCACACAATTCCCACCACCAGAACTCCGTATCCCATCCCCTCCCCTGACAGCTTTCCTATTCTCTATCCCTCTGGGAGTATGGACCCAGGGTCACTGTGGGATGCAGAAGGTGGAAGGTCTGGCTTCTGTAACTGCTTCCCCACTGAACATGGGCGTTGACTGGAAACCATTTTACAGTAAAGTCAGAGGCCTAGAGGTACTTTATTCAGTAAGTTAGTATGCTTATATAATTCCTAAAGACATTCTAGGTGCTAGAAAGGCAGAACAAAATATGTAATCCTCAAATAGAAAGAATGTTTTTAAATTATATTTTCCCTTTTGTTGTCCTTGTTGTTTATTGTCATCATTGTTTACTGTTATTATTGTTGTTGTAATTGATATCATTATTGTTGGACAGGACAGAGAGAAATGGAGAGAGGAAGGTAAGACAGGGGGAGAGAAAGACAGACACCTGCAGACCTGCTTCACCACCTGTGAAGTGACTCCCCTGCAGGTGGGGAGCCGGGGGCTCGAACCAGGGTCCTTATGCTGATCCTTATGCTTCCCGCCACCTGTGCTTAACCCGCTCCACCACTCCCGGCTTCCAGATATAATTGTTTTTAAGTATTCTGAAATACATCAAAGAAAAATAAAAAAAAAAAGACTGAAATGTGATGTATACCAAGTCTAATAAAGATTCCCTTTGACGGCAAAGTTAAGAGACTTTCAGGGGACGTAGCCCACCCACTGGACATGTATATATTTAGTTTAACTATGTACATGTGGCTTAGAATTTGCTCTAGAAGGTGAAATTCCATATGCTACTTTTGAAGACTACTCGTGTCAGTGTAAATGCGTGTTATATGAGGCCGGCAGCAGCACCATGCCCGGCAAAGTGCACATCAGCGCCTGGTGGACCTGGGTCCGCACTGCGTGGGAAGCTTCACAGGCACTGTAGCTGCACCGCACGTGGCTGTTTCTCCTTTCCCTCTCTCTCCCTCCTTCTTGCTGTTTCCAGTTCTGTTTGTCTCTGTCAGGAAAAGAAAAGCAACTTTTAGAAAATGTGTTATACATTTGTTTTAAGTTAACGTATATGGACTTAATTTTAAAATGAATGTTGCTGACCATATATAAATACGACTAAGACTCCAATTTGGGAGTGACCTATCACCTAATAACATCTTATTATTCCTTCAGGAGTGTTCCGCGTGCCAACGTCATTATGATCTTAACTGAATAGTCGACAGGCGTAAAGAATCATGAATGGACCCGGGTAGTCACTGGCTCACTGGTACGTGTCCGGACAGCTTCCCCACGTTCAGTAGAATTGATTCCTCTTCCACTATCAGAAGCACGGTTAGATTACTAAGGTGTCTTGTTATGTTCCATATACAATTCCACACTGTCCATGAGTAGGGAAACTGAAATGCCGTTAGCACAGCCGACTGATCGTAAGGGCTGCTACTGGTGGAAGCGCCCGTTGCCTTCCCTAGAGGGTGATTTCCTGGTTGATGTTTGGTTTTCTTATTCCTGGAGGAAAGACCCCTAACAGATGACAACCTGGAATTGACAAAGTTGGTGTTTTTTCTTCCTTTGTTTTTCCATTTACGAATTTAAAAGTTTTATGAATGATTTAATGTTGATTTACAAAATTAGAAGGTTACAGGGGTACAAGCACACACTGTTCTCACCACCATATTTCTGAATCCCCATTCCATCCATTGCAAGAAAATATATATATATTTAATACTTATTTATTTATTTTTGTTGCCTTTGTTTTGTTGTTGTAGTTATTATTGTTGTCATCATTGTTATATAGGACAGAGAGAAATGGGGAGAGGAGAGGAAGACAGAGAGGGGGAGAGAAAGACAGACACCTGCAGACCTGCTTCACCACTTGTGAAGTGACTCCCCTGCAGGTGGGGAGCCAGGGGCTCGAACCCGGGATCCTTACGCTGGAGTCATATTTTCAGAAACCCAAAGTTCTCTGTCTCACTGCCATTTTAGTGTATGTGATTTTTATTTATTTTATTTTATTTTATTTTATTTTATTTTATTTTATTTTATTTTATTTTATTTTATTTTTTTACCAGAGCACTGTTCAACTCTGGCTTACGATGGTATGGGGGCTTAAACATGGGACTTCAGAGTCTCAGTCATGAGAGTCTTTTTTTCTTTTTCTTTTTTTATTTCATAAAGTGGATTTTGAAGATGTAAGATCTTCTGCCTGATGTCAGTCTCAGTACAGAACTGATTCTCACTGCTAGGCCATCCTTAGGAGTCTGTGGGAAAAAAAAGAAAAAAAGAAAGCCGAATCTGGTGAAACATCTTAGGACAAGATCGTCTTCCAAAGGCAGGAGGAAGAAACTTTGGACCTGGAGAAAAAGAGTTCTTCATAAGGGCAAAGTGTTTTGAAGCTGTCTGTTGTTATTCTTTTGAGCGACACTTTAATTTTAGAAATCTATGCCATGGTATGGAATCAGATGAAGGCCCAAGGGCGTTTGATGGGAAGATGCTTTTCTATTGCAGATAACACTACTTGATCTACTTGTCTTAAGTCTAATCTATTTATTTAGGAAACTCTCTTTTGAACAACAACAAAACTTCAGCAGCTCCATACAAACTTACAAAAGAAAAGGAAGATTCCTGGCTTAAAGTACTGCTTTATTAGGGACCCAGGAACCTTGAGAAGCCCTGGGAGTGCACTCAACCTGCGCCTGTGTTTGCTTGGTGTTTACTAACTGCAGGCCTGTGCAGTCTCTCTCTCACTGAAATCCCAGCTACTCAGCTGTGAGAACAGCTCTCTCACCCTTAGGGTCACAGAATATCACCATTATTATGATTTTTATTTTATTTTATTTTTTTTAGATTTTATTTATTTACTAATGAGAAAGACAGGAGGAGAGAGAGAAAGAAGCAGACATCACTCTGGTACATGCACTGCCAGGGGTCGAACTCAGGACCTAATGCTTGAGAGTCCAGTGCTTTATCCACTGCGCCACCTCCCGGACCACAAATTTTACCATCAGTTGCCTAACCCTTCATTCCACAATGACAAACAGCTTTGATTGTACAGAGTCAAGAATCTACTTTTAGAAAACCAAAGCCAAAGAAATAGAGCAGCTTGACAAAAAATGGAGAATGCATATATATATTATACATATACATACACACACATACACACATATTCATATATATATATATATATATATATATCACATACTCAAATCTCTGTTTTGTTAAGAGCACAATAAAATATTTCCAGTCAATTTTCTGTGGTCTTCCTAGGAAGCTAAATTCTAATTATCCATTGTTCTCTCACATTTATTTTGATATAATTATGCTGTCTTTCCTGCAATCCATGAACTTGCTTTATCTTAACCTCAAAATAATTATCTGTGAAAGTGGTGTATAATCTGACAGTTTCTATCTTCACTTATATAACCACATTAAATTGTTAATAATTTTTTTCTAACTTTCAGGTACTTAATTTTAGGGAAATGTTATTGATCGTAAAAGGTACATGTTGATAAAATGGTTTTGATAGACTAAATGCAGATATCTTCTCTGTATATTGTGAATGATAGTCATCTATCAAATAAATCTTTTGGGAATATTTTTCCATTCTATACTTCATTTATTTATTTACTTGTTTATTTATTCCCTTTTGTTGCCCTTGTTGTTTTATTGTTGTAGTTATTACTCTTGTTGTTATTGATGTCGTCGTTGTTGGATAGGACAGAGAGAAATGGAGAGAGGAGGGGAAGACAGAGATGGGGGAGAGAAAGACAGACACCTTCAGACCTGCTTCACTGCTTGTGAAGCGACTCCCCTGCAGGTGGGGAGCCGGGGTTCGAACCGGGATTCTTACGCCAGTTCTTGCGCTTTGTGCCACCTGCGCTTAACCCGCAGCACTACTGCCGGACTCCCCCATTCTATATTTTCTTCCCAAATTTTTGTCATTGTCTTTAGCAAGGCAGCTTTTAAACACTTGTTCAGCAGTCTAGATTCTCAGTAACTCTTTCACAAATTGGATCACTGTGGCGTATCTGAATGTCATTGCCACTTCCAAGGTCACCTGCATTTCCCTCTGTGTAGCCTTCTAGCAGTTTTATCATTTTCCACTGTACGCTTAGACCTACGGCTCTTGTGTTGGAGCAAGTTGCTGTGTAGGGTGTAAGCTCTGTGCCTGAGACACTTTTTGTCTGTGGGTATCCAGTTTGGCCAGCACCGTGCAGCCTCTTTGTATTACCTTAGCTCCGCCGTGAAAGGCAAAGTTGCTTATTCTTATCAAGATGTAAGTCTGCATTCTCTGTGCTTTTCTATCGGTCCATTTATTCTTTTAGGAATAGCACATTGTCCACCTCTGAGGCTTTTACTAAGCCCTGAAGTTGAGGGATGTTTCCTCTGCGAGTCTGTTCATCCCTGCAAGAGCCTGTTGTCTATCCTGGGTCTTTTGCCAATGTATTACCTTTACTTGTTGATTCTGAAAACCTAGCATGTGCATAGATTTTTCCAGTTTATAGTCTTCACTGTGCATAGAAATTAGCAATGGGGGGAGTCGCTCAGTAGCGCAGCAGGTTAAGAACAGGTGGCGCAAAGCTCAAGGACCAGCTTGAGGATCCAGTTTACAGCCCCGGCTGCCCACCCACAGGGGAGTCAATTTCATAGGCAGTGAAGCAGGTCTGCAGGTGTCTTTCTTTCCCCCCTGTCTCCCACTCCTTTCTCCAATTCTCTCTGTCCTATCTAACAATGGCATGAATAATAACAACAATCACTACAACAACAGTAAAAACAAAGGCAACAAAACGGAAATAAATATTTTTAAAAAATCTTTAAATAACTACAACAATAAAACAATAAGGCCAACAAAGGGAATGAATAAATATTTTTTAAAAGAAATTAGCAATAGAACATGGGAAAATGGAATATAATGATGCAATATGGCAAAAATTGATGTCTTAAATATTCCCTGCCAATTATGGGGGAATCCAACTAGACCTTTGTGTATATTAATTCATGCCAGAGGGTTTAAGTTAAGACTGTTTCTTTTTAAACGCTTGAAGCATCCCAGAGGCTGGTATAGTTAGAGTGAAAGTTAGTACAGGTGATAAATATGATGATTACGTCCAGGTGATTAGACAGGTGAGGACATGGAGGACTGATATCCATCACATGTGTGTGACTTGCCAATATCTTCCCCACCTTACTGGGTTGCCCTGTTATCTCGTCTCATTTACTTTCAGTGTATAGAGGGGTTCATAGTTTCACTTATTCCATTTATTGAATCTGGTTTTAGTTTCACATAAACTAAAACGAATGTCTCCAAAGACATCTCTGCTATGTCTGGCAGATGTTTCCTTCTGTCCATCTTAGAGTTTCTGATCTAATGCCAGGTTCTTAACCCACTTCCGTCTGACTTTGCTGTGTGGTATGGAATCATGCCAGCCTTTACTTCCTTACTGCCCAGCTGTCGCAGCAGCAGGTGCTGAAGAGACCTCACTTTCCCCGTGGAAACACTCTGGTCCTGCTTCATAGATTGGGTGGCTCAACTGGACTCTTGCTTCTGCCCATTGATCTGTGTCCATTTTTAGTCCAATACCATGCTGTTTTAGTTACTATTACTTTGTAGGATAAGCCAAAGTTAGGGAGTGTGATACTTCCTTTATTTTTTCAGTCTTTTGACTATTCATGTGTGTGTTTGTGTGTGTGTGTGTTTCTCCACACATTTTTGGACAAATTGGTCAATTTCCTCAAAAAATGTCATTGGGATCTTGATAGGCATTGCATTATAACTATAGATTGTTTTTGGTAGAATGGTCATTTTAATAAGGATTAATCTTCCAGTCCAGAAAAAAGGATTTCTTTTTTTGTTTTTCTTTGCCTCTAGGGTTATTGCTGGGGTTTAGTCCTGACGCTAAGATTCCACCCCTCCCTATCCAAGGGTTCCAGGACTGGGGGAAGTAGGGGCTCTATAGTGGAGATGTGAGGTTCCTGCTGTCTTAGGGTTCAAAAAGACAATCGATAGTTAATGTTATCATCACATTATTTGGTAATTGGGTTAACTTTGAAAAGTCCTTTTGTTAGGGTTTGCTGTACAGTACCCAGTATCTTGTATATAGCTGTGCTATTGGATGCTTCTGATCTACTTGGTCTAGGCTTTTGAGAGAGTCCGCATATCAAATACACAGCCTATATATTAAAAAGATTCAGTTTGTGTTTTGAGAAACTTTAAGACATACAACTGATTTTCCCCCTCTCATATTAATTAACTAGTGATTTATATGTCTACATTTTGCTAGGAGTGTACATAAACACCATTCCCACCACCAAAAGACTGTGACCCATCCCTCCCACCCACTCCCACCCCCCACTGGCCCAGGAAGCTGCATGTCTACCCCTCACCACAGGGTTATTACTTTGGTGCCCTACTTACAATTTGGTCAGGTCCTGCTTTTAGTTTCCCTTTCAGATCTTCTTCCTCAACTTCTGTTGATGAGTGGGATCATCCCATACTCATCTTTATCTTTCTGACTTAGCTCACTTAACATAATTCCATCTAGCTCTGTCCATTTCATTAGATAGGACAGAAAGAAATTGAACGGGTGCAGGTAGAGATAGTTGAGCCAAAAGGAAAAAAACCTTGGGGTGATCTTCACAAAGGAAGTGAAGCAGAATGCAGGGCTTGGGAAGTGTCTGCTCCCCTCCCCGGGAGGTGGGAGCCTGGGGCGAGAACCCAGAGACACTACTGCAGGTCTTGCTCTTTGTGCTACCTGGGTTTATCCAGATGTCCCACCGCCCAGACCCTCTTCCATTTCTGTAGGCCATTTTCCATGCCTTTTAACGATGTCCTGTAATTCTCACTGTAAATACATTTCACCTCCATTGTCAAATTCACTCCAAGGTATTTTTTCTTTCGGTTCAACTGTGAGATAAAGTTCTTCAATTCGCTTTCTTCTAACTTATCATTTGTATATAAATGCCACTGACATTTAAAAAAAAAAAAAGTGCTCACATCACACTGCACAAGGTTCCGGGTTCAAGCCCTTGACCCCCACGTGGAGGGGGAAAGCTTCACAAGTGGTGAAGCAGGGCTTCTGGTGTCTCTCTGTCTCCTCCTCTCTTCTCCATTTATCTCTATCTTTATCCAATAATAAATAACTATATTTAAAAATTTAAATAGCACTGACTTGTGAGTGTTAATTTTGTACCCTGCTACTTCACTGAATTTATTTCCTGTAGTTTTTTTTTTACTGGAGTATTTGGAATACGTAAAGTATAGAATCAAAGTCACCAGCAAGTAGTGATAACTAGACTTCTTGCTTTTTCTTTTTTATTGAGGCGTAAAGGCTTCACTGTGGATTCATTACATGTGGAGACAATTTCCATCCTCCAATATTGATCACTCTGTTTCTCCCCTTCCCTCCCAGAGTCCTTTGCTGTGGTGCAGTAACCCATGTCCATCCATGTCTCACCCTGTGCTCTCCTCCCTCCCAGAGTCCTTTGCTGTGGTGCAGTACCCCAGGTCCATCCATGTCTCACTCTGTGCTCTCCTCCCTCCCAGAGTCCTTTGCTGTGGTGCAGTGCCCCATGTCCATCCATGTCTCACCCTGTGTCTCCCTCCCTCCCAGAGTCCTTTGCTGTGGTGCAGTGCCCCATGTCCATCCATGTCTCACCCTGTGCTCTCCTCCCTCCCAGAGCCCTTTGCTGTGATGCAGTATACCATGTCCATCCATGTCTCACCCTGTGCTCTCCTCCCAGAGTCCTTTGCTGTGGTGCAGTGCCCCATGTCCATCCATGTCTCACTCTGTGCTCTCCCTCCATCCCAGAGTCCTGTGCTGTGATACAGTACCCCATGTCCATCCATGTCTCACCCTGTGCTCTCCTTCCCTCCCAGAGTCCTTTGCTGTGGTGCAGTGCCCCATGTCCATCCATGTCTCACCCTGTGCTCTCCTCCCTCCCAGAGTCCTTTGCTGTGGTGCAGTACCCCATGTCCCTCCATGTCTCACCCTGTCCTCTCTCCTCCCTCCCAGAGTCTTTTGCTGTGGTGCAGTACCCCATGTCCATCCATGTCTCACCCTGTGCTCTCCTCCCTCCCAGAGTCCTTTGCTGTGGTGCAGTACCCCATGTCCATCCATGTGTCACTCTGTGCTCTCCTCCCTCCCAGAGTCCTTTGCTGTGGTGCAGTACCCCATGTCCATCCACGTGTCACCCTGTGCTCTCCCTCCCTCCCAGAGTCCTTTGCTCTGGTGCAGTGCCCCATGTCCATCCATGTGTTACCCTGTGCTCTCCCTCCCTCCCAGAGTCCTTTGCTGTGGTGCAGTGCCCCATGTCCATCCATGTCTCACCCTGTGCAGTGCCCCATGTCCATCCATGTCTCACCCTGCGCTCCCTTCCGCATCCCTATTTCACTGAGTCCCACTTTTTCTTCTAGCGTTTGCCCTTCTTCCGTAGCCAGTCAACAGTGTCAGGTTGAGCCTGATGTCAAGTTTCGAGACCTCCTTTGAATCTGGAGAGGTGGCAGTCGTTGACTCTGTGGGTCCTAGTCTGTCTGGAGCTGCAGGGGCAGTTTGGGTCGTCTCTGGCTCCCCAGCGATGGAACATAGCGGCGCACCAGCCATGGCCTGTTCGATAGCGATTGAGGAGGGCCCGATCATAACGTGCTAGGTCAAAGCCGGGTTGACGCTCGCAGGGGTCTGTGATGAGGTGTTTGTTCTTGACCTCAGCTGACTGCCAATTCTGTTTCCAAGAGTCTGGAACAGAGAAGTTCAGTGTAGGCGTAGGGGACCAGATTGGGTGACGAGACGTCAAGCGTTGGACAGGGTGGGCGAAGATCTCCACGTATATTGGCAGGTCCGGTCGAGCGCAGACGTGGGAAATGAACTTAGATGATGCCGCATCCCGACGAATATCTGGCGGGGCGATGTTGCTGAGAACTGGCAGCCATGGAACGGATGGTTCCAGAAATGATCCTCATGGAGGAATATAATTTGGAATCGACCGAGTGGACATGGGGGCTACGGAACCATCCTGGGGCACAGTATTCTGCAGTGGAATAGCATAATGCCAGAGAGGATGATCGCAGTGTGGAAGCGCTCGCGCCCCATGAGGAGCTGGCCAGTCTTGCAATGATGTGATTCCTCGCGCCCACCTTTGCTGCAGTTTTTATGAGATGTTCGTGAAATGACAGAGTGCGATCGAGAGTAACGCCAAGATAGACTGGCTGGGCTTCATGCCGGATTCTTTTATCGCCAAGCTGCACATGAAGCTCACGCGAGGCCGAGGCATGGTGTAGACGGAAAACAGATGATACCGATGAGTCCCATTAGTAAATGAGATCATTTGCTTTTCTTCCTTTACTTTCGGGTTTCTGTCACTCACCATGGCGTCCTCCCGTTTTATCTCTGAGGATACAGAGACCCCCGTCATTTGCCACAGCCGAGTAGAACCCGCTGCATGTATATAAATGTACCGTGGTGTCTGAATCACTGGCACATGCTGAGCATCTGTTTTGTTTTGTTTTTCCCAGTTTCTGGGGATTGCCCGTTGCCGTTGCGGTGTGTGCACCGTGCGCGGCGCAGGATGCGGGCGTCCGTCATGTTCAGGTCTGGCGGGCTGCCTCTGTGGCGGCCCGGAAAGCCGGCAGCGCCGCGCACACTGGGCTGAGGAGCCGTCCGGGTGCGGGTGGCGCAGGCGGCGGGCCGGGTTCGCTCCTCAGACCGTGCGGCCATGTCTCGTCCCATGAGATGCACAGTCGTCAGCTCCGGTCCAGGCGGCTCACGGCGCAGAGGGGCGAAGCGATGAGCGGCCCGCGGAGTCGCGGGTTCAGCTCCCGGGAGGCCCGGAGACGCGCGCGCACGAGAAGCCTCCGGCAGCCAGAGAGGCCGCGCTTCCGGCCGCGGCCTTTTATGGCTCTGCAGCCTACCCACAATGCTTTGCACGCCAGCCCAGGCTGGGCCCGCCCCCAGTCCGCCGCGCATGCGCAGACGCTGCACACGCCTCCCGCCTCTGTCGCCGAGGCTGACGTCACACCGCGTCGTGGCTTCAGGCCGTGGGCACACGCATGGGACGTCACCGCAGGCCCAGGAGGGAGGTGAGGGCCGCCCCGGGTTACACGGCTGTGCCTGGGCTGCAAGGCCACCCCGGGAGCCTCCAGACAGACGCTCTGCGGTCAGGGTCGCGTTAGGGCGGGACGGGGTCACCTGCGGCCCTGCCAGTGAGTGCGAAGCTCTGCAGTGTCACCCCGCAGAACAGGCCCCGTGCTCGGCGGGCTTCTTGCTGACGCCCGTTCCGTGGTGACGCCCGTTCCGTGGTGACGCCCGTTCCGTGGTGACGCCCGTTCCGTGGTGACGCCCGTTCCGTGGTGACGCCCGTTCCGTGGTGACGCCCGTTCATGGTGACGCCCGTTCCGTGGTGACGCCCGTTCAGTGGTGAGGCCCGTTCTGTGGTGACGCCCGTTCCGTGGTGACGCCCGTTCAGTGGTGAGGCCCGTTCTGTGGTGACGCCCGTTCCGTGGTGACGTCCGTTCCGTGGTGAGGCCCGTTCCGTGGTGACGTCCGTTCCGTGGTGAGGCCCATTCTGTGGTGAGGCCCGTTCTGTGGTGAGGCCCGTTCTGTGGTGAGGCCCGTTCCGTGGTGACGCCCGTTCCGTGGTGACGCCCGTTCATGGTGACGCCCGTTCTGTGGTGAGGCCCGTTCTGTGGTCAGGCCCGTTCTGTGGTGACGCCCGTTCCGTGGTGACGTCCGTTCCGTGGTGAGGCCCGTTCTGTGGTGAGGCCCGTTCTGTGGTGAGGCCCGTTCCGTGGTGACGCCCGTTCCGTGGTGACGCCCGTTCTGTGGTGAGGCCCGTTCTGTGGTGACGCCCGTTCTGTGGTGAGGCCCGTTCTGTGGTGAGGCCCGTTCCGTGGTGAGGCCCGTTCCGTGGTGACGCCCGTTCCGTGGTGACGCCCGTTCCGTGGTGACGCCCTTTCTGTGGTGAGGCCCGTTCTGTGGTGACGCCCGTTCTGTGGTGACGCCCGTTCTGTGGTGAGGCCCGTTCTGTGGTGAGGCCTATTCTGTGGGACAAACAGTCATGTGCTCTGTGTACCCTGTGCCCTGCTCTGCTCTCCTGACTCCAGTCACTGGGGATTCTGCTGGTACAACTTCCAGTACAGTGCAAGATTCTGAAGGAAGAAGCGATGATTTCAAAGATTTTATTTATTTCATTTGCTATTTTTTTTTCTTTTTAAAATTCCTTTATTGGGGTTCATGTTTTACAGTCGACAGTAAATAACAAGTTTGTACGTGCATAACATTTCTCAGTTTTCCACATAATAAGACAACCTCCACTAGGTCCTCTGTCATCCTTTTCCAGCACCTGTATTCATTTTTATTTTTTTTTATTTATAAAATAGAAGTATTGACAAGACAATACGATAGGTACAATCCCACACAATGCCCACCCCTAGAATTCTATATTTAATCCCCTCCCCTGACAGCTTTCCTTTTCTTTATCCCTCTGGGAGCATGGACCCAGGGTCATTGTGGGATGCAGAAGGTGGAAGGTCTGGTCTGGAATTGCTTCCCCGGAGGACATGGGTATTGACAGGTGGATCCATACTCCCAGCCTGTCTCTCCCTTTCCCTAGTGGGGCAGGGCTCTGGGGAGGTGGGGTTCCAGGACATATTGGTGGGGTCGTCTGTTGAAGGAAGTTGGACTGGCAGCATGGTAGCATCTGGAACCTGGTGGCTGAGAAAGACTTAGGATAGAAAGCAGAATTAATTGTTAACTAATCATGAACACAAAGGCATGAATGATCCAGATGAAAAGTGCCATCTCCGGTTTGGAAAGAGGTCGTAGGTCTACTGCAGGTCTATTCCCGAGGACCCATGACTTGACTAGTTTTTGCCTGAGCCTGACATCTGATGTGCAGGTGAACCCAGCTTACTGTTTGGGGACATGGTGTCATAGTTGGAAAAAGGACCAGAAAGCCGAACCTTGGGCCCTTTCCCGGAATTCTGTAGACTACTATTTCACCAAAAAGCTTGATTTTGGCAGCCACACTGCCAGACTTAATTACATGATCAGGATAGCGGTTTTCTTTCTTCTTTCTTTTTTTTTTTTTTACTTTAAGAAAGGATAAATTAACAAAACCATAGGGTAGGAGGGGTACAACTCCACATAATTCCCACCACCCAATCTCCATATCCCACCCCGCCCCTGATACCTTTCCCATTCTCTATCCCTCTGGGAGCATGGACCCAGGGTCACTGGGATGCAGAAGGTGGAAGGTCTGGCTTCTGTAATTGCTTCCCCGCTGAACATGGGCGTTAACAGGTCGGTCCATACTCCCAGTCTGCCTCTCTCTTTCCCTAGTGGGGTGGGTCTCTGGGGAAGCTGAGCTCCAGGACACATTGGTGGGGCCTTCAGTCCAGGGAAGCCTGGCCGGCATCCTGATGACATCTGGAACCTGGTGACTGAAAAGAGAATTAACATACGAAGCCAAACAAATTGTTGAGCAATCGTGGACCCAAAGCTTGGACTAGTGGAGAGGAAGTGTTAGGGAGGTACTCACTGCAAACTCTAGTGCACTTCTGCTTTCAGGTATATATTTTGCAGTAGTTTACGGATACGTGTGAACATATGCTCTCTCTCACAGAAACTGGTACATATCTAGGTTTTGGGACTTTGTTAGAAAGTGAACCACCTGGGATGGAATTAGAGAATACTATGAAAGGAAAGGTCTCACCCGAGTAATGAAGCTGAAGGGTTGTCATTCCACACCTGAAGTCTCTGGACACAGTCTGAAGTGAAGCATGTTGAGGTGGCAGTCGTTGTGTTGGTTAGGTTGTGATCGGCAGATGCTATATTAATTGATATAGATTGGGAGAGGCATACGGGAAAGTGGGCCTATCCAGGGGTTCCAGGACTGGGGGAAGTAGGGGCTCTATAGTGGAGATGTGAGGTTCCTGCTGTCATAGGGTTCAAAAAGACAATCGATAGTTAATGTTATCATAACATTATTTGGTAATTGGGTTAACTTTGAAAAGTCCTTGTGTTAGGGTTTGCTGTACAGTACCCAGTATCTTGTATATAGCTGTGCTATTGGTTGCTTCTGATCTACTTGGTCTAGGCTTTTGAGAGAGTCCGCATATCAAATACACAGCCTATATATTAAAAAGATTCAGTCTGTGTTTTAAAAAACTTCGAGACATACAATTAATTTTCCCCCTCTCATATTAATTAACTAGTGATTTATATGACTACATTTTGCTAGGAGTGTACATAAACACCATTCCCACCACCAAAAGACTGTGACCCATCCCTCCCACCCACTCCCACCCCCCACTGGCCCAGGAAGCTGCATGTCTACCCCTCACCACAGGGTTATTACTTTGGTGCCCTACTTAAAATTTGGTCAGGTCCTGCTTTTAGTTTCCCTTTCAGATCTTCTTCCTCAACTTCTGTTGATGAGTGGGATCATCCCATGCTCATCTTTATCTTTCTGACTTAGCTCACTTAACATAATTCCTTCTAGCTCTGTCCAAGATGGGTCAGAGAAGGTGGGTTCATTGTTCTTGATAGCTGCATAGTATTCCATTGTGTATATGTACCACAGCTTTCACAGCCACTCATCTGTTGTTGGGCACCTGGGTTGCTTCCAGGTTTTAGCTATTATGAATTGTGCTGCTATGAACATAGGAGTACACACCTCTTTTTGGTTGGGTGTTATGGAGTCCTTAGGGTATAACCCCAGGAGAGGAATTACTGGATCGTATGGAAGGTCCATGTCTAGCCTTCTGAGAGTTTTCCAGACTGCTCTCCACAGAGGCTGTACCAATTTACATTCCCACCAGCAATGCAAAAGGGTTCCTCTGTCCCCACAACCTCTCCAGCATTTGTTGCTGCTGTCCTTTTTGATGTATGCCATTCTCACAGGAGTGAGGTGGTATCTTAGTGCTGTCTTAATTTGCATTTGTCTGACAATCAGTGACCTAGAGAAGTTTTTCATATGTTTGTTAGCCTTGTGGATCTCCTCTGAGGTGAATGTTTTGTTCATATCCTCTGCCCATTTTTGGATGGGGTCATTTGCTTTTTTGCGGCTAAGTTTGCTGAGCTCTTTATATATTTTGGTGATTAGTTTCTTGTCTGATGTATGGCATGTGAAGATCTTCTCCCATTCTGTGAGGGGTCTATTTGTTTAATAGTTTCTTTGGATGTGCAGAAGCTTTTCAATTTGATGTAGTCCCATTGGTTTGTTTCTTCTGTAGTCTTCTTTGCAATTGGGTTTGATTCATCAAAGATGTCCTTGAGGTGTAGGTGGGAAACTGTTTTACCAATGTTTCCTCTAAATATTTGATTGTTTCTGGTCTGACATCTAGGTCTTTGATCCATTTGGAGTTGATTTTTGTTTCTGGTGAGATGAAGTGGTTCAATTTCATTCTTCTACATGTTACAACCCAGTTTTCCTAGCACCATTTATTGAAGAGAGCCTCCTTCCATTTAATTCTTTGGGCCCCCTTATCAAAGATTAGATCTCCATAGGTGTGGGGATTTATTTCTAGGCTTTCAATTCTGTTCCTCTGGTTTGTGTGCCTATTTTTGTTCCAGTACCATGCTGTTTTGATGATGATGGCTTTATAATAAGGTTTAAGGTCTGGGAATGTGATGCCTCCATTTCTGTTTCTTTTCCTTAAGATAGTTTTGGCAATTCTAGGTGTTTTCAGGTTCCAGATAAAAGATTGTAGTGTTTTTTCTATTCTCTTAAAGAAGCTTGGTGGGAGAATATTCATTTTGATGATATTTATTCTTCCAATCCATGAGCATGGGATATCTTTCCATTTCTTGGTATCAGTTTCTATTTCCTTGAGTAGCACTCATAGTTTTCAGTATACAAGTCTTTCACTTCTTTGGTCAACTTTATTTTAAGGTGGTAGGGAGTATTCCTGTTTCTTCAATCTTATGGAAAAGCTTAAGAAGTATGGGTACTGTTTTCTGAAAGTTTTGTAGAATTCGTTTGTGAAGCCATCTGGTCCAAGACTTGTTGTTGGGGAGGTTCTTAATAACGGTTTCAATTTCTTTGTCTGTGATTGGTGCATTTAGATTTTGTAGTTCTTCTTGGTTCAGTTTTGGAAAGGCATATGCTTCTAGGAATTGTTCCATTTCTTCCACATTCTCTAGCTTGGTGGCCTATAGTTCTTTATAGAAGTTTCGCAGGATTCTCTGGATTTCTGTGGTGTCAGTTGTGATATCTACTCCATTGTTTACAATTCTATAAATTTGAGTCTTCTCTCTTTTTTGTTTGTTGAGTCTGGCTAGGGGTTTGTCAATTTTGTTTAATCTTTCAAAGAACCAACATTTGGCTTCATTGATCTTTTGTATGGTTCTTTTGTTTTCGATGTTGTTTATTTCTGCTCTAATTTTAGTGATTTCTGTCCTTCTGGTTGCTTTAGGGTTCCTTTGTTCCTCTTCCTCTAAGTCCTTGAGGTGTGCAGTAAGGTAATTCATTTGAGCTTTTTCTTGGTGTTTAATATGTGATTGTATGGCTATAAGTTTCCCTCTCAGTACTGCTTTAGCTGTGTCCCAAATATTTTGATAGGTTGTGTCTTCATTTTCATTTGTTTCGAGGAACATTTGAATTTCCTGCTTGAGTGAATCTCTGATCCAGTGGTTCTTAAGGAGTATGTTGTTTAGGTTCCAAATTCTGTGACTTTTAATAATTTTCTGTAAATGTTAGTTTTACTCCACTGTGGTCTGAGAAGATACTTGGGATGATTTCAATGTTCTTGAATTTATTGATGCTGTCTTTGTGGCCTAACATGTGGTCTGTCCTTGAGTATGTGTTATGTGGATTTGAAAAGAAGGTGTATTCCAGTTTTTTGGGGTGAAGGATTCTGAAAATGTCCAAGAGGTCTAGTCTGTCAATCTCTTCATTTAATTCTCTTGTATCTTTGTTGGTTCTCTGCTTTGTTGATCTGTCTAAGTGTGAGAGTGGGGTATTGAAGTCTTCCACTATTATTGTATTACTATTGATGTATTTTTTAAATTCTTTCAGTAAGTGCTTGATGTATTTAGATGGTCCCTCATTGGGTGCATAGATGTTAATAATTGATAAGTCTTCTTGGCTGATTGATCCTCTTATAATTATGTAATGTCCTTGCCTATGTTTTATTACTTTATTTAATTTAAAATCTATTGTGTCTGAGATGAGAATGGCTGTTCCTGCCCTTTTTTGTGGTCCGTTAACCTGTATGATAGTTTTCCATCCTTTCACTTTAAGTCTGTGTTTATCTTGTGACAGATGGGATTCTTGCACGCAGCGTATGGTTGGGTTATGTTTTCTGATCCATCCCCCCACTCTGTGCCTTTTGATGGGTGAGTTTAAGCCATTGACATTTATTGATATTATAGATTTAATGTATTGTGTGCCATTGTTCAAATAAATTTTGTTTGCTCTGATATATTGCAATTATTATAGTGATGTTCTTGTTTATAAGAGGTCTTTTAGACTCTCTTTCAGGGCCGGTTTGGTGATGGTTGCCTCCTTTAACTGTTGTTTGTCTAAGAAGGTTTTGATCCTTCCATCTATTTTGAATGAAAGTCTAGCAGGATATATTATCCTTGGTTGAAACCCTTTTTCATTCAGGGCTTGATAGATATCTTGCCATTCTCTTCTGGCTTTTAGAGTTTGAGTGGAGAAGTCTGCAGATAATCTTATGGGTTTCCCCTGTATGTGACTTTCTGTTTCCCTCTTGCAGAATTTAGGATCCTTTCTTTATCCTTACTCCTTCTCATTGTGACTATGATGTGTCTTGGTGTCTTCAGGTCTGGGTTGATTCTGTTTGGTAGTCTCTGGGCCTCTTGAATCGTGATGTCCTTTCTGTTATTCAGGTCTGGGAAATTTTCTTGTATTATTTCCTCTAGAATGTTTGCTTCCCCTTCCTCTTTCTTCCTCTGGCAGGCCAATTATATGAATGTTACTTCTTTTGAGATCATCCCATATGTCTCTGTTGTTGTTTTCAGTGTCTCTCAATCTCTTTTTAAGCTCTTTCACCTCTTCCTTAGTTTTCTCTAACTCATCCTCTGTCTGACTAATTCTGTTTTCTGCTTCTGTTAGTCTGCTTTCCCTTCCCTCAGCTTCTTTCTTCATTACAGCTATTTCAGCTTTCAGTTCTCTAATTACCTCAAAATAATCAGTATTTTCCTTGGGGGGTCTCAACTGTTGTTTCCCTAATACTGCCATTCCTTTCCTCCAATGTTGTTTTCATTTCTGTGATTAATAAGTTTATTATTGCTTGCGTACTTTTCTTTATTTTTTTTAAATATTTTATTTATTTATTCCCTTTTGTTGCCCTTGTTGTCTTATTGTTGTAGTTATTATTGTTGTTGTCGTCATTGTTGGATAGGACAGAGAGAAATGGAGAGAGGAGGGGAAGAAGAGAGGAGGAGGAGAGACCTTCTTCACCGCCTGTGAAGCGACTCCCCTGCAGGTGGGGGGCCAGGGTTCGAACCGGGATCCTTATGCCGGTCCTTGTGCTTTGCGCCACCTGCGCTTAACCCGCTGCACTACAGCCCGACTCCCTCTACTCTATTTTTTAATCCAAATAAAGTTATAGTCACCTCCTTGGTGTCACCGCTAGGACCCCTTAATGACTGGCCTACTAAAGGCAGAAAATCCTACTGTTTCCAGAAGATGTAGTCAGAGCTCAAGGCAATAGCAACTTCTGAGTCCGCCATCTTCTGGGAACTCAGGATTGCGGTTTTCTAATCACCACTGTCAAACCTTTACTACCAGAAGGGATGGGTTATCAGGGCTGTGTTCTTTATTCTCAAGGTCCTCCCAAGAAAATGCATTATGTAATTATAAACCTCACTGCGCCGCCCCGTCACGACCACCAGAGAGACTGACAAAGTCATCTCCTCTGGACCTGCATTCAGACTTCAAAGAAGCTGGGCAGAAGGACGGGAATGGGTCGACGCATTCTCCCCCCGTTATTGCTACAAACAATTATACTGTCACAATTGATTAATAATGCTTTGGCAGTGCCTGGTGGGAATGGAGAGTCAGAAGCACCCCCTCTCCCTTACACAGGAGCATATTTGAAAGTTACATTATTGAAAGTGGAGAAGGTGGGTCAACATAGATGGACAAAACAAGTCATGTTATGACTTGCCCTTCATAGAAACAATACAGAGATTGAGGCCTCCCAGGTACAAGTTGACATATTGAAACAAAGAAAGATTAATAGTTAAACTGTACCAGACCTAGATGAGCAGTGGTCCACGACTAGGCAAAGATCTGTATGCCCCCATAGAAGATTAATGGTAGAGATAGCCCTCAGCAAAAGTCTAAAACAATTCTGGGTATGACCTCCCCTGGGAACAGAACGATACAAAGTATTGTACCCATTCTTTACAGTTATGGGGGAATAACATGTAGCCTGCCAAAGTCACAAGACTATTGTTACTTCTTTATGAGCTGGTTGCTTAGACAACCTGAATGTAACCTGAAAAAAGTATAAAAGCTAATGCAGTTTCACTATTAAAACGAGTCCAGATTCACCCTCCAATAGAGTGTGGTGTCTATCTGTTCTCCCTCGCCGACTCCTGACCCACCTGGGAGGTTGCCTTCAAGACCCCTGACCCTCCTGCTGCTTGTCCACTGAGTGGTCCGCGGCACCTCACAAACGCTTGAACAAAGGCAAATGTTACTTCTCTGATTTTTGCCTAAAATCAACTGGACTGAGCACATGCTCATCTCTGTAATACTCACAAAAGGCACTTTCTATGGTGCAAGATGATGGATGTAAAAACAGCTACACAGTTCTGCTTTTGCAATAAAAATGCATTTTAAACTCAGATAAAACACTAATCCCCATTTTAAGGGAATTTAAGAATGTCAGTGAAAGTTTAAGTAGGTAGGTATAAGTGCACTAAGTACTGCAGAGGAGTTTCAGTTATGGGGCAGAGGACTTCGACACTGAATTTAAAGTTGGGAGGGAAGAGAGCATATAATATTTCCATAAAAAATAAATGTCAAAATTAATCAGTACGGCCAAAAAAGCACAAAAGCACCAGGTAGTCTCCAAAGACTATGTTTGTGGTTCTCTTTTCTCCTGGGCAATATTGTGAGATCTCATATGTGTTCAGAACTGTCGTAACATATAACAAGCAAGCAGCTTTTAAGTGGTTATATTTTGTGTCTTTCTACTAGATTACGTTTCTTGATGACAAAGAAACAGCTGCTAAGCCATCAATATCAACATTCCCAGCACTTATACTATTTCTTGGTAAGTAAGTATTTTTATTTTTATTTATTTTCTTTTTTGCCTCCAGGATTATCTCAGGATGTTGGTGCTGGGACTACAAATCTACTTTCCCTGGTGTCCATTTATTTCCAGTTTATTGAATAGTACAGAGAGAAATTGAAGGAGGAGGGAGAAATAGGGAGAGAGAAAGATAAACACTTGCAAACTTGCCTTCCTGCTCATGGAGGGCTCGAACCCAAGTTTTTGCCTTTGGTACTATGTGACATTACCAGCTGTGCCACCTCCCAGCCCCCAAAATTTTTCAAAATATGACAAATACAAAGGCATTTAAATATATGTCCTTCAATTATCGATGACACCTGTGATTAGAAAGATAGAACTATCATTAATTTTTTATTGTTTTCAGTGTAATGTTGAACTGTGTCCCCTTCGTCTCTTTCTCCTACTTTCCTCTTTATATTTATTTCATTGAGCAAGATAATGAGAATAAACCCACAGGACCAAAGCTTCCTGCAGTGTGGTGGGGGTCAGCTCAAGCCCAGGCCACACAGGCAGAAGAGCAGCCTGCCAGCCAGTGAGCTAGGTCACCAGCCACCTTTCTTCCCTTGATCATGTTCTGTTTTAAGGGACAAATTATACTGTTATCATAACATTGAAAAGAGTAGACTGGAGTTAGTAGAAATAGCAGCATATTTGTCTGATGGATACTAAATAAAATCCCCCAGCAAAAAAAAAAAAAAAGTAGAGGGAGTTAGAGGTTGTTAAAATCATGAAAACCCTGGACTTCACCAAGGACAAGTATCTGGTAAGACATGTCAATTTAACTCTGATTATGAAAGACCAGACTTTGGGGAGATTTACTTCTCTTTTACTTTTTTAAAAAAAATTTTAAAATATTTATGTATTTATTTTTCCTTTCGTTGTCCTTGTTTTATTGTTGTAGTTCTTATTGTTGTTATTGATGTCATCGTTGTTGGATAGGACAGAGAGAAATGGAGAGAGGAGGGAAAGACAGAGAGTGGGAGAGAAAGACAGACACCTGCAGACCTGCTTCACTTCCTGTGAAGCGACTCCCCTGCAGGTGGGGAGCTGGGGGCTGAGCCTGGATCCTCACGCTGGTCCTTGCGCTTTGCACCATGTGCGCTTAACCTGCTGCGTTACTGCTGGACTCCTCTCTTACTTTTATAATGTTATTACTAACCTTACTTATTTAATGGCTAGAGACAGCCAGAAATCAAGAGGGAAGATAGACAGGAGACATAGACACCTGCAGCCCTGCGTCACCACCTGCAAAGCTTTCCCCCTGCAGGTGGGAACCAGGGACTTGAACCCAAGTCCTTCCCTGCGCTTCACCAGGTGCACCACCACCAGTTCCCTGTCATTTACTGGAGACTGCCCATGCACATCCAGTACTTTCTATGCGGGACTCTAAGCACACTTGGCTTTCTGTTGTTGCTTGTTTCACTCTCTCATTTTCTTTATAATTCACTCCATTCTCAACTCTGAGAGTAAAGGGCAGGTGTGACACAACGGATTGACCTGCGTTTCAATGTCTTGCTAGGTCCTCTGTGTGCTGAGACTGAAGTGTACTCCACACCCTCTCCCTCATGTCTTTACAGGACTGTTATAGACATGTCTTCTATGTAAGTTTTATATACCTGGGGTCATTGTTGTCACTTTTGGGACTAAGACTGTCCCTTCTTTCTCTTTTTTCCCCTCCTCTCTCCCCTTCCCCTTCTCCTCCTGCTCCTCTTTCTTCTTTTTTTTCCCCTGGGGTTCCTTGAATATTACTTATTTTAATTTTATCTTGGTAGTTTATGCTATTTTGAGTGTATTTCATGGATTTCTTAGTGACTTCTCCATGTATCAGAATATATGTATGCAACAGCACAATCTGTCCGTAGCTCTTTTTTACATCTCCTAGAAAAGCATCATTGATACCTCTTCGTATAAAGGAGTCTGTCTGTCTTATCAGTGGTGGGGAGGTGTCTCAGACCTTCTGACTTTCTGGGCCTAACAGCTTATCTTACCGTAGTCTCCCTTGGCCTGTCTTGGTATTTCTTGGAGGAGAAAAGTTTTTGGGAATAAGAGCACTCACTTTAGTTGTTTTTGGTAGATTCTCAAATTATCTCCTAGTTGCCTTACTGTTAGTCAGCATCACTATGTCCTCACTCAAATCAGTGGAAAGCCCTGCTAACCTCATCATCAGGATGCTTTTAGAGTGGGGAGTTTGCATTTGTTCATTCTTTGAGGTTGATGGGCGTCAGGGGATAAGCCTTTTTCACTGAGGTAAAGTTTGGTTTTTTCTCAGGAGTCCTCCGTTTGTTTCCTTAGGGTAACATCAACTTCAGAACCCCAGGGCTCTGTTAAGAAGCTCTCCAGTCTCCTCTCTGCTTCTCAGTTTCTTTTAATTATTGATCTAAAAAAATAAAGCTTTTGTTTTCCTTCTACCATTTGTGAAAACATTTGAAAAGACTGACTAGAACAAAAATAGTAAACACTAATGATTTCCCCCTCAGGCTAAATGCTCTGTAAGCCAGATGTTAATTCTTTTCACTTAGCTTTTTTTTTTTTTGTGATCAGTCAATTATAAGGTATTTATCAATTATATACTGTGAATTGTGCTCACATGATACATTTTATCTGTCAACTCTCACTCAGTGTGGAACATGAACTATGTTTGCAGAGTTTATTGTTTATTCTTGGTGTGTTAGATTGTTTGGACGTTTTGCAGTACAAGAACTTGGCCATTTATTACTGTGTAACTTTGCTTAGAAGACTTTATCTCATAACTCTGTTAGAATAAATAAATAAATAAGAAGTAGTTAATAGTTTTAAAATATATTTAAGCATATGTAAAATAGTTTTAAAATATATTTAGACAAAGTATAATCAAGATTAAAAACAAAAGTCACACAGTGCTGAGGAGATACTTGGCACCACAGAGGATGAAGACTTAGTTGAACATTTGTTTATTTGTAACAAGGCAATTGGGATAGAATGACTGACTCCCCATCTGGTGTGGGGGAAAGGACGTGTCTAGGGGGTTAAGCACGGAAGCAGAGTGAGTGAGGAAACTAGGTCTGTGCTGTGCATGCAGGAGTGTGACTACTTCACACTTCAGCACCTGAGCCTAAAGGGGGAAGAAGAGGAAGAAAAAGAATAAAGGAAACAAAAAAAGCAGGTTTATAAGGCATAAACATATGCCTGTTGGGTATTGCAAAAGCTTTATTTGATAACATAGGACAGTACATATATATTTTTATCATCTGCCAGTTTTTTCCCATTCCCACTTTTGCTCTGTCACCTACTGATTTTCAGTAATTTACTCTCATCTCTCAAAATTGAAAAGAATTCTGAGGGGGGCCAGGCAGTGGTGTACCTGGTTAAGTACACGTTACCATGAGCAAGTCCCTGTCCCCACCTGCAGGGGGAAAGCTTCTCAGGCGGTGAAGCAGGGCTGCAGGTGTCTCTGTCTCTTCTATATCCCCTTCTCTCAATTCTCTGTTTCTATCCAATGATAAATACATAGATAAATATTAAAAAGTTAGTTAAAAAAGAAAACAATTCTAAGGAAAGGATAGAATAAACAAAGTATGAAAAGTATCACAAAGCAGACATTTTGAAGAGTCCTTGTTCAGTAGAACCCACAAAGATTACAATGTGAAGTCACAGAGGGGGATTTAAAACTGGTTACATAATAGACTGTGTGATCACTTCTTGGATACAGCTACATGCGAATGCAGTATACACAGTGATTCTTTCTTTCCTTCATAGACAAAGAAACTCAAATACAATTTGAGCACTAAAGCCCAGGCACTGTTAGGTTTAAAAGCTCCTCCAGAGGCTCAAAGCAGCCTTTGGGAGGAAACTGGATTGGTGAAATTGTGGGGCTAGGCTTTATATTCTGCTGCAGAGGCTGTGAACATGGTTTATTGGACTTTTTTTTTTTTTTTTTTTAGAAATTCTGTGAGGATTGCAAATATTGTTCTGGTCAGAGATCAACTTTTACACCTCTATTCTTCTGGTAACAAGATCATAGTTTTAGGCACAAGCTTTTTTGTTTTGTGTGTCTTGTTTTGTGTTGGTATGCTTCTAAAAACCCCTTCTGTTTCATTAGTTTAATCCCCTCTGCTTAACACTATTCTATTTACATAACTACTGTATTCTATTTACATAACCTCTTAACAAGCACCACCTTCCCTCCAGGGCATTGGTGGTTTAGTGGTAGAATTCTCACCTGCTCTGCCCCCTCTCCTTGTCATACCCTGATTTTCACCAGTCACTTTTCTCTCCACCCTCTCTGCATCGCATCCTGTTCCCACCCTACTGGGCTAGTATATTTATAAGGACAAGATTGTTTGTAGGTTAGTTTAGCTTAGCTCGGCTTAGATTGTGCTGCGTCCTGCATGAATAAAGAGATACTGCATACAACCTAGCCATGAGTCCCTGGTCATCTGTTACCCGCCTGTGAAGCCAGCCTGGCAAAAACAACATATGGCGCCCAACGTGGGGCCGGACCTGCGCAACTCCCAGATAAGTGAAGACTTTGCCTACCTATGCACTATGGTCTTCTCTTTTGCTTATGAAGAGGTTTGCCAGAGCCTCTACTGTTTCATCATGAGACAGTTACTCTGTCTCTGGAACATTTTGCTCTGGGCCACACTTTGTTTCCCTGACCAGGAACTTTGTTTTCTTGTGACCCTAATCATAGAGCTTGGGAGATGCACTGAGATTTCTCCTTGGATTTTCTGGATTTCCTTGCCCATGTTTCCTGAAGAAAATGACTACATTTTGCTCCGGGCCACAATTTGGTTCTTTATGACCGTGATCGTAGACCTTGGGATATGCATGGGGATTTCCACTGGGACTTTCTGGACTTCTTCTCGCATGTTTCCCATGGAGAAGGACTACTCTTAATTTGAGGAACGTTCTCCAGTACCCTGGCAGTCCCCAAGAATGGAGACACGTGGTTAGTTCTACTCTCCTGATTGGATTCTTTCTTCGATGGGAAGACACTTTTAAAAATGGGTGCCTGAAGCAATCCAGCAGGAACAGTCAGAAGCACCCTAAATGGAATTTCGAGGAGCTTTTTGGACTAGGACGTCCTCCGGGGACTCATAATGCTACATGGTGAGATCTGTTTCGTAAGAGAGTGATTTAAATGACTGAATTTTTGTATGACATTGACTTAAAAAAAAAATGCTGGACGCAGCCATGATTTCTAGAGACATCCAGAAACAATCCAAAAAATTGTTTTTTCCCTCCTTTGATTTCTTTTTTTACGTCTTGGCATAAATCTGAAACGTTTAATCCTGAAACGGTATGAGTTATGGGCGGGGCAGATAGTGCAATGATTATGTTAATTATTCTCATGCCTGAGGCTTCTACCATGATTCTTCCGTTTACCTTTCCACATTTTATTGAGTTTAAACTGTTTAAACAACCTTAAAATCATACTAGAAAGGACTTCCAATTATAATGGAGTTATCAATTATAGTAAACTTCTAATCTGCTACAAGTTTTGTTTGACAAGTAAGTGAATTTCAGCTGTCAAGTCTTCACATGAAAAAGCATCTACTCAAATGGAATTCCTGGAAATCCATTTGGATCCTGTTCTCTGACATCGCCCATAAGATGGAATGACTACAACACACCCCCGGAAACCAATGATGTGACCTGGCACGACCTGAAGAAACAGATTCACAGACTCCAAAGATCACTCTCTACAGAAAAGCAGAATTCTGGTGGCCGACATTCCCCATCGAGACAGACATGCAGCATTTCATCCCTTGGCATTTTCTTCTGTGGTCAGCTACTTTGGACTGACACCTCCATCAGACTTACTGGTACACGCTGCTGTGTTTCTCAAAGACTAACTTCAGCCAATTGCCTTGAGACTTTATAGACCATGTCCCCTCGCCTGCAGGCTCTGCCCCAGAGGCAGAAAACTCTCCCTCCTTATTAGCTTATGCCCACAGAGGCAGGAAACGCCCTTTGAGGCAAGAGATGCCCCCTAGAGGCATGAAGCACTCCCAGAGGCAAGAAATGTCCTTTCGCCTGCTAGGCCTTGCCCTTTGAGGCAAGAAACGTTCCCCTTGGCATCACACTGGTTATTGCTGCTCGCCTATTTTGTTTTCCATGTCTTATGCCAGTTCTTTGGAAAACACCTGTACGATATAGGTTTCTGTTCACCCCACAATACTGATACTATGGCCATTAGTTCAAAAGAAAGGGGGAATTGTTGGGGGGAATTGTTGGTATGCTTCTAAAAACTCCTTCTGTTTCATTAGTTTAATCCCCCCTGCTTAACACTATTCTATTTACATAACCACTGTATTCTTGTATTCTATTTATATAACCTCTGTTAACAAGCACCACCTTCCCTCCAGGGCATTGGTGGTTTAGTGGTAGAATTCTCACCTGCTCTGCCCCCTCTCCTTGTCATACCCTGATTTTCACCAGTCACTTTTCTCTCCACCCTCTCTGCATCGCATCCTGTTCCCACCCTACTGGGCTAGTATATTTATAAGGACAATTGTTTGTAGGTTAGTTTAGCTTAGCTCGGCTTAGATTGTGCTGCGTCCTGCACGAATAAAGAGATACTGCATACAACCCAGCCATGAGTCCCTGGTCATCTGTTACCCGCCTGTGAAGCCAGCCCGGCAAAAACAACAGTTTTGTTTTATTTGACTTGTTTTTATCACAGTTTCATTTAGAAATAGGACCTGGTTTTCTTTTCTGTGAAACATAATTCCGTTATCAGTGAAACCATATTTTACCCAAGGTGATTTCTCCAATGGCTTTAATCCTTCTTTTCAAACTCATGAAAGAAAGACCTTTCCAAACTAAGGAGTAGTAATTTAGGCTAAAAGAAACTTTTAGTTAAGATTTCAAATATTCTCACCCAGTGTAAAAGTTTGGCTTAAAAAGAAAAAAAGAATCAGCTTTTAATTAATTGTGTACAGAAAGTTGACAGAATTCTATTGGGAGGCATTCCTAATAATCCATGCACATAATGTGATGGGTATTATAAATATAAATGATTGAAAGTATTATAACACTGGAACAAGGTACTGAAAAGTCAAACCATGGTTGGCAACCTCACAATTACACGTCTGCTCAGTGAATGACTTACTTGAGAATTCTCTTTAATCTTTGTTTTCCAATTTGTCCCTAGAAATTCAGAGAAAAGGCTCAGCCCACACTTGAGTAGGAAACTAGTTTAGACTGCATTGCCTACATAAAATTTTAATATCTCCCCGGGTCAGTTTGAAGATCATTGCATTTACATGAGACCATCTTTCTGTGTGTTTGTGAAATAGCTATGCTTATATTTATTCAGTATACATTCATTTGCTTAATCTATTTACCCAGCTCCTTCACTAACAATCTGTTTTGATGGATCTAATCTAAAGGGCAATTCTTTTTTTAAATTTTATTTTATTCTCTTTAAATGTTACTAGTGACTCAATAGTGATTTATAAGACCGTAAGATCACAGGAGTATAACTCCACACAACACCCACCAGCAAAGTTCTGCCTTCTTTCCACCCTCACCCCAACCCTCTGGCTTCCTCTCCTCCCCTGAAGGATAATGACTATAGTCTTCACAAAATCTTATAGATGCTTTGACACATTTTATAAACAAGTTCAGTAAGAAAAACATAGGGGTGTCTCAAACATCTCTCCAGAGTTGATGTTTCCAGTATTGCATTCAGACTGACATGCATCTGTAATTGCATATACACGGCTCACAGTGTTCTCACCAGGAGACACTGACGTGCTCAACGGCCTTCACTTCAGTCTGAGGGACACAGATACCACACTTTACAAGGCGAACATTTGCGTTGTCTGTTTGAAAGGTGCTTAGGAATACAGCTGCAGAAACACAGCAACATTTTAGGTATTTGACGGGGCAGAAATATAATTAGACAAAAAAGAATTGTCGCTCTATCTTTCTTTTTTGATAGACACAGAGAGAAACTGAGGAAGGTGGGGCAGAGATGGGGAGAGAAGGATATACGCCTGTATCACTGCTCCACCACTCAAAAAACATCCCTCATGTGGTGGAGCTCATAGCGCTTTACACACACACACAGACACACGCACTCTCTCTCTCTCACACACACACACACACACACTCACACACACACTCACACATACACTGACACACACTCACACACACACACACACATACACACACACTCACACACTCACACACATACTCACACACACACATTCACACACACACACACACTCACACTCACACACACACTCACTCATACACACTCACACTCATACACTCAAACTCACACTCACACACTCACACTCACTTGCACACACACTCACACTCTCACACACTCACACACTCACACACACTCACTCATACTCATACACTCACACACACACACACTCACACACACACACACTCACACACACACTCACACACACACTCTCACACACTCACACAAACACACACTCACACACACATTCACACACTCACACACACACACACACTCTCACACACTGACACACACACTGACACACACACACACACACTCACTCACACATATAAACCTATACCATTGAAATAGTAGGATTTTTCAAACTACTGTTAAATTACTAATAATAAAATTACAAAATATAAGTGCTGAAAACTAACTATTCATCCCCACTTCCTCACCAGAGCCACTAATAACCACTAATTGTTAGAGTCTGAAACGGTGTGAGTTTTATATGGTTTTATTTTTTGTGTGATTTTTTTTTTTGCTTGAATGCTATGTAACATTCAAAACATTAGCCTCTATATTCGTAACTAATTAATTGTTGTTTGCCAATACTGTCCAGAGTCAGTTTTTAATCTAAGTACTAAAATTGGTGCTGTTTTAAATTATGTTTAAGTTTAATTAGAAACTATAAACACATTTTATAGCCAATAAGAAATAAAACTTTATCTCCCATAAGTAACTGGATACAATGTTGCTTTTACCCCTCCTTCTACATATATATCTTGAGTGAGAATCTGTTGACCCATATTCATACATAAAGGATAAAAATATGGTTGTTCAAAGGCTGGTGCATGACAGGTCAACACTTATCAAGAATGTTGAATCTTTTTGCAACATAACATCAAAATCTCTTTATAAATGCATTTGACAGAATTCTGCTAAATTCCTAAATAAGGGGTATCCCATCACCTGGGCCTTAGTCAGGGAGCCCTGGGCTTCCCACACAGACATGATGGGCCTAGACCTCTAACAGATCCCTCTCTCCACTGTCACTGGTCATCTCCATCAAAAACAACATAACGGACCCCTCTGTGTGCCCTCATCGGACCTGGCCCTGAATGTGGATCAACAATGGTAGGGACTGTTCCATTCTCTGAAGGGAGGTTGGATAGCAGACTCTGCCTATCACCCGAGTGATGGGTCCTGAAATTGGCACAGGCTGAAATGTTCGTACTCATGACCACAGAATGTGAGCTCAGACCCACAGGGATGCAGAGGTCACACAGGCTCCTGTGCTGAATATGGGACCCAGATCAGATTGATGGGGTTTACAGTCAACAATATTTATATAATTTCCCCATATTTGGGATCTACTCTCTTCCCTCATCCAGCTTTCTAGCCTTTTTTCCAACCATGACATCATCACCCCAGACAATAGCTCAAGTCACCTGCACATTAGATGGCAGGCCCAGGCAAAAACTAGTTGGGTCATGGGCCCCTTGGAATATACCTAAAATAGACCTACTAGCTTTGTCCAAAATGGAGACCCCAAATCTCCATCTGCAATATTTTTGCTTTTAGGTTCATGATTAGTCAACAATTTGCTCTGCTTTCTATCTTAACTCTTTTTCAGTCACCAGTTCCAGATGATACCATGATGCCGGTATCAGAGAACCCCACCAGGTGTCCTGGAACCCTGCTTCCCCAGAGTCCTGCCCCACCAGGGAAAGAGACAGACAGGCTGGGAGTATGGATCCACCTGTCAACATCCATGTTCAGCGGGGAAGCAATTACAGAAGCCAGACCTTCCACCTTCTGCATCCCACAATGACCCTGGGTCCATACTTCCAGGGGGATAAAAAATAGGAAAGCTATCAGGGAAGGGGATGGGATACAGAGTTCTGGTAGGGGGAACTGTGTAGAGTTGTACTCCTCTTATCCTATGGTCTTGTCAATATTTCCATTTTATAAATAAAAACTTTATTAAAAATAATAAGGGGTAGCAATAATATTTTCCTTGGACTGGAGAGACAGCTTAGTAGTTAGCATTTATCTATCTATCTATCTATCTATCTATCTATCTATCTACCTATCTATCTATCTATCTATCTATCTATCTATCTACCTATTTTTACCAGAGTACTGCTCAGCTCTGGTTTATGTTGGTGCCAGGGATTGAACCTGGGACTTTGTAGCCTCAGGCATGGGAGTCCCATTGTATAATCATTATGCTATCTACCCCACTCAATGAGGTTTTCTAAAGAAAGTCAATATTTTTTACTTTAGTTTTAGAAATAAAGTTATTTATTTTCCTTCAAATAAGATAGTTACTGCCAGAGAAATAGTGTATCTTATGTATTTCAATGATAGTTTAAAGTTGGCTTTCTCTCTCTATAGAACAGGTTCAAAGTGTTCTTCCCAAAGTATTGATTGCCAAGTTTGGGCAAATAGACTCTTCTTTTTGTCTTCATCTTCTAATGGGAAAAAACCCAATACTACCAGTCTCTCCATGTAGTGGGTAGGTTAATGCCTGCAGAGTGCCACTCCTGCTTTACTCAGGGGTACTCAGTGAGAGTTACTTGTTACCACTGCTCTTAGTTGATCTACTCTAAGATGCCATGGATTGCCAAATATAATTATTTAGGCCACCAAGAAAAAATAATGTTTCTAGTTGAATGACACCATTATATGATTTAGAATCTTTTTTTCCCCATTTACTGAAGGAAGCCTATTGTGTGTACTGGCTTTGCTATGATTAATTTTCAGGGTAGTTACTTTGTGTACACATAAACAAAAAGGCAAAAGCCCAGAAAACTGTGCAATAAAGTGGGTGGGTTATTTGAAACCTTCTTCACATACAGAACCCAGCTCTTGTGAATGAATTAAGTCACTATCACTGATGAGCTAAGTTCAGCTGTGTAATCCTTGGAGTCATCAAGATATCAGGGATGTCTCCTTTGTTAAAGTTATTGCATTGTTTTCTTTGCCAATCCTTCCACACTACTCACACTCCCTGTGATGATGTTAGTATTGGAATCCTGGGATTTTTCCCAGCCTTCATCAGGGGAATATGTTTAGTGAACAATACAATCCGAACTCACTTCTCAAATGATTCTTTAATATTTGCTATTTACACCCTTCGAAATAACAGTCAGGTTATCCAAGCCTATCCATTAACAATATATCATTTCTGATTCTCGTCCAAAATTAAACTTAAAATTATGGGTTGATTTTTATTTTTATTTCTATAACTGTCTGTATATAATTATATATATGTATATAATTATATACATATATATTCCCCATAGCCATGCCTTCTCTTCTTTTTAAAGCCACACCTACATCTTTTGCTATTTGCAAATGTCTTTTCTTTTTACTTCTCTCTCTGAGTCCTGATGGATTTGGAATTCAAGGCACTCTGGTCATCTTCCCTTAACATTTCTCTCCCTCTGGAAGTATGGACCAAAAATCTTTATGGGGTGCAGAAGGTGGATGGTATGGCTTCTGTAGTCACTTCTTTACTGGGCAGGGACATTGGCAGGTGGACCCACATCCCTAGCCTGTTTTGATCTTTCCTTAGTGGGGCAGATTTCTGGGGAGTAGAGGCTCCAGGACACACTGGTGATGTTATCTGCTCAGGGAAGTCAGGTTGACATCATGGTAGCATCTGCAACTTGGTGGCTGAAGGGAGGTGAGGTGTACATCAGGATAAAATGTTTAATAAATGGAACCAAGAAGTTAGAAAGTTAGAACAGAGCAGGAGAGAATAGGGAAATGAGGGTGGACAGAAGCTAGAAAGTCTATTTTAAGTATATTCCTAGGGGTCCATGACTTGAGTTGTATTAACCTGAGCCTGATAGCTAACATGTAGGTGGACCAAAAATATTATCTGGGAGGATGATATCAGAGCTGAGAATAGGGCTAGAAAGTTGGATTAGGGCAGAGTAGTTCCCAAATTTGAAGACAATATCCCATCAATTTAATCACTTCTGAGTCCCTGTCAGTCTGAGCTCACAGTCCATAGTCACAGATGGAATATTCTAGGCTGCTCTCATATAAGGACCCGTCTTCCTCGAGGGGCAGAGCAGGCTGACCAGCCTCCCTTCAGAGAGTGGGGAGTCCCTTCCATTGCTGGTCTGCAGTGACAGCAGGTCCTGGGGAGGCCACAGGAGAGCTTGAGATTATGGAAAGGACCAGTGATGGGGGAGAGAGGGATCTGGTAGAGGTCTAAGCCCACCATAGCTATGTGGGAGTCCACAGATTCCGATTATGGTGCCAGGTGCTCAGGCGGCCTGGTATGGACTAAAAAGGTCATCATTAAGTGAGCCCATATTGTTCCCTTATCCAGCTTTTGCAATCTTTAATTGATGAGCTTAGAATTTCTCCCACTTGTTAAAGATTAGAATGCCATTTGTTGTATCCAAACCGGCATTAGGTTTATGGGGTCTGGCCTGAAGTTAGTGGGGAAATACACCTAGGGTTGTAGTGGGTTCTAAGTTAACCTTACGTTTTACTGCATTTACTTGCTTGATGATTCTTTTTCTTTATTGATTTAATAATGATTGACAAGACCGTGGAATAAGAGGGCTACAGTTCTGTAAGATTCCTACCCCTAGGGTTCCTTATCCCATCCCCACCCATTGGAAGTTTCCCTATTCTTTATCCCTCTGGCAGTATGGGCCAAAATTCTTTATGGGGTGCAGAAGTTGGGAGGTCTAGTTTATATTTGTTTGATGATTCTAGTGAAGGTTGTCATAGGGAAAATAACCGTCCTTTGATTGATATATATTTTTGCCAATATATTGTCTTGTTCAATTGCTTTCAGTGATTATTTTAAAGATTGTCAGGGGGTGACAATAATACTGATGCTGTCAGAAGAAACTAAGAGATAAATATTACTTGCCTTTGTGTAGTTGAGTAGAGAGAGTGATTGAAGGAAGTGACATATAGGTGTCTAGGTCTAAGTAGTAAATGTCTGCTTAGACAACTTACGGTGGCTTCTTTAGGCCTTTCTACTTGATTGCCAAGCTTATTAGTTCTAACTAAGTCTAAGTGCAGCAGAATGTTGAGCACTTTTACTTTGGGGTATATAATTGTCCCTAACTAGTGGATACTTGTACACGTATACCTACAGATATTTATCTGAAGTCAGAAAACAGCTAGAATCACTAAACAATCTTGAGAAGTAAAAGAACAGTACTGAAGTCATCACACCCACAGATCTCAAACTGTATTATTTAGCCATCGTAATCAAAACTGCCTGGTACTGGAACAAAAATAGACACAGTGAAGAGTGGAATAAAATGGAGAGCACCGTAGTAAGCCCTCACTCCTACAATCATCTACTTTCTGAAAAGGGGACCCAAACTCTTAAATGGAGAAAGGAGAGTCTCTTTAGCAAATGGTGTTAGGAAAATTGGGTAGAAACATGCAGAAGAATAAAACTGAACCACTACATTTCACTACACACAAAAGTCACTCCAAGTGAATCAAGGACTTGGATGTTAGATCAGAAACTACCAAATACTGATAGAAAAATACTGGCGGAACTCTTTTCATTATAAATTTTATAGGCCTCTTCAGTAATATAAATTCATTTGCAAGGAACACAGAACCAAGCCAAAAAAAGACCAATGAGAGTACATCAAACTAAAAACCTTCTGCACAGCAAAAGAAACTTCCACCCACATTGAGGGCAAGGTCCTATAAGGGCCCACAAAGGGATCCATTATGTTGATCCATTATGTTGATCCATTATGTTGATAGAGATGATCAGTGACTGTGGAGAGAGGGATCTGTTTGAGGTCCAGGCCCATCATGTCTGTGTGGGAATCCCAGGACTCCCTGACTAGGGCCCCAGGTGAGCAGTCTGGAGAACTCTCAAGGCTAGAAGTGGACCTCCCATATGTCCCAGTAATTTTCTCCTAGGGATATATCCTAAGGACTCCATAACACCCAGCCAAAACCATCTGTGTACACCTATGTTCATAGCAGCACAGTTCGTAATAGCTCTTCAGACAGTTTATGTTGTTAGCTCTGCTGCTTTGCTCTGTTATTGACACTATTTTTGCTTTCTACATCTCCTTTTTTTTTTTTTTTTCTTCCTCCTCCAGGGTTATTGCTGGGCTCGGTGCCTGCACCATGAATCCACCGCTCCTGGAGGCCATTTTTTCCCCCTTTTGTTGCCCTTGTAGCTTCGTTGTCGTTGTGGTTATTATTATTGCCCTTGTTGTGGCAATTCGTTGTTGGATAGGACAGAGAGAAATGGAGAGAGGAGGGGAAGACAGAGAAGGGGAGAGAAAGATAGACACCTGCAGACCTGCTTCACCACCTGTGAAGCGACTCCCCTGCAGGTGGGGAGCCGGGGGCTTGAACCCGGATCCTTAACACCGGTTCCTGCGCTTTGCGCCACATGCGCTTAACCCACTGCGCCACCGCCCGACCCCCTCTACATCTCCTTTTTATCATTCCATTTTAGAAATTCTTCTTGGTGATTTTTACTATTTATTTACCATTGTTAAATTTCTCATTTTGCTTGTAAATGATCTCTTGCCTTTGCCATATTTAACTTTGTTCAAAATAATTAGTCATGTGGTTGTCATGTAGACAAGTTATTATTATTCAAACATAAATGAGTGGGAAGCCCTGTCATTTGCAGTGATGTGGATAAACCTTGTATGAATAGTATTGAATTAGATGAGCTAGATCCTAGATAGAAACACAAGGACTTCATGGTACTTGTTATATATGGAATCTAAAGATGCCAACAATACAGACAGAGAGTGGTGGTAGCTCAGGTCTTGTGGAAAAAGGAAGTTGGGCAGATGCCAGTCAAAGTATACAAATTTAAGTTATATGCTGAATCATCTCTTGAAGTATAATGCACATCTTTGTGGTTATAGTCATTTTATTTGGTGTGTTCTCCATCTAATTCTTTCTAATAAATGATTTCATTTACAAGAGTTTAACATATTTTGAAATAAAGATCAAGTGTCACTTCTGATGTCTGGCCATTCTACTTCTTGTTACATAAGTGTGTGCTTCTTCTATGTAAGAAACATTTTTTTTCATTACTTAAATGAATGTATATGTGTTGAGTATTATACAGAATGATACTGTGTTGTGTGCATTATATTTTTATTACGATCTTCACACTCATCGTCTACCTAGTTACCCTATCTCTCTCTGCTAATTTTTGGACAGATATCTACCTGCCATTTTTTTTCTACTTGAAACTCACTATGCTTCCATAAATAAACATGGAATTGATCTTGAGAATATGAGATTCATAACAGGTGAATTAAAAGAAACAGGTAGATGTATCGCTATGGCTATTATCTGTCTGCCTATCTGTCTGTCTATCTATCTATCTATCTATCTATCTGTCTATCTATCTATCATCTGTCTGTGTGTCTGGGTCTGTCTTCACTTGCCTATCTGTGCATTTATCCTTCTGCTGCTTATCTCCTTGCTTACCTTTCTATCCCACGCCTCCAAGAAGGCAGGAGGCACGGCTATTCTGCTGTCACCACTTTGCCTTCGTTACACCAAACTTTTTTTATTAGTTTCCCAATATGCTTTCTTTTTAATATAATGAATATGTTTAGCGTTTCACTGTAATTTAGGCAGATAATTAATTTAATCAGAATACTTTTCCCCAGGCAGTCTAGCTAAACAAGATTGTGTTATCTCTGTAGTCAAGGAATTTGAAAGTGCCATAACATAATTTTTCCCCCCAAAGTTTGGTCACACTTCCCTGACTCACTGGTGATGAATTCTTAAACTCTCCTCAGGGTTCAGCTCATGTCTGTTCGTGGAGGCATGACGAGTTCCAGGTAGAGAAAAATGACAACCACATGTGATGTGTTCTAATTAGATTTTGCTGTCATCTCGGCCAGGACTGTTGGTAATCACACATGGGCATGTAGAAAGTTGACTATTACAGGCTAATGAAGAAATCTCAATAAAAATTGATATACATGTAAATGCTGAGGTCAAATTAAGGTTGGGCTCTCTAATTTTATAGGTACATTTTGTTAGACTCCTACAGCCTGATAATCTGAGAAGACCCTTAGCAGATAAAAGTTCTTTTGATTAATTTAACATTATAAAATTCCTCATTTTCTTAAAATACCGTTTTAGAAGTTTATTAACTTTTACTAAAGCTACATCTCTTAGATTTGAATTTCTGGTTATTGTTGGGGTTCTTTTGTTTGTTTTTTATTGTTTTATTTTGTTAAATGTACAAATTAGGTCACAGGAAGTTAACTCAGAAAAAATGTCCTGGAGGGGTGGCACACCTGGTTAATTGAACATATTGCCATGCTCAAGGACCCAGGTTCAAGCCTCTGGTCCCCACCTGCAGGGGGAAGCTTCATGAGTGGGGAGTCAGTGCTCCAAGTGTCACTCTAGCTCTCTTCCTCTCAATTTCTCTATTCTAGCAAATAAAATAAAGTTTACAAAACAAAAGTACAAATAAGTCTCCAAGGGGTCTAAAAGAAAAGAAACAGTCTTAGTAACTTTTCAGACGCTTAGTGCCACTATTGCCAATGCTCTGCCAAAGGATAAGTTCGCTGGTGTGTAGATAAGAACTTTTCTGCTTCTCAGAGCAGTGCAGTGAGGACCCATAATGGGGATTCGGGGGGATCTTAAAACTAAGGTCGTGTTGGATACATGCACGATGTCAAAGACGACCGAATTATCCACAGTTCCTGACAGTGTTATTATGTTTAGAGAGAAATATAAGTTTAGAGTTACATAAATGCTATGCCCTCTGTTCTCTGGCCACATAGGCTTTCGGGATCTGAATACAATTCTAAATTCTGATGAAAAATTTACATTCTGAACTGAATTTAATTCTGGAACAGATACCACTTTGTGATTCAACACTGACAATAAATTATCTACAAATTTTGACACAGTATAGACAGCTTAGAAAAAAAACAAAACAGGATTTTTATGTTCCTGCCTTACAGTCTTTTTCTACAGCCTTTAGGGGGCACTGTGGTTCTGACAGCAAATCTTTAAATATGAAGACAGTTTCCCAGTGGGCCTACAATGAAATTCTCCCATATTCATCTTTCTCTTTCAGGGTAACCTCACTGCACATGATTCCTTCAGCTTCATCCAAGATGAGGTGAAGAAGGTGAATGCATCATTCTTAATAGCTGAGTAGTAATCTGTTGGATATATTTATTGTCGGGAAATTGCGTGGGGGTAGGTGGCATAATGGTTATGCAAAGACTCATTCATGCCTGAGGCTCCAAGGGCCCAGGTTTAATCCCCCCACTCTAACAAAGTTTTGGCTGTTACACATTGTGCTGCTATGAACACAGGTGTACACACATCTTTTTGGATGGGGGTGTGTTGGGTTCCTTAGGATCTATCCCCAGGAGAGGAACTGCAGGGTCACAGGGCAGGTCTACCTCTAAGCCTTCTGAGAGTCTCCAGACTGCTCTCCACAGGGGCTGGACCCACTGACATTCCCACCAGCAGTGCAGGAGGCTTCCTGTGTCCCCAAAGCCCCTCCAGCATTAGTTTCTGCTGCCTTTTCTGACATGTGACATTCTCCCAGGAGTGAAGAGATTTCTCATTGTTGCCTTGATTGGCATTTCTCTGACAGTGAGTGAGTTTGCACTTTCTTTAATGCTTCTGGCTCTTTTGATCTTTTCTTTAGTGAATAATCTGTCCATACCTTCTCCCCGCCATTGGGATGGATTATGTTGTTGTTGCTGTTGCTGAGTTTGATGAGCATTTTGTATGTTTTGGTTATTAGCCTCTTCTCTGCTTGCAAGGTTCTCTATCACTCTGTAAGCACTTTGTTTGGGTGGTGGCTTCTTTTGCTAGGCAGAAATTCTTTAATTTGATGTAGTTCCGTTGGTTTATTTATTTATTTTTTTAATATTTCCCTTTTGTTGCCCTTGTTCTTTTTATTGTTGTAGTTATTATTATCGTTGTTATTGATGTCCTTGTTGTTGGATAGGACAGAGAGAAATGGAGAGAGGAGGGGAAGACAGAGGGGGAGAGACAGACACCTGCAGACCTGCTTCACCGCCTGTGAAGTGACCCGCCCCCTGAGGTGGGGATCCAGGGGGCTCTAACTGGGATTTTTACGCTGGTCCTTGCACTTCCATGAGTTTATTTTTACTTTTGCTTTCCTTGCAATTGGACTTTAGTCATTGACGACACCTTTAAAATGTAGATTTAAAAGGATTCTGTTAATGTTTTATTCTAAATAAATGATGGTTTCTGTACTAACATACAAATTCTTAAATCTATTTGGAGTTTAAATTTGTGTGTGGTGAAAGAGAGTGTTTCAGGTTCACTCTTCTGCAAGCCTCAACACAATTTTCCCAACTCCATTAGTTGAAGAGCCTCTCTCTATAATATCTTATAAGAGCCTCTTTAATATCCTTGTCAAGGCTAGATGGCTGTAGATTTGGTGGTCTATTTATTGCTGTAAATTATATGCCACTGGCTAGAGTGTCTATTTTTATTGTAGCACCAAGCTATAGATTGACCCGTTTATTTACAGATTAATATTTTTACTGGTTTTGGTTGGTTTGTCAACAAGAATGTAGACATGTATATGTGATTTCCTACTTCTAAATTCATGATGCAGACACACATGTATGCATGTATGTGCGCGCGCACGCGCACACACACACACACACACACACACACAGCTTCTAGTTCAATTAATTCTTTCAGAACAAGAAAACTGTTTTCCTGATGGTCTCAGTATTTTCTAGCTTTGATCTCCCAAGGAGGCTTTGGTTCCCAAGGAAGAGGGCAGCATATAGAGTTAGATTTTTGTCTGTGCTGATATATATCTTCCTAAACACCCTTTTTTATTATGTTAAAACCAGTTTAAAGTAATGCACTTCCATTCTAAAGTACTCCCTTCAATTCTTACAAGACTTTTAATATTTTATTTTTATTTGTTTATCATTAGATAGAGATTGAGAGGGTGAGACAGAGAGGGAGAGAGACAGAGAGACACCTGCAGCCCTGCTTCACCACTTGAGAAGCTTTTCCCATGCAAGCTGGAAATAAGTAAACTCTCATGTTTCCCAAAGGAGAAGAAGGAACATTGGTCCAGTGAAAGTAAAACTAATGGAATCATTGTAAATATGAATTACTAGGGGAAAAAAAACTAAGGTAAATCTTCTTTTTAGCAGTGCTTTCTGGTTCCTCTCTTCATTCTGATATCCAGATGTAACCTTTTTATAACTCACTGCTCTATGATTTCTAAGTACTTCTAAAATGTTGACTGCCACTGGAAATGTCAGAGTGAGTACCAGACCCTTAATTCTGGAGAATCAAATACTGAGAGAATGGCAGAGCTGTCCAGAGATGCAAGTGTGGGACTGATTGAGGCCAAGTTGCACATCATTCCACACTAGCATTCTGGGCTTTAAGACTTCCACTGGCATAATCTCAGAATGCACAAAGCCTTACTTTTGATTGTCTTTAAAGTTTTTGATGTCATATTTGGCTCTCTAGAAGCACTCCAATAAGAAGGATTGTATTATACTTTTTGGTCAGAACACATATAGTGTTTTTTTTAATACATAGTGTCTTAGAGGTCCTGAATTAGAGAGACACTTTTGCTTATTTCTACAGTGGATTTGGATGGCAAGAACACAAATAAAGTCTATATTAACAAAGTCGACACACTATCTAGCTTTCAATATGGCAACGTATTTTCAGAGTCTGCCATTTATGTATTCATGGTGCAAATACATATATATGATCTGTGTATCAACCTAAGAGAAAGTAAGCAAAGATAAGAACTTACAGATATAACTGTTTTAAGAAGGAGGCGGGTAGAGCTGGGTGGGGGTGCACTTAGTAGAATACACATTATAGTGCTCAAGGACCTGGGTTCAAGCCCTTGGTTATCACCTGCAGGGGAAGAAGCTGCACAAGTGGTCACACAGTGCTGGAGGTGTTTCTCTGTCTCTTTTATTATCTTGTCCTTCCTTATGAATTATTTCTGACTTTCTCTATCCAATAAATTAATAAATTAATTAAATATTTCAAAAGAAAAAGAAAGGTGATTTCCATGTATAAAGAATCTTCACTCACTAAGGAAATAAGCTGTCTTTATGATTTTTATTACATTTCAACATATAGTGTAAGAGGTGTAAAAAATATTTTAGGCTGTAAGTACAGAAGAAGCAAGTGTCAGTTAATTTTTTATAGACTTTCTATTTGTGGGCATCAGAATTTTATAAATACACAAGAGACCAGTATAATGACACAATTAAAATATGTTGTTTTTATTGTTGTTTTATTATTAAAATATTGTTGTTTTTATAGAGCATATATCATTTTGATGAGACGGAGAATGGGTTACAGCATTGTAGAAATTCAAGATTGTAGAGCTTTAAAATAATCACTGTCATCCATATTACTACTTCTCAAAAACTATAAAAGTGTACTTGAAGGACAAGTCATGGAAAGATAAGTCAACATTTATGGAAAACAACCAGATTACTATCAAATAGTCTGGAGGAAAAATGAGAGCCAAAAGCTGAGAGGGAAATGGATGAGCTGGAAAGGGAGAGAAACAGAGAGACACCTGCAGCCCTGCTTCACCACTCACAAAGCTTTCCCCCACAGGTGGGGGCCAGGGGCTAGAACCCGGGTCCTTGTGCACTGTAACATGTGTGCTCAACCAGGTGCGCCATCACTTGGCCCCCCTGTTCTTTATCCCTCTCGAAGGATGGTCCAGAAAACTTTATGGGGAGCAGAAGGTGGGAGTTTTATCTTCTTTAATTGTTTGTCTGCCGGACATGGGTGTTGGCAAGTGGATCCACACCCCCAGCCTGTGTCTGTCTGTCCCTAGTGGGGCAGGGCTATGGCGAGGGGAGGCTCCAGGACACATGGGTGAGGGCTTCTGTCCAGAGAAGTAAGTATGGTGTCATGGTAGCATCTGCCACTTGGTGACTGAAAGGAATTAAGATATAAATAGAACAAACTGTTTAATAATCAGGAACCTAAGGTAAGAATAGAGCAGATGAGGTTTGGGATCTTTGTGTGGGAAGAAGCTAGTAGGTCTATTTTAGATTTGCTCAAAGGGTCCCATGACTTTACTAATTTTTGCCCAAGCCCAACAACTAACATGCTAAAATACTGTCTGGGGAGATTGTGTCAGAGTTGAGAACAGAACTAGAAAGCTTGATCAAGGAAGATGGTAGCTTCCAAATATGGGGAAATTATAGAAATGCCATGAACTGCAAACCCCATCAATCTGACCTAGGCCCCTGCCACTCACATTCAGCACAGGAGCCTGTGTGACCCTGAGTTCCTGTCAGTCTGAGCTCTCGCATTCAGCACAGGAGCCTGTGTGACCCTGAGTTCCTGTCAGTCTGAGCTCTCACATTCAGCACAGGAGCCTGTGTGACCCTGAGTTCCTGTCAGTCTGAGCTCACAGTCCATGGTCACAGCTGGGACATTCTAGGCTGCTCTCATGTCAGGACCCAGCTTCCTCGAGGGGAAGAGCAGGATGACCTAGCCTCCCTTTGGAGAGTGGGGCTATTCCTTTTCATTTATTTTTACCTTCAAGATTATTTCTGGGGCTTGGTGCCTGCACTACGAATCCACTGCTCCTGGGGGCCACTTTTCCCCTTTTTGTTGCCTTTGTTGTTTATTGATGTTGTTGTTGGATAGGACAGAGAGAAATTGAGAGAGGAGGGGAAGACAGAGAGAGGGAGAGAAAGACAGACACCTGCAGACCTGCTTCACCGCCTATGAAGCGACTCCCCTGCAGGTGGGGAGCTGGGGGCTCAAACCAGGATCCTTACTCTGGTCCTTTTGCTTTGCGCCATGTGCACTTAACTGTGCTACCACCCAGCCCCAGTGGGGCTATTTCTGCCATTGAGGGCATTGTTGTTCTCTACTGAGGGCAGTGTCCTGTAGACATAAGGCCTCTTTATTTATAATGTTATGTTAGTCTTCTTCAGCAATTAATTTTTCTGGGACAACCATCAACAAAACTCCAGAAATACAGAAATAATTTCACTTCTCAATCTCCAGTTAAAACATACTCAGCCAGCTAGAACTCTTTATGAACTGTCATTCCATCTAGAGAGTGAATTTCTTGAAGGCAGAAGTCAAAATGTATACTCTACTTCCTATGTGGATTCATAGATAGATAGCTATAAAGAAGGACAGGGGGATTAATGTTGCTTGTTTGCTGGTCAGTGTAATTGTGTCATGTTGTTAAGATCCGAAGACTTGGCCGCTGGGCAATGACAGGGAAGGTATAGAATGAGAGTGAATAATACAAGCTTTGCTTGTGCTTAAATGTCAGCCTGGTCTCCTGGCAGGACCTGTAAGTATGCTCTACTTCAAGGAACATAATTCAGTGAGAGGTTATTGTATTGTATAAAATACCATATGAAAGATTCACATAAGACATTTCCTTTTTAAAATATTTGTATGTATTTATATTGGATAAAGGCAGAGAGACATTGAGAAGAGAGGGAGATAGAGAGAGAGGCAGAGACACCACAACTCTGCTTCGCCAGTCCCTCAGCTTAACCCCTGCAGGTGGGGACCAGGGGCTTAAACCCCCGTCCCTGTGCATTGTAACATGTGCATTCAACCATTTTTGCCACCACCAAGGCACCACATAAGAAATTTTCAATTTTCATTTCAAGTAAATTATTTACCTCCTATGTTGAACTCTTTGCAGTAAGCATGACTTTTTTTGAACTATGTGTGACTTTCAGTGCTCCTGAAGGAAGGTGGAAATCCCCTTTAATCAAGGTCCATCTTCCTCCTGTACCTCAGAAAAGCTTACAGAAGTGCAAAGAGGTTGGCATCTTCAAAACACTCTTGGTGACTCAGAGTCTTGATTTCGAAGGTGTTCTTTAGACACTGAAAGCCACTCAGTCACTCAGCAGTAACACAGATGCATCGTAAAAGGGAGTGATGGAAGCTAAAAGCACCCTTGGCTTGGGCATAGAAACTGGAACATTCAGCATCTATTTTCATTTGCATAGCGATTAAGGCTGATACAGTCAGCCAGTGTGCTAGTCGCCATTCGAGGCTTCCAGTCAACTAAAAAATTGAACAGGAAAGAAGGAAGTGCTAACTGTGTTTTCATTGCTTTCTTTTCATACATAGTCCATTTATTGCCAAGGAGTCGTAAAATCTAGCATTTATGCTGATAGAGGGACAAACTTGATTTATAAACAATTAAACACATTTCAGTTTAAAAGAAGTTTGTCAGCAAATCACACATTTATATATCTATTATTTTTTTATGTCATGAATAAAAAGGTCAGAAGAGAAGCTACTGTTTGTATAGGACGCTCTAATAGCATCTGCTCTTACTGTTCCACTTAGTTTGCAGAGTCTCTGTTGATATCTGCTTAATTCTAAGTTCTTTTTCAGTTTGAGGAAAAATAAACATTTGGCTTCTCTCACCCCAGCCCATATGATGCTAGAAAGAATTGTATTTTAAAATTATTAACGTTTGGGGCTGGCCGGTGGTGCACCGGGTTGAGCACACGTGTTACAGTGCTCAAGGACCCTGGTTCGCAACCCCAGTCCCCACCTGTAGGGGGAAGCTTCGAAAGTGGTGAAGCAGTGTGCAGATGTCTCTCTGACTCCATCTCCCACTTCCCTCTCAGTTTCCGGCTGTCTCTATCTAGTAAATAAATTAAGATAATACCAAGTTTTTTAAAATCATTAATGTTGTATTTAAGTACTCTTTTAATTTTAGTAAATTTCATTTCACACAAAGCTATTTCTCTTTAAGCTGCACACAGTTTGGGCCAGGTGGTGACAGGCATTGTAGACTACTCAGGTCACTGCTGTGAGGACTCCAAAATGCAGGGCTCTCCCTGTAAGCAAGAGGCTTCAGGAGCAGCAGAGCAGTGCTGCCCTTGCCTCGTGCTCTGTATCCCCACCCCCGCTTCTCGGTCAGTTGCTCTCCATCTCTGTCAGAAGACGGAAAATGGAGAACAAGACAAAGGCGGTTGTGGCAGTGGTAGCACTGGCACCGACCGGGTCCCTGCACACCTCTGGCAGCAAGAAAAAGATACAAATAAATCAAGAAGTGGTTGGAAAAGAAAGACAGTTAATAGTTATTGATTGTATTCAGTAGATATGTGTATTTTATTGGCATCTTTTTTTCTCAAGAAAGGTTCCTTGCTAAGATTTCATATAGAACTGATATAATGTGTCAGGCTAACTTCGTGTGCGCGCTAGATGACCCAGGAACTAGTGGTGGCAAGGCAATTCAAATCTTTATTCATCCAAACACCCCAGAGTCGGGCGGTAGCACATCTGATTAAGCCATGTGGCGCAAACCGCAATGGCCTGTGTCCGCCTCTTGGTCTGCACGCCCGCCCTCCTCCAGCTCAGGACACGTAAGAGAAAAGACAGAAACGGAAGTGGATTGACAACACCAAACATGGTTAGGAAAGGGGCGGACAATGGCAAAAGGGGGCCTGGAATGGTATGGACCTCCCCAGCAACTGTCCCTAGGGGTTCAGCAGGCAGGATTAGCAATACCCTGCGGGAATTAGGAAGGAGACCTTTAGTCATTTGTAAGACAAAGCAGAAGATTGATATGTAGATGATAAAAGGAGTGCAGGTGGAGCAGGCTGAATGTTTTAAGGAATGCTGGCTCTGGGAGGCAGGAAGATGCAGGATGGTTTGTGAGGCAGGGAAGGCTTATATGGCAGGTGGCCTTTTGAGGTTCCTGTGTCCTCCTTTTTGCTCAACCCCCTCCGTAGAGAGAGAGACTAACAGGACGGACTCACCTCTCAGGTCAAGCCCTGCCAGGTCCCACCACGTCCACACAACCTCCCTACTATAATGTTTCCTCCAGGATGGGGCCTGCTTGTCATGTGAGTAACTCAAGTCCTCTCTCTCTCTCTCTCGTATTTATTTATTTATTTAATTTACTTGTTATTATGTAGAGACAAATTGAGAGAGGATGGGGAGATGGAGAGGAAAAGAGACAGACACCTACAACCCCACTTCACAGCTCCTGAAGTTTTCCTCCTGCAGGGCAGGACTAGCGGGGGCTTGAATCCAGGTCTTTAGCAGTGTAATATGTGCACTTAACCAGGTTCAGGTGTGCCACCACATGGCCCCTCCTGTCTCTATCTGAAAAAAAGTCTGTGAACCCTCGGTAATGATAAAAATAGAAAGAAAAAACACTTCATAAATGCAAACTCTGCTATCCATAACTTCAAAAATGTGTTTGTAATAAATCAGAATATATATCTTCATCTATAACCCAACTCACTTGACTTTTGCCCTGTTTTCTCGGACCGTCACATGGTCATGGAGTCTACACAGAAGCTGACTGGCCTGCAGTTCATTGTGAAGCCATAGTTCTATTCCCACTAGTACAAGACACTAAGAACTTTCATTAAAAAAGAAACAAAACAAAGCAAAAGTTGCTCTAGCAAGAATTCCTCTCTAACTTTAGATCTGTATGGGGAGAGAGAAATGCCAAGGCAGAGCAGGGCAGCCCTCCGAAAGCCCAGTATGGAAGGCATGTGCTCTTCTGACCTCTCCCCCACCGCGGGGCCCAGTTTTAACTTTTTCTCTTTTCTCACTGACTTCCAGGAATGTTTCTTGACCTTTGGTAGCTTTGTACAAATTGATGATGTTACCTGTCTGTACGGACTCCTTAGGCCTTACCCCCTACATGAAGTTTCCCATTATTAAGTCTATCCATCTCCAGCCAGTTCACCCCTTAACTTTCATTAGCACTTAGGCTGATGGCTTAATGAGGTCACTGAATGATTTACTTCCTGTTACTCGCACCCATTCATTGGGGTCTGTCCTGTGAGCTTCTTCCTGTCAACGTTTTAGGAGTCTGCATTTTCATGTATTATAGATGGTCAGTTTAAAAAATACAGTGTTTTAGTCTTACTTCACTACCAAATCTCTTACTTATTAAGCCAAGACTCATTTTTCTCTGTTAAATAAGAATGATGAGAGGAATAAGAATTCATATCTTTAATGGTGTCATCATATTTTATTAAGATGCTAAGCTTGAGTTGGAAATTATGGTATATTGAATATTGGCATTTTTGCAAACTTTGTCTTAATAATCTTGTCTTATTCCCTAAACAAAATGTATGCTAACCTACAAAATATATATACAAATACAATATCAGCATTTTATGATGCTTAAATACTCAATTTATATTTGGTCACATGCCGGTTTACTAATCCAGCTGATTCTAAAACAGGTGCAGGACATAGTGTAAGTCTCCCCACAACTCCTCTCACACAGGTGGCAAGAACTGAGCTCTGCAGACGCCAGGACAGCACCTGCTACACACGCTACAAGGAATTCAAGGACCTGCTTCCTTCTTTTCTTAATGACTTCCAGAAATATTTCTTAACCTTTAGCAACTTTTTACAAAGGTTCATGTGTTTCTTTCTCATATTAATGTGGGAATGAAATATTTCAAAAGATTTTTAAAAAATTATTTATTTAAAATAAAATTATTATTTTAAAAAGGAAACACTGACAAAACCATAGGATAAGAGGGGTACAACTCCACACAGTTCCCACCACCAGAACTCCGTATCCCATCCCCTCCCCTGACAGCTTTCCTATTCTTTATCCCTCTGGGAGCATGGACCCAGAGTCATTATGGGATGCAGAAGGTGGAAGGTCTGGCTTCTGTAATTGCTTCCCTGCTGAACATGGGTGTTGACAGGTGGATCCACACTCCCAGCCTGTCTCTCTCTTTCCCTAGTGGGGCAGGGCTCTGGGGAAGCCGAGCTCCAGGACATATTGGTGGGGTGTCCTCTGCCCAGGGAAATCTGGTTGGCATCATGGTAGCATCTGGAACCTGGTGACTGAAAAAGAGTTAACATATAAAGCCATCCAAATTATTGATTAATTGTGCACCTTAAAGGCTAAAATATTGCAGATGAAGATTTGAGGTCTCCGTTTTGGAAATAGCTATTAGGTCTATTTTAGGTATGTTCCAAAGGGTGCATGACTTTATTATTTTGCCTGAGCCTGACATCTGATATGCAGGTGGACCCAGGTTATTGTGTGGGGAGATGATGTCATGGCTGGGAAAAGGTCTAGAAAGCTGAATCAGGGAAGAGAGTAGCTCCCTAATATGGGAAAAGGATATAAACATTGTTGACTATAGACTGGATCACTTTGATCTGGGACCCATATTCTGCAAAGGAGCCTGTACTGTAACCTTATATTTATGTGTCAGTCCTAAAATGGCAAAAACAAAAATGTTTTCCCAGAGGAATGATAAACACTAGGTAAGATTTAAGTGGAAGATTTAACTTCCATAAAACCAACCCGATCTGGTATTTTTCATGAAAAAGAAAAATGAACGAAAAAAAGAAAGGAAGGAAAAAATAGAGTAACTACTCATTTCAGGTCCTAAGTCGTTGTTATAAAATCACAAAATAACTTTATTGCACCTACTGATTATTATGGCAAACTCTTCCCACCTACATCAATTCTGCCAATGCTGAGCTTTGGTTCCCAAAAAGTCTTGCGATTCCTATACAAATGTGCTTCGCATCTTTTCTGGCTTTAGGGGCTCTACTACTATCCTTAAAGAAATATCTTAGTAGCGAAGTAATGGCTTACAGTACAGTTGTCGCAGACACAACTTCTCATGCCCCCAGTATCAGTGTGTGCCCACCAGGTGAGATATTTTGTTTTTTTAAACTTTAAGCTCCTCAATACGGGTGGGGGTTGTATTGTTAAATGGGAAACTGGGGAATGTTATCCATGTATAAACTATTGTATTTACTGTTGAATGTAAAACATTAATTCCCCAATAAAGAAATAAATTTAAAAAAATATTCAAGATAGTAATCCATGATACTTTTTGAAAAATGTATTCATATACATAATTGAATTGTGTAATTTGAATATTTGAGACTTCTCTCCTAGATGATTTGATTTTTTATTAGGAAATTCTTATTTGGTATTATTAGGAAAACGCATACAGTTGTATGAACCCCAAGTAAAAACAAAATCAAGTCCATGAATCAAAACAGGAGAAGTAGGGCACAGCAGTGGTACGTCGCTTGAGAGCTTCTCAGTCCCCATGTGTGAGGGCCCGGCTCAAGCCCTCCAAGGGGAGGCTTCCCAGGAGTGAAATAGGGCTGCAGGCGTGTCTCTGCCTCTCTGCCCCTCTCCCAACATCTCTCTTAGTTAAAAAAAAGGAAAAGATGGCAGCTGAAGCTAGCAGATTCATCATGCAAGCACTGAAACCTTCCAATAACTTGAGTGGGAGATAAAAAAAGATCAAAAGAAGGGAAAAGATAAACAGAAAAAGTAAAGAAAGAAAGAAAAGGGATTATTTTCTTCCCTTGGCAAGGAAATATGAACTGTTGACATAAACTCACTACTGAGTCAAGTGAACCAGCGTTTGTCAAATTGACAGCGAGACCAGAAGGTGCTTCTAGGCTGAGTCAAAGCTTCAAGGTCCCCGAGAGCAAGAGATGGAGACTTAACCCGATCTTTCTGACACGTCAGTCTTCTTGGTAAGGGTCGACATGCACATGTCAGTGTTTGGGGGTCTGTCCCCGATAAAGTAGTCTATCTTTGAAAAGAGTAAGCATGGATGTGTTCAGTGTCTGTGCTACATTTTACATTGCTGTATGAATGTTATTCCCATAAGTAACTAAGGGAGTAAAATAAGTATTTTTAACTTAAAAAATATTAAAAAATATTTATTCCTTTTTGTTGCCCTTGTTTTATTGTTGTATTTATTATTGTTGTTGGATAGGACAGAGAGAAATGGAGAGAGGAGGGGAAGACAGAGAGGGGGAGAGAAAGACAGACACCTGCAGACCTGCTTCACTGCCTGTGAAGCGACTCCCCTGCAGGTGGGTAGCCGGGGGCTCGAACCGGTATTCTTATGCTGGTCCTTGCGTTTTGTGCCACCTGTGCTTAACCAGCTGTGCTACAGCCTGACTCCCCATAAAATAATTAAGCTAATATTGAATACATGATTGAGTCTGAAAACCACTATTAAATGTGTTGCTTGTTCTTTCTGCTGTATCCCTCAAGTGCATGCCAGTAATGTTCAAAGACCTTATCACTGTTGTTCATCTGCTATAGAATGCAGTCCTTAGATTGTAAGGAACACACCTTTGTTTTCTTAATTTCAGGAATTCTTAATGGCTTCCAGAAATGTCTTACTTTCAAATTCCACTGTTTATTATTTGTTAGAAATGTATAGCATTCAAATAGTTTATACTAATTATTACCTTCCAGCACTGATTACCTACCATCAGCTAACTCCTGCTAATAGTTCTTCTCAGGAACATTAGCCTAGGGCGGAGTTTGCCTGCTAGTTACCTTCTATTCACAATTTGGGAGGTCTTTATCATAAATGGATGCTGGGCCTTCTCAAAGATCTTTTTTGCATCAACCCAAGTGATCCTGTGGTTTTTATCTTTCTGTTGTTATGAGGAGTTACTCTGATTGATTTGTGGGTGTTGAACTGCTGCGGACCACCACAGTGGATGAGCAGCTGGAGGGTCAGGGGTCTCGAAGGCAACCTCCCCGGTGGGTCAGGAGACAGTGCAAGGGAGAACAGATAGACACCACTGTTGTTAAAATTTGTAGGCTCTGGCCGGGCTGGCTTGCTTCACGGCGGGTAACAGAGACGTGGAGACAACGGCTGGGCAGGGAAGCTGTATTTCTTTATTCAGGAACAACGATTCATAAACTAAGACAAACTAATCACTAAACAGAACTCCGCTGTCTCTTTGCGGCGGCACAAGCACTCTCTCTTACTCTGGAACTCAGAAACCCAGGAACTCTGTCTCTCTGGCACTCTCTCCTACTCTCGAACTCAGGAACTCAGGAACTCTGTCTCTCTGGCACTCTCTCTTACTCTGAAACCCTGAAACTCTCGAACTCAGGAACTCAGGAACTCTCGCACTCTCGAACTCAGGAACCCTCTCTCCGGGTTCCTTGGGGCGGGGCCAAGCAGGCCCGTGAAATTAACAGGACTCATCCAATTCTCTTGGTGGGGGGGGGTGCTAGAACAAACCAATGTAAAGCATATGACACACCACACTCTATTGGAGGGTGAATCTGGACTCATTTTAGTAGTGAAACTGCATTAGCTTTTATACTTTTTTCAGGTTACATTCAGGTTGCCTAAACAGCCAGCTCATAAGGAAGTAGCAATAAGCATCCTAGTCTTGTGGCTTTGGCAGGCTACATGTTACTCCCCTATTTCTGTAAAGAATGGTACAGTGCTTAGTATCGCCCTGTTCTCAGGGGAGGTCATACCCAGAATTGTTTTTGACTTTTGCGAAGGGCTCTTTCTATCGTTAATCTTCTATGGGGAGCATAAGGATCTTTGCCTAGTCGTGGGCCACTGCTCATCTAGGTCTGGTACAGTTTAACTATTAATCTTTCTTTGTTTCAATATGTCAACTTGTACCAGGGAGGTCTCAATTTCTGTATTCTTTCTTTGAGGGGCAGGTCATAACATGACTTGTTTTGTCCGTCTATGCTGACCCACCTTCCCCACTTTCATAATGTAACTTTCAAATATGCCCCTGTGTAAGGGAGAGGGGGTGCTTCTGACCCTCCATTCCCACCAGGCACTGCCAAGGCACAATCAATTGTGACAGTATAATTATTTGTAGCAATAACGGGGAGAATGCGTCAACCCATTCTCGTCCTCCTGCCCAGCTTCCTTGAAGTCTGAATGCAGGTCCAGAGGAGATGACCCTGTCAGGCTCCCTGGTGTTCGTGACAGGGCGCCGCACTGAACCATCCCAGTTTTCCAAGGATGAACCCCACTTGACCTTAGTGAATTAATTGTCTTGCCAACATTTTGTTGAGAATCTTTCCTTTGATGTTCATCAAGGATATAGGTCTATAGTTTTATTTTTGGTAGTCTTTTCTTGTTTTAGGGACTAATGTAATGTTAGTCTTATAGAATGTGAATTCATTCTTTTTTGTGAATGAGAGTTTCTTTGATTTTTAATAAAGCATTTTTCATGCAAAATGAGGGCTACTAAGGCACATGGCAGACACACCTAGATGTCTCAGTATTTTTTGCTCTGTAACAGAAACACTGCCGCTTATGTTTAAGTAGATACTCGAGGCCAGGCATTGTGATTTGTGACTGATGCTTATTAGTATTATTGACAGAACAAACCTCAAAAGTAGATAATGTCCCTGTTGCCATTTTCTAGAAAAGGAAACAAAGATTCAGAAAAGTCAAATGCCCAATCACTAAATTCTTGGAGCTCTCAGATTGAGGAGTGTCAATTTTACTTGTCTTTGAAGCTTACACAGAACAGGATATGAGATTAAGCATCTCTGCTACAATTTGAGATTTGGGATAGTAATGTGCAGGTATGGGGTAGGGACATCAGATTATTGTCATCCAGCTCTGTGTTAAAATTTACAGCTTGCTCATTACTAGTTGCATGACTCGTCTTGGGTCTTATTTTTTGTATAAAATGAGGATAGGTAGAAGAAACACGTTGAATTCAACAGAAAATGTGTCTGGTCTTAGAACCAGACAGAAGCAATCGTGTGTTAGGGAACAGAGTGCTTGTAGGCCTTGACGTTGCCCTGTACCGATAAAGGAAAGAGCCTATGCAAAGGAATCACCTCTAGTAAATTTGGACATTTTATGTGATAGTCATCATGACAAATTATGAGTGAGCTAATAATGGTTTTCCGGGCTCTAAGATTACTGGTCATGGCTCCCAACTGCACCTGCCATATGACTGACAACCATTTTATGAAGGACAAAGAGTAGAACTGAATCACCTCTATTCCCCTGGAGCAATTGGGAGCCCTTCTCCTTCTCTGGCATTGAAGAGACCCACATACGAGTGTGAATATTCACATCACCGGCAGGAATGGAAACTGCACAGGGGCCGGGAATCCCAGCTCCAGACAGGAGTGATGAGCCCCTCCACTCCAACATGCCGGAGCCCGAGGAATAAGCCTGCACTTCCACAGACATGGCAGCCAAACAGGCAACATCATCTTTCTTCCTGCTTCAGAGACAGTCAGTGGAGACAAACCTAGAATCTCAAGATACAGTGTGGCAATATATCTAACAGGAATGCAGTGGTACTATAGGAGTGATTTCTAGGAGATCATTTTTTTTTTTAATGTTAGAGGGAATAAAAACATCAATAACAAGAAAAAGACCTTTGATTTTCCAAAGTAGAAGTGTCAAAACTTTGAAACTGGTTTGGAGTATCAAACTCAATCCCTTGGGGAAGGATATTGAGAAGGTGAAATGAACACTGACTTTATAATTTCTAGCATGACTGGCCAGATGAGTAGTTATTCCATTAACTGAAACAGACAAGCAGGCAGAACAGCAGACCTCTGATGAGCGCAGATGGTGAGAGAGACGGTAAGATGCGTTCTGAGGCAGTATCGCTGTGAAGCATTGTACACGCGTCAGATGGGTAGCATTGTCACTCAGTGTCTGTATACACATGTCATAATCACCAACGTCAAGATTCTACCCGTTTGGTCCACCACTAACAACTGCTGACTTACTAAAGCTTTTCTTTCCTGTTTTTTTTTTCATTTTATGATTTCAATTCACACCTAAATATCAGTGCTTATCAAAGACTTTCATAGTGTAAATGCCACCCTAGAATTCCAGAATGATACTTCCTCATGTCTGCTGTTTATCTTACCTGGATATCCAATAAACACCTTAGTTATGGTTATGCTAAGTTAATGGTGTTTGTGGAATATCCTAGTCAGATGAGAGAAGGATGGAGAAGGATGAGTCTGGAATCCTGGGCAGAGGTATTTAAACTATTAACAGAAAGGTCTGTCCTGGGTAAAACAAAAAGGTATGACTTCAAATAAAGAAGAAAATAAATAAAAAATAATAAATTTAGAAGTCAACTATGTTTTAAAAATAGTAGAAGGAAGGGGCATCAAATAAATTGAGGGAAATTGTCATAACTATAGAAAAATCAGAATAGTTTCCTGAAAGCCAAAGAGAATTATTCAAGAAAAGTAAAACCACTAAGATGATATACTGCTTACAGATTTCAAAATCTACTACTACATTTGCAATATGAAAGCAATTTAGGCATGTAAACATCTTCTCCCATTCTGTGGGAGGTCTCTTTGTTTGTGTGGTGGTTTCTTTTGCTGTGCAGAAGCTTTTTAATTTGATGTAGTCCCACTGGTTTATTTTTGATTAAGCCTTCTTTGTAATTGGATTAGTTTCATTGAAGATGCCTTTAAAATTTAGATGGACACTCAACAAAATGTATACTATACACCTTTCCCATATTAGGGAGCTACTCTCTTCCCTGATCCAGTTTTCTGATTCTTCTGCCAGCCAAGACATCATCTCCACAGACAATAACTTGGATCCACCTGCATTTCAGATTTCAGGCTTAGGCAAAAACAAAAACAAACAAAAAAAAATGCTAGTATAGCCACAGGTCCTTTGGAATATAATTAAAATATGCCTACTAGCTATCTACAAAATGGAGGACCCCCCCCCCCCAACACTTCATCTGCACTATTCCAGCCTTTAGGTCCATGACTGGTCAACAGTTTGTTTGGCTTTGTATGTTAACTCTCTTTTCAGCCACCAGGTTCCAGATGCCAGCAGGATGCCGACCAGACTTCCCTGGACAGACGACCCCACCAGTGTGTCCTGGAGCTCTGCTTCCCCAGAGCCCTGCCCCACTAGGGAGAGAGACAGGCTGGGAGTGTGGATCCACCTGTCAACGCCCATGTTCAGCGGGGAAACAATTCCAGAAGCCAGACCTTCCACCTTCTACATCCCACAATGACCCTGGGTCCATACTCCCAGAGGGATAAAGAATAGGAAAGCTATCAGGGGAGGGGATGGGATATGGAATTCTGGTGGTGGGAATTGTGTGGAGTTGTACCCCTCTTATCCTATTGTTTAGTCAATGTTCCATATATATATATATGTTTAGAAGGAAAAGAGTTCTGCCAATATTTTCCTCTAAATATCTGATATATCTGGTCTAACATCCAAGTCCTTAATCCATTTGGAGGAACTTTTGTGTTTGGTGAAATGCAGTGGTTCAATCTCATTCTTCTGCATATATCAACCCAGTTTTTCCAACACTATTTGTTGAAGAGACTCTACTTTCCCCATTTAATAGTCTGGGCACCTTTGTGGAAGATTAGATGTCCAGGCTCACTTCTGGGCTCTCAATTCTATTCCACTGGTCAGTGTGTCCATTTATGTCCCAGTTCCAAGCAGTTTTGATGGCAATGGCCCTATAATACAGTTTGAGACCTGGGACTGTGATACCTCCGGTTCTATTCTTTCTTTTAAAGGTTTTCTGTTTTTTTTTTTTCTTTCTGTAGCAGAGTGAAATACAGAAGCAATACTTTACTAGGAATGCAGCTGTTGATGGGAGTTTTTACTGATACTGTCAGGAACATTGGGAACAAGCTATTTGTTGTAGGGAGATAATTTTAAAATATTTCAAAAATCTAGGAGATTTATGTATTTGAGACCATGAGAAATCCCCAAGTACTTTATCCAAGGAAAATTACAGAACTGCAATTGTCAACGTTTTCTTTTTTATTATAATTTTTAAATATTTATTTTTTCCCTTTTGTTGCACTTGTTGTTTTGTTGTAGTGATTATTATTATTAATGTCATTGTTGGATAGGACAGAGAGAAATGGAGGAGGGGAGATAGAGAGGGGGAGAGAAAGACACCTGCAGACCTGCTTCACTGCTTGTGAAGTGTCTCCCCTGCAGGTGGGGAGCTGGGGGCTTTAACGGGGATCCTTACGCAGGTCCTTGCGCTTTGCGCTTAACCCGCTGCGCTACTGCCCGACTCCCTAAATTTTCTTTATTATGTATTTTGTTGGATAATTCATCCAGTGTTATTATACAATTGTTTATTTTAATGCTTATTTTAGGATGTAAAAATTGTTAGTTAACAGAGCAAAAATGAATTAAATTATTAAGGAGATCTAGTTTGTATCTATGATTAAGCAATTAAGTCTACATTGCATGTATTATTGTTAAGAAAGACACTTTAAACTACATTTGTTAGTGTTGAGAAAGGAATTCTAGCTGACCTTTAAACACTTGTCTTTAGGAAGGGAGCTTTTCTGTGGTCCAGGAGGTGGTGCAGTGGATAGAGCATTGGAATCTCAAGCATGAGGTCCTGAGTTCAATCCCTGGCAGCACAGGTACCAGAGTGATGTCTGCTTCTTTCTCTCTCTCCTCCTTTCTCATTAATAAATAAAGTATTAAAAAAAAAAAAGAAAGGAACTGTCAGGGACAGATAGTTGTGCACCTGGCTGAGCGCACGTGTTACAACTCACAAGGACCTGGGTTCAGGTCCCCGGTCCCTACCTGCAGGGGGAAAGCTTCACGAGTGGTGAAATAGGGCTGCAAGTCTCTTCTGTCTCTCTCCTCTATTTTCCCATTGTTCCTCATGTTTTCTGGCTTATTTATCCAAAAAACAAAGACTTTTTTAAAATTTAGGGGGAAAAAAGGGAACTTTAGTTCCCATCTCTTAGTATTAAGAAAGGGACTTCCTTTTCATCCTTTCCACATGCCCTGTGTTGAAAATAAACACTTAGATTTACAGGGTAGACATTAACAATATCTATTTATTTATTTTTGTTAGATACACAGAGATATCCAGAGGGGAGGGGAAGATACAGCCCTGCACCACTGTTTGTGCAGCTTCTCCCCTGCAGGTGGGGACAGGGGCTTGAACCTGGGTCCTTGCACACTGTGACATGTGCACCAACCCGGTGCACCACCACCGGGCCCCCACTTTACAGGATGGCCTTTAGCGTATGACTGACTCTGGCGTTGGGGAGTCCTGCCTTGTACAGATAAGACAGTGACTATGTAAGAGTGAAGTGACAATGCTGAGGGAAAGAATTAGAGGGATTTCTCTCCTTTGTCCCACTGACCAGTGAATCTATAATAGAACTTAATTACTTTTCTTTTACAAGTTGCATGCAATATGGATATGGGTGGGGGTAACTTTTTGTGCCCTTTCTCTAAGGAAAGTCCAATTTACTATGTATTTACTATGTATGAGTTGGTGAAAGTATCTTTTACTGCACTATACAGACTTCTATACTTAGAGGAAATGTCACCTTTAGCTTTCAAAATGAAAGTCTCTGACTGTTGTGCCTCTGTCTGAAGTTTCCTCCAGAGCTGGGCCAGGAGAAGCCGCATCTTTGTCACAGTGCTCACACTTTGCAGGGCTGTCAGGTTCAGGGATCGCTTTCTTCCTGGACACCATGGCTTTAAAAGTTGCAGTGGAAGCACTTTTGCACATGAGAGATAGTTTGTGAAATTACTTACTTCTGTAAGCGTTCACACAGAGAAGAGCATTTTAGAATATGTCATTTCATCAATATCTCCAAATGTATATATTATATGTAGGGTTCAAACACTGGATAAGTGTATGAAACGGGAAAATATGAACACTCATGATAAATTGCTCAGAGCTCTCATAATATTTTACTAAGAGGAGGTGAATTATCAGTCTCCTCTCCTCTCCTCTCCTTTTTTTCTCTTCTTTCTCTCCATTGCCACCAAGGTTATCACTGGAGCTGCCTACAGGACAAATCCACCATTCCAGTGATAATTTTTAACTTAAAAATAAAAATTGCTGCACAGAGAGAAGCTGAGAGGGAGAGAGAAAGAGAGGGAGAAAGAGAAAGAGGAACACTTTCACACTTCCCTTAAAGCTCATTAGGGTGTGTCACTGCCTGGCCTCTTTCTCTCTCTCTCTCTCTTTTCCTTACTTTCTTTCTTTCTTTCTTTCCTTCTTCTTTTATTTCTCATTCTTTCTCTTTCTATTGGCATGATATGCTTTTTGACTTAGATGAAAGGACTTCAAATAACTGGAATGCCACCATCATCTTTTCCTTTTCCCTACCTTTAAAATGTCAAAGTAAGAAATTAAAACTCGTGATCAGTACATGGTCTTTTAAACCAAGGAAATCCTGAGACAAGGAGAAAGCTTTTTTGTTCCCATGTCAGATTGTTTCGTGTTGCAGGGTCTTTCCAGCAGGAAGACAGACTTTGTAGTTTCAGGAGTGACGGGATGCTACTCACCCTGGGCACCTTTGTGGGTACTTTCATTTTCATTTGCTGCTGTAGCAGAAACATCAGCTTGTTGTGTGTCAGAATGCACCAAGAAACAGACCAGGCAGTTTGGAGTTTAGCCATGGGTGAGGAGAGAACAGTTGAAGAGGACTATCAAGGTGTAACCTTACGTAGATACGGCTGGTTTCAAGTAGGCAGAGTATCTTATCTGTGTTCTTATATGAGAAATAGAAAGGGACCTTAACCTCCACCCACATGCCTGGGGCACTAGAGTGGCTATGGGATCTGATGGTCTAGAGGTTGAACAGAACCTAAAAAGAAATAAAGTCAAAGTCTGTCTTTGGACATTTCTACCATGTCAGGACTTTGCAAAGTGAATAAAAGAAAACCCAGTGAAAAAGAAATAATAAACTTACTGGGTTATGACACTAAGAGAATTATTTTATTTAGCTAGTACTACTACTAACAATGGCAAGCCTAAAATTTAATAGTTGTCTCTTTTTAAAATTCATGAAAAATGCCTTGCATTTATATTTTATCAAATGTGAGAATAGTTAGGACAAATTAAAATAACTTTTTTTTTTAAAAAAAAAAAGATGGTAAATTATTAAGTAAAATGCTACTAGTGTATGAGGGGAAAATGGGTCTCCTGTCAACTAGATAAAGCAACAAGAAAAAGGGACTTTGTTTTTGTCTGGGTGTTGAAGGTCCCCTCCTTAGTGGGCAAGCTTAGACACTGCTCTTTGCTTCTATTCATTTCTCCTTTCCCCTTAGAAGGAAAGCAATGCCAAGTGAGGAACTAGTCACACTAGGATTGAGGAAGAAAGCTATTTCTTGAGGATTTTCTTCCTTCCTTCCTTCCTTCCTTCCTTCCTTCCTTCCTTCCTTTTTTCTTTGCCATTATTGGGGATTAATGTTTTACAGTTGACAGAAATAAAATAGTTTGCACATGCATAATATTTCTCAGTTTTCCACACAACAATACAACCCCCACTAGGTCCTCCTCTGCCATCCTGTAACAGCACCTGAACTCCCCCCTCCCACCCCAGAGTCTTTTACTTTGGTGCAATACACCAGCTCCAGTCCAAGTTCTGTTTAGTGTTTTCTGATCTCGTTTTTCAGTTTCTGCCTGTCAATGAAATCATCCCATAGTCATCCTTCTGTTTCTGATTTATTTTACTTAATATGGTTTCTTCAAGCTCCAACCAAGATGGGCTGAAAATGGTGAAGTCAATATGAGGATGTTCTTTCAAAGTTTTACAAGGAACAGACAGATTACACAAATAATAAATGAAAACAAGATGACGTACTTCAATGATAAAGTTACCTTTTGGGAGTCCGGCGGTAGCGAAGCGGGTTAAGTGCAGGTGGTACAAAGGGCAAGGACTGGCAGAGGATTCTGGTTCGAACCCCCGGCTCCCCACCTGCAAGGGAGTCACTTCCCAGGCGGTGAAGCAGGTCTGCAGGTATCTGTCTTTCTCTCCCCCTCTCTGTCTTCCCCTCCTCTCTCCATTTCTCTCTGTCCTATCTAACAATGACGACATCAATAACAACAACAATAATAGCTACAACAGTAAATAACAAGGGCAACAAAAGGGAAAATAAATATAATTTTTTAAAGTTACCTTTTTTTTCTATTTTACTATTGTTCTCTTGTTTGTTTATTTAATAGTGAGATGAGACTCTTTTTCAAAAGCTTTATCCAAGATATACACTATCCATGATGCAAAGAACAACACTGTTCACACATTTACTTTTCTGAAGTAAGTTTCCTAGACCCAAAGTTGTGTGTTATTTCACAAAACACAGTTATTTTTTTCCCCATTACCTGAAGTGGTGAGAGAAACACAAGCACAGAATCATGTAAAATTAAGATGCTATTGCCACTAGTTTATTTTCTTTCAAAATTGTATTCTGTAATTTTTCATCATTGAAGTAAGTCATCTTGCTTGTTTTCATTTATTATTTGTTTAATCTATCCGATTCTGATTTTACAGCTGTTAATTTCCCTTGCAATCATTTATCTCTTTTTCTATGTTCAATTAAGGACCTTCACATTTGGAAATCTTATATAACACTTAATTGCTTGCTTATCTGTATCATGATGTACCCGATATATTTCTACATCTGAATATCATTTATCAGCTACAGATAGATTCTTAGCATTTTCTTCTCAAATGATCATGCAAATTTCATCTCTTAAATGTATAAGTTAGGATAATTTTTGCAGTCAAAGAGAATTTTCAGAAACCATTATGCCATTTTGTTTTCTTCAAAGATTGCTTCAGTCTATTTTATTAAGGAAGGAGTACTAAATGCCTAAAGAGTTGGAAAATAAAATGTAATTGCAGTCTGCGCCTTTTCTGGCATTAATATGGTGACAAACGTCATTATACATCACAGAAAATTATGTTCTTGATTGCCTTCTCTTTAGGACATAATGTGTGAACTCTTCTAATCACATTGAAACTTAGGCCAGACGTTGGCGATGTGATTGCAATGGTCTTGTCCCTTTCTTCCACAGCGTAGAGAATAAACAGCAGAGAGACCTTCTGTGTTCCTAGCTGCCTAGTTTGTGGTGATTTGCATTTACAGTAGTTCGTTGTTGCTATTCCTATGACACTTTTTCATTATTTCTCTGGAGAGATTATTATGAATAATGTAAAAGCAAATGCTGTCATGATTTATAGGAAAACAAAATTCACCTTAAGGATGTTCTTAAAATCAAGGAGGGGGATAAACTCAATAAAAGAGGTAGTTTTTTTTTTTTCTTAAGGAAGGAAGCTTAATTGAGTTATTTTTTGTGTGTTTGTTCATTGCTTGTTTTTTCCCTCCTGAATTTGATCATTGTTGGGTTTGTGTGTCAGTAAATTGTTAGAGATATGTGACATAAAATAAGTCAAGCGGAGTTGGGAGAGCAGACAAAGAAAAGCTTTAATCAGGAGAGAAGAGAAAGGAGTGGCAGACCCTGCAAGGCTTGCTGGGGAGCCTAGAGTGGAGGGCCATGCCCAGGAGAGGCTGGACCTTTTTATATGGTCAGGACTTGTTTGTTTTTGGCCTGGAGGTCCCAGGAAGTCGATATTGTCTCAAGTTTTATGGCCCAATTCTGGTTGGAAATGTCCAGTGTGGCCCTTTCTGCCTGGGTGTCAGTATTGTCTCCAATTCTGGTTGAAGATGTCCAGTATAGACGGGGGTGAATTCCTGTGTGGGGGGAAGATTAACTGCTTCCTTTTCAGCAAGATACGCTCTGCCCATGGAGTAGAAAGTCAGATCTCAGCGTACTCCTTACAGTAGAATGTTAGTTCTGCTTTGTTTTATTGAAGATTTGTAGAAAGATTTTTTTTCTCAGCTGCTAGGCTGGTTACCTTCGTGGGCGGGAGACAGAGATGACCAGTGGTACGCAGTTCAGTCTTTATTCATGTGGAACGCAGCACAGCAGCACAGTCTAAGCCATCTCTAATCACAGTCCTGTCCTTATATATATCCTCGCCAAGTAGGGTGGAAACAGGATGTGACGTAGAGAGGGTGGAGCGAAAAGAGACTGGTGGAAATCAGGGTGTGACAAGGAGAGGGGGGTGGAGCAAAAAGACATCCTGAACCAGTGGGGGTTAAGCCAATGCCTTGGAGGCAGGGCGGTGCTAGTTAACAGGGTGATGTAACTAGAACACAGTGTAAGCAGGGGTTAAACCAGTGAACAGAAGGGGTGTTAGAGGCAGACCAGCACTCAGCCTTCTCCCTTTTCTTCTTCTTCTTCTCCCCTCTCTTCCCTTCTTTCAAATGGAAGGTGATTGAAAGATGAAAGTGTTTATGAGATAAAGATTAGTGATAATGACTAAGGGTCTAAAATGAAGTTGGAAAGGATTCTCCTCAGATTGGTGTGATTATAAAAAAAAAACTAGTTTTTTGTCACTTTTAGATCATATATCGTCTGTTTCTATTCTCTTATTTTAATTTTTAATAGCACTGCAGACTGGCATTTCTTACCTATAGAATTTCTGGAAAGTCTCTTTCAGAATTATTGAGTGAAGGCACTCTTCCTTACGTCTTTTGAATCTTTTGCACGTCAGCCAAACACTGGGAAGTTTTCAGCAGTGAGAGGAATGTGCTTTGTCTCTGCTCTCAGTGGTCACAGTTACTGTCCACATGTGGCCCGCTGTCTCTTTTTAAACAGCACTTATTTTGCTTCATTTAGTTTGAGTAGATGAAGCACTATCATGCTCAACAACACAGTTTTGAACTAACACTTTATATACAGTGGGTCTTGGGTAAGTTATCAGTGACAGCAACAAAAGATTATAATTATTTTCTTTTTTCCTTCATTCTAAACATTTTTAATATAGTTTTATTTATTACTGAGTAGGGGCAGAGAGAAATTGAGTGGGCAGAGGGAGATAGAGAGGGAGAGGGACACCTGCAGCCCTGCTTCATCACTTGTGAAGTTTCTCCCCTGCAGGTGGGGACCGGGGTCTCAAACCTGGGTCCTTGAGCACTTTAGGTGTGCCCCTGCCTGGCCTCATCAAGAAGTTTGTTTAAACAACAAGACACTTGACATGAAGGGGAAAGTATCTAGGATTTATTTAATTCTTTATTTGGGGAAGGATTCATTTCTTTTCATTTCCCCCTACTTAAAGACAGATTGCCCTACTTATAACAGCTACGTACCAAACGTTATAACATCGTCCTTGGTTTTACAATGATAAATAAAAAGATTAAGATTTTCCAATGAAACAAGGCATGCGAGAATTTTGATGTTGTTCTTTCTGTTAAACATTGAGAGTGAAATAACTTACTGGAATATAAAGACACGGGCTGAATGAGCACGCCACTCATGGAGAAAGGGGGTGTTTTCATGGAACCAATATTTTCCCCCATCCCGTCTCCTCTGGATGTCAATCAAAACATACCATTGGCCAGTTAGTTATAAAGCCAACATGCCTGTGTACATGCACCAGTTACTTTACGCACAGTAGAGGGCTGGGGAGGGGAAATGAACGAATAGAGGAAAACTAGACTAGTTTGTAGGAGGGTCAGGGTGTGGCGGAGGCCAATTGCGGTTTTCTAGTGGAGAATGCCTGCTTGGTCTGGAGGGACGGAGCTCTGCAGGAAGGTAGCAGGTTCCCTCTTCAGTGGACTCCCCCGGCTGCTGCTGGGACACGTCAACCGCATCTTCATCCTCCATTTCCAGCTGTTCCGGTGGACCCGTCAAAGGGGAGCCTGCATCACTGACAATGCCCGGCATTCACAATAGGCTTTCATGAGTTTTCTAAGTGGTGTCTGCCTCTTAATCTTAAACGGCACCAGCCAACCATCCTAATCCACCACCTTCAGATTCATAGGGTCATTGTTCTCAGGCTTGACTCCTCCTGTGGGCTTTTCCTTGGCCATGGCGAATGCTGGGGTCTCCTCACTTGCTGCTTTATCAAAGGAGCAAGCAAGCAGCACCAGGAGCCCAGGAGCGGCAGAAGAATGGGGCAATTGCTGTCTTTTTTAAACATGTTATTGACTGATTGATTATTGGATAGAGACAGAGAGAAATTGAGAGAGGAGGAGGAGATAGAGAGGGAGAGAGACAGAGAGACACCTGCAGCCCTGCTTCACACTCCTGAAGCTTCCTACCTGCAGGTGAGGACCAGGGCCTTGAACCCAGGTCCGTGCACACTGCAATGTGTGTGCTTAACCAGGTTTGCCACCCTGTGGCCCCTTATAATTATTTTTGAATAGTATCTACATCGAAAAAAAATTGAAGTAACATGTACTTACAAGTATAAGGGTATAATATGGGACCAGGTGGTGATGCACCTGGTTGAGCACAGGTTACAGTGCATAAGGGCCCAGGTTCAAGCCCCCGGCCTCCACCTGCAGGGGGAAAGCTTTGCAAATGACGAAGCAGGGCTGCAGGTGTCTCTTTGTCTCTCCTCCTCACTATTACCCCCTTCTTCTCAATTTCTAGATGTCTACATCCAATAAATAAAGATTAAACAATTAGATAAAAGAAAAAGTGATACAGTATAAATGGAGGTACTCAGAATTATGGCTTGACTTACATCAGTGCTATGTTATAATCTCTGCCAGATGTCTTATTTCCGTCTGACACCATGCAAATAGGCCCTTCCCTCTCCCTCCCCCCCACTTTGGTGAGTCTCCTCTTGCTCTATGAGGATCACAGAAAATCTGTTGGCAGTTGAAATGATGGCTAACCAAAAACAAGCTGTCAGTGTTTTATTTACATTGCAAATGAGGGGACACTGAGGGTCTGGGCTTCTCCTTAGCTCACCCCTTCACTGTAAAATAATAAATAGAGCCGGGGCTGGGCGGTAGCACAGCCAGTTAAGCACACATGGCGCAAAGCACAAGGACTGCTGTAAGGATCCTGGTTCGAACCCCAGCTCCCCAGCTGCGGGGGGGTCGCTTCATAAGCGGTGAAGCAGGTCTGTAAGTGTCTGTCCTTCTTTCCTCCTCTCTGTCTTCCCTTCCTCTCTCCATTTCTCTGTCCTATCCAACAACCAGGACAGCAATAACAACAATAATAATAACCATAACAACAATAAACAACAAGGCAACAAAAGGGGACAAATAGCCTCCAGGAGCAGTGGATTTGTAGTGTAGGCACTGAGCCACAGCAATAACCCTGGAGGCAATAAATGAATAAATAAAATCCACATTTATTTCTGGAAGACTGTGCTAAGAGCAATCTGATTGATTTTTGCTATTTATGTTTCTCATGTTTATTTTAAAACAATGACAACACACAGAGCGACATTTTGACATGGACTGGAACCTGAACGATAGGCCCGAGTTAGGAATCGCATCATGCCAACCAACTCCATCCACACCTGCTAATTCATCATTATTTTATGCCTTCAGTGTATGAGGCACTCTCAGAAACTAAGTGAATTGTCTGACAATCTGAAACTAAATGACTGACCAATCTAGTGGAGGCAACAGTGTTTTCTTCATGTTACTAAGGTTAATTGAAAAATTAATTAGAGCCATTCATAACTTTGATTTGAATAACACACATACACTTGAAGATTTATTTATTAATGAGAAATAGGAAAGGGGAGAGAGCATCAGAGTGTCACTCTGACCCATGAATTATTGGGAATTGAACTTAGAACCTCACAGGGCGCAAAATCTAAAAATTTTGAGTGGGAATATCTTTATTAATATTTAACAAACACTTGCCTTTCTTCTTCAAGAAATATTGTCATAAAGTTCTGAAAGCACTTTGTTTACAGTTTGGGAATTTGTGAAATAAATGTATTAGAGACATAATGACATGCACATGTCTTCTCTAATCTTAATTCTCACTTCTTATTGTTTTCTTAATGTTATTATATAAACTGTTCTGCATCTAATATAATAGACAAAACTTGAATGCACAATGACATTTCTGTTTATAATCAATGTTAGTTTTTTCAAGTAGATTAAACGTTATGTGTAGTATTAAGGCTAGAGGAATTAAAGTTGAACTAGTAACAGTTTTGATCTTATGAAACTTTCACTTATTATTAAGAGAGAGAATGAAAAAAGTGAGACAGAGAAAGAGTGAATGAGCGCACAGCTGAGGTGATGGCAGTGGTGAAGACTGAAGCCTCCGGAGCCTCCGGCATGAAGCTGATGCTCTGACAGTCTGGGCTACCTCCCTGGCCCTTGACTTCAAATATTTCACCTCATGTAAGTTAAATTGCATTTCGCTGGATAAAGCTTCTATGCCATGCCTGATGTTTACTTCCCGAGAAAAGGAACAGGGAGTGAAAGAGGGAGAGAGACACCTGCATCCCAGCTCCACCACTTGTGACATCCTCCCCACCCCCCATTTTGCAGGTGATGACTAGGGGCTGAACTTGGGCCCTTGTGAATGGTAACACGTGAGCTCAGCCAGATGCGCCACTGCCTCGCCCCTGAGCCCCTGTGAATAATGGTAACACGTGAGCTCAGCCAGATGCGCCACTGCCTCGCCCCTGAGACCCTGTGAATAATGGTAACACGTGAGCTCAGCCAGATGCGCCACTGCCTCGCCCCTGAGCCCCTGTGAATAATGGTAACACGTGAGCTCAGCCAGATGCGCCACTGCCTCGCCCCTGAGCCCCTGTGAATAATGGTAACACGTGAGCTCAGCCAGATGCGCCACTGCCTCGCCCCTGAGCCCCTGTGAATAATGGTAAGACGTGAGCTCAGCCAGATGCGCCACTGCCTCGCCCCTGAGCCCCTGTGAATAATGGTAACACGTGAGCTCAGCCAGATGCGCCACTGCCTCGCCCCTGAGCCCCTGTGAATAATGGTAACACGTGAGCTCAGCCAGATGCGCCACTGCCTCGCCCCTGAGCCCCTGTGAATAATGGTAACACGTGAGCTCAGCCAGATGCGCCACTGCCTCGCCCCTGAGCCCCTGTGAATAATGGTAACACGTGAGCTCAGCCAGATGCGCCACTGCCTCGCCCCTGAGCCCCTGTGAATAATGGTAACACGTGAGCTCAGCCAGATGCGCCACTGCCTCGCCCCTGAGCCCCTGTGAATAATGGTAACACGTGAGCTCAGCCAGATGCGCCACTGCCTCGCCCCTGAGCCCCTGTGAATAATGGTAACACGTGAGCTCAGCCAGATGCGCCACTGCCTCGCCCCTGAGCCCCTGTGAATAATGGTAACACGTGAGCTCAGCCAGATGCGCCACTGCCTCGCCCCTGAGCCCCTGTGAATAATGGTAACACGTGAGCTCAGCCAGATGCGCCACTGCCTCGCCCCTGAGCCCTTGTGAATGGTAACACGTGTGCTCAGCCAGATGCGCCACTGCCTTGCCCCTGAAAGATCATTTTAAATTTATGCCTTTAGTACTCACCTTGAGAAAAAAGAATAAAGAGCAAACCCAATCCAAAACAAATAGAAGAAAAGGAATAATGGAAATTCATGTGAAAACAAATGAAACAGAAAGCAAAAGATGGGTTAAAAAATCAACAAAATTTATTATTATGTTACCAAAAGTATCAGAAAAAAAACAAAGAAATTCAAATTAATTCTGTTAGAAAAACATGTATATTTTAATTCTTTAAACATATTTATTAAAGTAAACATATAAAATGTTTTACTTGACTGGAAAAACTTTAATAAATAAGTTTAGGAGACACTGGAAAAATAACACAGAAGTATCTACTGGGATCTCAAATAAAAATGAGGAAAATATATTAAAATATATATTTTTGCCTGAGGTACCATCTAAAGTTTTTAAGATTAGTATAAGGGATTTTTATTTCAAGAAAAAGCAATTTTCTAATTGTGTGAGAAAATGTCTTTTATAGTCAATTAGCTTCCTTAGTAGCTAATTAACTATAAAAGGAAATAGTTTAATTAGTGGCTAATTAGCTAAAAAAGGTAGAGGGACACCATTTGTAGAAGAACAAAAGTAAAAGTCAGACTCTGAAAAGCTGTCTCCCAAAGCCACATTCAAAGATAAAAATACAATCAGGGCATCATGATGTTCTCTGGGAAAACAGCGCTCTCTGCGGATGATGGCTCCTCGGAGACGGGAGCATGATGACCCCGGCTTCACGACTCACGTGCAGAAGGTGTCCTGCAAATAAATAACTACAGGGAGACGTCTGTTACGGCAAGCAGAACAGTCTGACATCTGGAGTGGGGTGCAGGGAGCTTTAGTGAAGGAAGAGGCGAGTCAGCCTGGAGACTGAAAGTGGGCTGAGTGCTGGCCTGAGTCCACAGCTGGTGTAGATTCTGGGCTGTTTATCCATCTAACGCTGCTGTTCCAAAGTAGCGCAAATCTAGTGACCTAAAGCAATACTTCCTTTTCTTATTAGTCTGGGATAGGTTCAGAAATCTCAAAGTGGTGCCTTTGAGCTCAGATCAAGAAGTGGGTAGAACTTGGTTCATTTCTTCCTGGGAAATTGTGTGTGTGTGTGTGTGTGTGTGTGTGTGTGTGTGTGTGTGTGTGTGTGTGTGTGTGTGTTACTTGGTTCCTGCCCTCCTCCCAACAACTGTAGGAATCTGGGCTGTTCTCAATCAGCAACTTTCTCTAAGGCTTCTGAGTCCCTCTTCCACGTATAGGAGCCCCTGTGATGTTTTTACTCTGATAAGCCAGAATAATATCCCCACCTGAAGATATTTTTTAATTGGATTATTTTTATTACCACCAGGGTTGCATTGCCTGCATGACCAATACACTGCTCTCCATGGTCATTTTTTCGCTTTATTTTTTTATTACTAGCACTTTAGTAATGATTAACGAGATTGTAAGATAACAGTGGTACAACTTCTCGCCACCTGACTTCCCTGTCCCCATCCCCTCCATTGGAAACTTCCCTGTTCTTTATCCCTCTGGGAGTATGGACCCAGGGTCACTATGGGGAGCAGAAGGTGGGAAGTCCGGCTTCTGTCACTGCTTTTCCGCTGGACACGGGTGTTGGCAGGTGGATCCATACCCCCAGCCTGTGTCTGTCTGTCCCTAGTGGGGCAGGGCTCTGGGGAGGGGAGGCTCCAGGACACACGGGTGAGGGCGTCTGCCCAGAGAAATCAGATGGTATCATAGTAGCATCTGCAACTTAGTGGCTGAAAGGTGTTAAGATATAAAGCAAAACAGTAACCCAAAAGTAGGAATAGAGCAGATGATACTGGGAGTCTTGTGGGAAGAAGCTAGCAAGTCTGTTTTAGGTATGTTCCAGGAGGCCCGTGACTTTAGTTCTTGCCTGAGCCTGACAGTTAACATACAAGTGTACTAAGAAAATTTCCTGGGAAGATGGTTGAGTTGAGAATAGGCCTAGAAATCTGGATCAGCGCAGAGAGTAAGTCCCAAATATGAAGGAAAATATATAAACACCATTAACTGTTAACCCCAGCAATCTGACCCAGGGCCCAGGTCTGTTCACATCAGCACAGGAGCCTGTGTGGCCTCTGAGCGACCTCCAAGTCCCTGTCAGTCTGAGCTCACAGTCCATGGTCACAGCTGGAATATTCTAGGCTGCTCTCATGTCAGGACCTGTCTTCCTCGAGGGGCAGAGCAGGCTGACCAGCCTCCCTTCAGAGAGTGGGGAGTCCCTGCCATGGCTGCTCTCCAGTGAGGGCAGGTCCTGGAGAGGCCACATGATGTTGTTCCTGATGGAAGGGGCCATGATGGTGGAGAGAGGGATGCATAGAGGGCTAGGTTGCTTTTTTCCTTTTTTTTTTTTTATTATTAAGTTAGGACAGAGAGAAATTGATAGGAGAGGGTAAGATAGATAGATTAGATAGATAGATAGATAGATAGATAGATAGATAGATAGATGGTTGTTAGAGATATGTGAAGACCTGCCTCACTCCTCAAGGAGTTTCCCTGCAGTAGAAGGAATCAGAGGCTAGAACCTGGGTCCTCAGGAATGGTGATGTGTGCATCGAACAGGAGTAGCACCTGGCTCTAATCATCAGTACTTTTGTTTCTTCCTTGCAGGGTAACATCTTCACAGGTCTGGGAATTAGGAAGCAGATCATTTTGGGGTGGGATAGGGAGAGCATACTTAATTTACGAAGTATTAAAGTCCAAATAACAGAAGTAGGACTGGGAAGGCGAGAAGCTGAAAACATTCTAGAAATATTGCAATATTTCTTTTTACATTTTTTTTTTTTACCTCCATGGTTGTCACTGGCTCTCAATGCCTGCACTATGAACCCACTGCTCCTGGAGGCCATTTTTTCCTCATTTTTGTTGCCCTTATTGTTATTATTGTTATTGCTGCTATTGTTGTTGGATAGGTCAGAGAGAAATGGAGAGAGGAGGGGAAGACAGAGAGAGGGAGAGAAAGACAGACACCTGCAGACCTGCTTCACCGCCTGTGAAGTGACCCTCCACTGCACGTGGGTATCTGGGGGCTTGAACCAGGATCTTTGCACATAATGCACTTAATCTGCTGTGCTACCACCTGGCAATATTTCAAGAAAATACTGCAATATTTCAAGAAAACCAGGTTAAGTTCTCAGCACTTTGTTAAAACAGTGTGTAGTCTCTCTCTTTCTCTAATACATAAAGTAAATAAGTAAAATCTTTAAATGTACACAAACAACACATCAACACTTGTGGATTTTGCTGAAATGGTATTTTGCCAGGAAGGCTAGACACTTCTTTGGCAAGTATTCAGGGTAATCAGCTTCTGCCTGGGGCCTAACTCCTTGTTTTCACCCTCCCCTCCCATAAATTGAATGCAGATTGGAATTCTGGGCATTTGCAATTTGGCAGGATGGCTGACTTATGTGATCTTGAATGTCTTGCCATGGGCAGAATACTTACCTTTGTTTCTTTTTTTATATATACACTAGTTCTTAATTCCTGTGCAATTATTAAGTGAAGACCACAAAAGGTAACCAAATGCCAAGAGTTGGACAATTTTCTTCCAAGTTCTCTCAAATAAAAACTCAAAAAAAAAAAAAAAAAAGAGAGAGAGACAAAGTCTAAGCGATAGCTGGCACCGTTTTAGTCTCCTGTATCAGTGGCAGGTTTGGTAGAACTCCCAGTGAACTCTATTGTTTGCAAGGCTAGGTGGTTTAGCTCACATCTTGACACTGTTACAGTTGGTTGTAGGTATGACGTTTCAGTATTCATGGAATCCCTACGTGCCTCTACAGCTTGAGTGAGCCCTTACTGTTGGGTGAAGACTGCTGCTGTTGTGGACACACCAACTCCAGCTAGGATTTGCAGCTGGTGACATAGGCATCTGTGATGGCCCGAGGAGGCGGAGAAGGCAGGGGGTAGTGTTGGCAGCAGTGGAGAGGAGGAAAGGAGAGGGCTACTTCTCTGGGAACAGATTTAAAAGCAGTCCTGCTGGGGGGAAGGCTGTTCTATAGACAGCCAGCCAGATGTGTTCACAGAGCAGTTACTGAGGGGTTGGTAGCTACATTGTGTAAAACAGAAACCAGAATCCTAAGATAGACACTGGAGAATGGAAGAGGTCCAGGAGGAAGCTTCTGCACCTCCTGGGGTAGACGGATCTCTATTTACTCTGAGGGACACAGAGAACTATTTTATAGAGATAAATATATTTATAGACATGGGAAGTTTAATAGGACACTTCACATTCATACAGAGTATGGCCTAGCTATCTTGAAAGCATCTTCCTTTGTTAAGATTTATTTGTGCTTTCATGAGTATTTCCTTTTTTTCCTTTTGTTTCTCCCCCCAGACCACTGCCAAGTTTTGGTTTATGGTGGTGCTGGGGAATTGAACCTGTGACCTTTCGAACTTCAGGCTTCAGAGTATTTTTGCATAACCATTATGCTATCTCCCCTGCCCTTCTCCCCTTCTCTCTCTTGTTCTTTCTTATTTTCTTTCTTTCTTTCTTTCTTTCTTTCTTTCTTTCTTTCTTTCTTTCTTTCTTTCTTCCTTCCTTCCTTCCTTCCTTCCTTCCTTCCTTTCTTCCTTTCTCTCTCTCTCTCTCTCTCTCTCTCTTCCTCTCTCTCTTTCTCTCACTCTCCTGCCCTCATTTTGAACAGAGCAGAGCACTGCTCATCTCTGCCTTATGGTGGTACTGTGGGTTGAACCTGGAACCTTTGGTGCCTCAGGCATAATCCTAACACTAGCTCCCCAGCCCTCTCCATGAGTATCTATCTCTAGGGAATTTTCATGTTGGAAAGATTATCATAAGCGCCCAGAAGCCATCAGGAATCCTTTAGGATTGGTTGCACATGAGTGACATGCTCAACTTCTCCTTAAACAACTATCTATAAACAGCTAATTTACAAACAGCTCCTCCTCTACATCTGGGTGGTTCTCACTGATCATCTCCTCACTGAGCTCTGCTTCGCTAGAGACAAGTGGCTAGTGGTGATGCTGCCTAGGAGAATCATCAAGGAAGAGACATAATCAGAGATCTTTTGCAAAGAACAAAAATAATACACTTTAAACTATTAATTTGTTTCATAAGTGTTGATGTATAGTAGGTGCAAACATACTTGGTATGTTAGATATTTCAGTTTCCTGAGAGTCCCATACTGATAGCTTCTAAGAATTTTAAGAGGCTTTTCTAGATCCTGCTGCAAAAAAAAAAAAAAAAAAAAAGATCTTGTGAGAACCAGAATTTGAAAACGTACAGTTGCACACACTGTGAAAAAGAGGCCTCGGGCTTACAACCAGTCCAAGAAAATACACGTTTATTTAGAGCCACGAACAGTGTAGCTTGTAGGATGTAACACTGCTACCACTCTTTTTTTTCCTTAAATTTTATTTATTTTCCCTTTTGTTGCCCTTGTTATTTTTATTATTGTTGGAGTTATTATTGTTGTCGCCATTGTTAGGTAGGACAGAGAGAAATGGAGAGAGGAGGGGAAGACAGAGAGGGGGAGAGAAAGACAGACACCTGCAGACCTGCTTCACCGCCTGTGAAGCGACTCCCCTGCAGGTGGGGAGCCGGGGGCTCGAACCGGGATCCTTATGCCGGTCCCTGCGCTTCGCACCATGTGCGCTTAACCTGTTGTGCTACTGCCCAACTCCCTACCTCTCTCTCTTTTTTAAAGAATACTTTATTTTAAATCTTTTTAAATTTATTTGTTATTGGATAGCGACAGAGAAATTGAGAGAGAACAGGGAGATAGAGGAAAGAGACAGAGAAACACCTGCAGCCCTGCTTCACCACTTGTGAAGCTTCCCCTGTGGGTGAAGGCCAGGGGCTTGAACCCGGCTCCTTGTGCACTTTGCTGTGTGAGCTGAACCAGGTGCACCACCTGTCCTGACACTGCTATCCCAGCCAACAGTCTGCGGGACAAATGAGCCCTCTAACCATTGGCCTAATCTCCAGGACTAAGTGCCTCACTGACAGCTTCCTTGAGTTTTGTTGTTATTTTTTTTTTAATTTATTATTTATAAAAAGAAACACTGACAGAACCATAGGATAAGAGGGGTACAACTCCACACAATTCCCGCCACCAGAACTCTGTATCCCATCCCTCCCCTGACAGCTTTCCTATTCTCTATCCCTCTGGGAGCATGGACCCAGGGTCATTGTGGCGATGCAGAAGGTGGAAAGTCTGGCTTCTGTAATTGCTTCCCCGCTGAACATGGGTGTTGGCAGGTGGATCCACACTCCCAGCCTGTCTCTCTCTTTCCCTAGTGGGGCAGGGCTCTGGGGAAGTGGAGCTTTCTAACTTGGGGCCAACTAGAGAAAACTGAAGAGGTTTCCCTGCTAAGTTCTGGCCTAGCACCTCCCAAGATGACTTGCGTCTAGTAAGCACTGTGTCCCTCTGGTGGGACAGACACCTGCAGGCCTCCTCTTTCTGCTCTCAGGCTTCTGCTTATCTCTGAATCTCAGCCAAAACTCCAGGAGTGGTGAGTGACACACTTCAGCCTTGCTACAGACAATTCCTTGGAAGTTGACTTTACAAACATGCCTCTGATCGACTCCATTTATTTCCACACTGCTGTGTCTCAGAACCACTTTGAGGCAGTTTTCCCTAATGAATATATGGGGTAGGGGAGGTGGTGCACCCGGTTAAGTGCTCACATTACAGGGCACAAAGACCTGCATTCAAGCCCCTGGTCCCCACTTGCAGGGGAAAAGCTTCACAAGTGAAGCGGGGCTGCAGGTGTCTCTCTGTCTCTGTCTCCTCCACCCGCTCAATTTCTGTCTCTATCCAGAAGTGAATGTATGAATAAAAATAATTATTAAAACGCAACCAAATGAACCTAAACTATTTTAAAGCAAGGATGAGGCGTTTGTGTTTTGTCTCTTCTTGGTGGTTTTGACAGCTTCGTCCTTCACTTGATCCCGGGGACCCACCCTCCTTTGTATTTTCACAATCACCATATACTAATTTTTTGTTTTAGTTTATATCCAGAATTATGTTCTAGTATTTCAATATTTAATTCATTTTTCATGCCCAACCTAGTTTTGTAGGTTTTTGATTTTCTTGTCATAGTTCCCTGTCTTGAGAGATTGCATCTGTGGAGGGTAAAGTCTTGTGTGTTGAGCTCCCTCCTTCTCTAAATACTTAATCTCATAAATTAAGGAGGGATAGAGGAAGGAAAGACTCAAAGAGGAAACAACACTTTCCTTAAAGTGAAGGATTACTATGCCAACACTTTTTATTTATGAATCATAAAAATTATAATTTTTACATTTCTATTTGTGAAAATGCTTTTAGGGACCTATTTTGTGATGTTTACAAGTTTTGATTATGGCCTTTAAGTATACTGTGGCTATCTAAAACCTTGTTAGTAGTTTTAGACTTTGTAGCAAGTAAGATGCTTTTAAATCAAATTAATCTCAGTTTTAGTGCAACAATGACCTTTGAGTTTACAGACAACATCTGGAGGAAACAGCTGGGTGACAGAACAGGTGTGTTTTTCAAGTAGAAATGCAATGTGGTGTTCCTGTGGCACTGTTTAGAGGTTTTCATTCTCACATCATGTAGCACACAGTGGTGCTATTAATTAGAAACTGATGGAAAGCTAGAAATAAATCCTCATGTCAAGCAGAATGTCTTACACGGAGGAGATTCGAAAGTCATGCAACTTTCTGAAATTGAAATGTTCAGGGTAACAGCAAGGATAACAGGCTCCCTGCTACCAAGTCAATATTTTCCAACTGCTAAATGTTAATTTCTCTAATACCTACTTTCTCCTTTAAATACATAGCATTAAAATAAACTTTCCTGTCCTTTCGAAATGAGTGATAAAATGGTATAACTATTTGCTTTTCATTGGTAAAACAAATTTGAATGTTCTTCATTTTATATTATTGGGAACTTTTACCTACATAATTAATGTTATCATTGCTTCTCATTGGGTTACATTTTATTTTAACTTGACTCCTTATAAGAAATATATCACTGAACCACAAGTCATTTCTGTCATAAATATCAAATATCATATTTGACAGGTAAACTAAACTTATCTTTGAGAAGTTTAATTGCATCTGTGCTCTTAACTCCTTCCCTAAAGCAAAGCATAATTCTGAGTGAAGGTTTCTATGCTGCATCATTTACAACAAGCCTGTGCACATCAAACTCAGTTCTCCATTAAGAATAATAGATTCATCTTTCTTTACTGGAGGGGATTAATGGACACAGAAAATCCCGCTGCTGACACACATGTAGTTTCTCCATTTGATCAAGAACACTCTCACCTGTGTCCTTTTCAGCACTCTGCCAGTTCACGTAAACATGGTCTAAGTCTTCTCTGGGATGTCTTGTATTCCGGCTTCCCCTGGAGTTTCTCTCCTATTGACTTGGGAAACTTGTTTCTATTCAGAGATGCCAGGCTCTGAAGAGATTTCTTGAGTAGAGTCAGCTGAGGTCTACTGGTCTTTTCTAATGTATGCTGTGCTCCTGGCTGTAAAGTGCTTCCCATTTCTACTGACATTTCCCTGATGATCAATCTCTTTGAGAATTTTTTTTCCATATGTCTGTTGACACTTTGGGTCTCCTCTGGGGAAGATCCGGCCTACAATCCCACCCCTCCATTTTTCGGTGGGGTTGTCTATCTTCTTACTGTTGAGTTTGGAGAGTTTATTGTGCATTTTGGTAATACGTCCTCTGTCTGATGATGCATAACTATATAAATACATTCTTCCCTCCTGTGTAGGGTCTCTTGTTAGAGTGATAATTCACTTTCCCTTAAAAAAGTTTTTCAATCTGATGTAGACATGTTGGTCTATTTTTCCATTTGTTTCCTTGCAATTGGATTTGATTTAGTGAAGATTGTGCAAGAAATATTTTTTTTGTTTTTATTTTTTATCATCTTTATTTGTTGGTTAGAGAAAGCTAGAAGTTGAGAGGGTGAGGAGGAAATGCAGAGGGAGAGAGAAAGAGAGACACCTACAGCCTATTTCACTGCCCACAAAGCTTTCCCTCTGCAGGTGGGGACCTGGGCTTGAACCCAAGGCCTTGCACACTGTAACGTGTGTGCTCAACCAGGTGCACCAAAACCTGGTCCCACAAAAATGTGTATAGGATAGATTTCTGCCTATGTTTTCCTCTCAGTATTTGCTAGTTTTAGACTCACTTCTCAATCTTTGATTCCTTTTGAGTTAACTTTTATGGTGATGCCACTTGGTGCCCGGCTTCATTCTTCTGCATATTTGCACCCAGTTTCCCAGGTACATTTTGTTGAACAGCTCCTTCTTTTTCACTGGATGTTTTGGTGCCCTTGTCAAAAATGAGTTCTCTGTGTTAGTAGGGGCTGGTCTCTGGACTCTCCGTTCTGCTCCTCAGGTCGGTGTGTTTATTTAGGTTCCAGGACAGCGAGTTTTGATGCCAGTGGCTCTGGAGTGTTCTGAGTGCAGGACGCTAATACCCTTAATTCTTGCTTTTTTCTCTCAGGATTGTCCACAGGCAAACTTTTGTGTCTCTTGTTTTACTGTTGAAGAAGTGTGATGGTCCATTGATGGAGAGGGTATTAAGTGTACACATGACTCTGGGTAGAATACTCATTTTGACTATGTCAAGTCTTCCAATCCATGTACATGAAATACATTTCTGTTTATGTTTCTACTTCTTTGAGAAGTGCATCATCATTTTCAGTAGAAAGGCCTTTAATTTGCTTTATTAGACAGAAACACCAACCTTTGGAGAGGTTTGTGGGCTGTATTCTTCTATATTACTGCTGGGACTGTAAATTGGTCCAACCCCTATGGAAAACAGTCTGGAAATTCATCAGACCTCTATAAATGGGCCAGCCTAATGAATGACCTAGCAAGCCCACTTCTAGGGAAAAACAAAAACAATTATCTAAAAAGACCTATGCACACCAGTGTTCATAGCAGCACAGTTTGTAATAGCCCAAACTTGGAAGCAACCAGATGCCCAGTAGCAGATGAATGGCTAAGAATGCTCTGCTACCTATACACACTGGGGGTGCAACCATCTCCTTTGCAATAGTGTGGTCAGAACTTGAAGGCATCAGCCTGAGTGAGACAAGCCAGAAAGAGGAAGATCAATAACGGACTTAAAAATAAAGGGCCATAGAGGAAGCACAGGGAGAATCTTGACCTGGCTGTGGTGTGTTGTGGTATGGAGGACTGAGTGAGAGGGACAGGATGAAGGGACATTGGGATCCTAGTTTGTCTCCTAGACACTAGTCAAAGGGAGATGAGAGTCTGTACCTATGAGTTAGAGACTGTTGTAAACCATTAAGCTCTCAATCAATTTTAAAATATTGAAACAATGAAAAGGAGCAGAGTAAAAAAATAATAAAGGTGTTTAACCTGAAAAAAAATGTTATTCAGTGTGTGGTCTTGAACCGGTAGCTTCCATACCAACTGATATCTTGCTAGGCAGGGGCAATATGGAGTTCTCCACCAGGCCTAGTGAGTCACACTCTTCAGATTGTCAACAACTTGGTGACTAGATTCAACAGTCAGGTACAAGAGACTCTCCCATGGGGCAAAGCTATTCTAGCTTAGGTATAATTTCTTGTATTGCAAGTTTTTTATGTAGTTGCCTGAACTCCATCTCAGTGAAACTGAATTTTTGGATGATGGGATTTCAACTTTAGAGAAAGGACTAAATTATCTAGCAAATAACTAATTAGAAATTAATAACTATATGTGGGGAAGTAATCGAGACATATTTGTAAGACTTTTTGGGGTGTTTTGTCAAGGTTGGGTTTCTAGGGGCTGGGTGTTGCCTCACCTGGTTGAGTGCACACATTACAGTGGGTAAGGACCTAGGTTCAAGTACCAGGTCCCCATCTCCAGGGGGGAAAGTTTTGAGAATGGTGAAGCACGGCTGCTGGTGCCTCTCTGTGTCTCTCCACACCTCTCTCCCCCTGCCCTCTTGATTTCTGGTAGTCTCTATCCAATAAATAAATAAAGATAATAGAAAATTGGGTCTCTATCTTTTCTAAGATACACCTAGCTTTACCTTTGCTAGCATCATCTCATCCTTGTGTAGAAATATGACTTATAATTTTCAGGTAACACATTCTTATACCTAGCAGAGAAAAGAAACAATTCCTACTTCCTACACTCATTGGAGTTAAGGACTTTTAACAGAGGAGAAGGTCGGTCATTTTTGCCCAAGGAAAAACCAGGTAATCTAAGACAGAAATGAAAAGCATTCTGGACTGAAGAGGGAACTTACAGGCATCCATTCTGAAGATACCTAATTCGGTGCAGTTTGAAGAATTAGGTTTATAGAGAATTATATATATATTTTTACAAAAGACATTGCATTAGGGTCAATAGAAATTCACAAAAACAGGAATGTGTGGACTCTAGACAGATTTACAGGCAGAAGCTATCATTTTGTCATAATTATTTAAAATGAAAACTATTCACTAAAATCCTGAATGCTATACTTATTCCTAATTAGAACATAACTAAATAAAAAATAACTGTTTTTCAATATTTTGTTCATCTTCAGGTAGTGAAAAGTGATTTTCCTCATTTCAGTATATGTTCAAACTTTAGTCACAGATTCCAGCTCATGAAATTTTATAACAGGAATTCCATGTTACATTTGAGATAATCAGTCATGCTTCAATGTAACCCACATTGCATAAGAGAGTTTCATTATGAGCATAATCATTGTAGTCTACAAAGTGCATTGTTAATGAAGCATAGAAAAGGAATAATTTCAACTAATAGGCATATATGTCAGATTTCAACTAGGATTATGTTGGAATCCAAGAAGAGGTATGAGCATATGAATTTAAGCCTTTGACCTTCACCAGAAAGAACAAGGTCTGAGGGAGAAAATAGACGAATTTGATGGAGCACAAATTTGAATAAGTTGTGTTCTCAAATCTTGGACATAATTCTTACACTGCATACAGTTTTTAAAACATTTATATTTATGGCTTTGAACTGTTTATATCTTTTCCCCATATTAATTATTAATGGATAGAAAAACAGCTAACAAAAGTTTACTGTGTATCTATGTTGTTAGACACCATAAAATACATAAATCACGGATATAAAATTAGCTACCACAAAACACATAATGCTTATAGCTTAAAAATATTATTGGACTATTTTTGTGAAAGAGATATTGATGTACTTTCTGTGGTCGATTTATTAGAATGAGAATGCTAATACAATTTACACATGGAATATAATTAGACTGATAACTATTATATCTTTTTTGGAAATAAGTGCTTATTAATATTTATTTAATAATAAATTTATTTATTATTTTTATTGGCATGATTAATGGCTAATAGTCAAAAGGAAAATACAGTGGTTGATCCATGTGTAACATTTCTCAATTTTCTGCATAACACTTTAACCCCCCACTAGGTCCTCCTCTGCCATCCTGTTTCAGGACCTGAACCACCCGCCCTCCACCCCAGAGTCCTTGACTTTGGTGCATGTCACCAAACCCAGTCCAAGTTCTGCTTTGTGTTTCCCTTCTGTTCTGATTTCTCCCCTTCTGTACATGAGTGAGACCATCCCATCTTCATCCTTCTCTTTCTGGCTGCTCTGTCTGAATCTACTAGTGACATTGTTTGCCTTAAATATCTTTACTGATGAACTGTATTATATATATATACACATTATTGATTTTACTTCATTATTTTCCTGTAATATTCAAAGTAAATTGTCTTTATGCCCCATGTATACTTGGTAAATGAACTTGGTGACTTATGCTTGCTCAAATTTGACTGTACTTATCAATATCTTTGATAGGGATTGGAATATCCTTGATACTTGTTAGTTTGCTTGTTTATTTGCTTGTTAGAGCCAGGGACCTTACACATACAATTTCAACTATTTGGGCTCTCATGCTTCTTTCTCTCTCACTCTCTCTCTCTTCTCTGAGAAGAGAGAGAGAGAGAGAGAGGCCTCAGGTTCTGTAACACTTCCCTGTGGTGATGGAGTCCAAACTTTGGCAGCATGTTGGCCGATGCCTTACCTAATAAGCACTCTTTCTGGCCCTGGTGATGTTTAAAATAGTATTTTACTTAGCATATGAAAATAAAATGCCTTGAGGTTGGGTGGTAGCGCAGCAGGTTGAGCGCACGTGGCGCAAGGCACAGGGACTGGCTAAGGATCCCGGTTCGAGCTCCCGGCTCCCCACCTGCAGAGGAGTCACTTCACAAGCGGTGAAGCAGGTCTGCATGTCTTTCTCTCCCTCTCTGTCTTCCCCACCTCTCTCCATTTCTCTCTGTCCTATCCAACAACAAGGATATCAACAACAATGATAACCACAGGGCTACAACAATAAGGGTAACAAAAGGAGGAAAAAAAAGGCCTCCAGGAGCAGTGGATTCATGGTGCAGGCACTGAGCCCCAGCAATAACCCTGGAGGCAAAAAAAAAAAAGTATTTAAATTATGGGAATAAATATAGAAATTCATCTATACACAAATAAAAGGGTTATTATCATAATAAGACACAGACATGTTCATATGTAAATGAATTTTTCTTATTTAATATTCATGTCTAATTTTTAAAATTTTATTTTATAATACTGTATATTTTTTTGCAGCAAAACTTCCTCAATATATGAATCACTCAATTTAATCCCTTTCATTTAAGAGAACATTTAACTTCTGCTTAAAAGTAGAATATTGTCCCTCTCCTTAGACTTGAAATCCATTTTTTTCTTTTGAAGTCATTTTTCAGACATGAGAACTATAAAAAGCAATTTATTTCATAAGAAATGAGATAAAGGTCATAGAATTTAGGAATTGAGATGGACGACATGTTGTGTGTTCTACTGAGCTGAGGTTACCAAGGTCAAACAGAAATAAGATTAAACTGTTATCCCTGGGATTCTTAAAACTTTTCCCAAAAGTTTGTAGGAATGAGACATACAGAAATTTAAATTCAAATGTCAAGTTAGGCTTAGTAATTTATCTGAGATGCCGGAGAGAAAAAGATCAACATTATTGAAGCATTGAAATTGCTACAACAAATTGATAAGAACACTCACAACTAAAGATTTTTTTAATAGTGGTTTAATAATGAATAACAAGATTGTAAGATAGCAGGGGTACAGTTCCACACAGTTCCCAACACCAGAGATCTGTGTCCCCGTCCCCTCCATTGGAAGCTTCCCTGTTCTTTATCCGTCTGGGAGCAGGGACCCAAATTCTCTATGGGGAGCAGAAGGTGGGAGTTGTGGCTTCTGTCATGGCTTCTCCGCTGGACATGGGTGTTGGCAGGTGGATCCACACCCCCAGCCTGTGTCTGTCTGTCCCTAGTGGGGCAGGGCTCTGGGGAGGGGAGGCTCCAGGACACACTGGTGAGGGCGTCTGCCAGGGAGGTCAGGTTGTATCTCTAACATGGTGGCTGCAAGGCAGGAAGATATAAAGCAGGATAAATTGTTTAGTAAATAGGACTCCAAAGGTAGTAACAGAGCAAACGAAAATAGGGGTCTTCATATTGGAAGAAGCTAAGAAGTCTATTTTAGGCATGTTCCTTGGGCCCAATACCTTTAGTAACTTTTGCCTTAGCCTAATGGTTAACATGGAGGTGGGCAAAATACATTGTCTGGGAAGATGGTGTCAGAGTTGAGAATAGCAGTAGAAAGCTGGATTAGGGGAGAGAGTGGCTCCCAAAATAGTTTTTATGGAGGGGCCGTGTGTTGAGTGCATATGTTACAGCTTGCAAGGACCCAGTTGGAGTCTCTGATCCCCACCTGCAGAGGGAAATCTTTACAAGCATTGATGTGGGTTTGCAGGTGTCTCTCCCCCCATCTCTGTCTTCCCCTACCCTCTTGATCTCTGGCTATCTCTATCCAATAAATAAAGAGTAAATATTAGATTAAGTTTATAAAAAACAGTCCTTATGGATTCAAAATGAATAATATATTTGCTTAACTGAAATTAAAAACAATCTGTTTCTGAATTCTGGCTAGTATTGAACAGACACTGCAAACATTTCCTAGTACAAGTTAGTACCAAGTACTTGTAGTTAGAAGCTGTTATTGTAGTGCTATTATACTTGTGACTCAGCAGCGAGATGTATCATTAAATAAATACAAAATTTGTGATTTTGAAATGACCCTATGAACCTTTAGCTCAGTTTATCTCCTTTTGAAGATAAGACAAATATCTATTGAAGTTAAAGAGGTTAAATTCAGAAAATGGGAACTGAAACTTGAATCTAATAGGTCTAATAGAAATCTATCATTGTGATCTTTTTTCTTTTACTTTTTATTGATTTATTACAAGAGAGATAAAGATAAGACTGAGCACTATCCAATTCTGGCATGCAGTGGTATCAGGAATTGAACCTGCAGTCTCTAGGGGCCTCAGGCATGTAAGTTTGTTGTTCTAACAGGTTGAGCTATTTCCTTAGCATTAAGTTCTTTTTTTAATCACCTCATAAATGTTTTGATTTTTATATGGAAATCCTCTATATAGCATAATACTTGTGATAGTTCAATAAATAATCCAATATTACAAAATAATTAATATATTAAGTGTCTAAAATGTACAAATATAAACTATTTTAAAGGGTATTGATTCTATTTTTTGATTATTTTAAGAGTCCATGATCTCACCTACTTGATTCAAATGTTGCTGTCACTTTTAGTTGAAAAAAATCTCTCTAAATACTTTTACTTGGCAATGATACAAATTATGCAATGATCCTAGTGAACAGTTCACGGATCTAACTTGAAAAAGTAAGGTTTCCTACTCTAGAATTCATATGTTCAATGAGTTTGTTAATAACTGCATTCCGTCTTGCTTAGTGAGAGGTACTGTGGCTGATTTCCGTGCCTTGTCCTGGCCTGTTTCTAAATGATTTAAGGAAACGCTCTGCATGGATGCAAAGCCTAATGTTAAGTTGTGTAGTATCGGTTTGGCTTCTTGCATTTTAATTTAGTCTGTTTCTTCACATCTGCCAACACCCACTTTTTCTTTTCTCTACTAATAGTCTTAGAATACAGTGCCAAGCACTTTGTCCAAGACTCATTGACTTGCTTTACAGATGTAGAAAAAAGTTCACATTTTCCTGAATAAGGATCTCACTTTAAACCATCCATGCACACACTGAAAATACTGGGGTGATGGCAGAGCACTTGGACTTGAGGGAGTCTGAGTTTCTATATAGCTCTTCAGGTTGAATTCACATCTTCTCTGAAATTTAAAATATGACTATTTCATCACATTAATAATTTTCAGTGACTAGCAATGAACATTCAAATTCCAGAGTGATAACTTTCATAGAAACCACTCCCAAGTCAAGTCCTGCCATGATGGTAATTTCCCAAACCATATGCTACAAAGTATATGTGTTACTGTGCAGTCAAACCATATGCTACAGAGTATATGTGTTACTATGCTACAAAGTATATGTGTTACTGTGCAGTCATCCCTCTAATCTGACATATTGCATAAGTTCATTTCGGGAAAGGTGTATCCATTAACAGGCTAACTTAAAGTTCAAAATTTGAAAATATGTTTCAAAAGGAGAGCTAAATATAAGTTCATTAGTATAAAATAGAGAGATCTTATTTCATTATTCAGATGGTTATGCTTATTAGTGTAAGAACCGCTGGATGTGTATGAGATTTCCAGCAGATGCCTCTTTGATGTAAGATATAAAACAGCACATACATCATTAAACAACACATCAAAAGCAGAGAAATGTAACCATTAATCTATATTTTATTATTTCCTCATTTCCTAAGGAAACTCATTGAGTACAAATGAAAGAGCAGCAGATGAAGGTGAAATTCAAATGCACATCTGGTCCAGTCCTTGTTCTTTTGAGTTCTATCAAACATCTGTTCGTCCAAATTGAATACATTAAGAGTAGAAACAGATTAATATATAAATGAACCTTATGAACATTCCCAGTAGGAGAAATGAACACTTGCATGAGTTAATGTAAGAAGTATATATCACAAAATATTAGAGTCAACCGGAATATGAAGTACTATCACACTTCCTAACAGTTCCTGTATCTTAGTCCAGTCCAGTGAGGTACATCACAATTAATAGCTGTTTTAAATGACACAAGTAATAATAATTAGAATCATAATTAGAACAGTAATATTTCAGCATATTTTCCATCATAAAGAATCTTAATTTTTTTCTTTTAAATTTGCATTACTTTTTTCCATTACAGTGACTTCACTGCTCTAAGCTGACTTTTTTTTTTTTTAAAGAGAGTCAGTGAAAGGAGAGATGGAAAGATAACATAGAATTAAAGGTTCTTGGGAACAGCTGGTGGAGCACCTGGTTGAGCATAGGTTACAGTGCGCAAGGACCAGGGTTCGAGGCCCCGGTCTCCACCTGCAAGCAGAAAGCTTTGTGAGTGGCGAAGCAGGGCTGCAAGTGTCTCTCTGTCTATTTCCTTCTCTATCTCCTCGCCCCTCTCAATTTTTCTCTATCTCTATGCAATAATAAATAAATTAATTAAAAAAACAGAAAGCAGGACACTTAAAAAAAAGAAACAAAGGAAAAGAAACCCTACATATTCAACTGTGTTATCTCTTGACATAGTTTCTTCTTTTTGTTCTTCAATGATACTCGTATTTATTTCTAAAAATAAGATTATATTTTACTTGCTTCAGGGAAAGTACACTCTAGTTAGGCATTAGGGTGAATCTTATTACACTGCAGTCAATAATCTGAGTCATTGTTGTGTCCATTGCAGTCCATACAGGGTTTCTTGAATAGATGCCATTCACTGAATTCTGCTTGGTACTGGGCCCTTAAGATGAAAACTAGACTAGACCCTTCTTCTACGTAGGAAACTGACAAGGATATGATGGTTTAGAAACGATGAGAATGCATTAATGTGATGTTCAGTGACTGAGAAGAGGCGTGTATATATGCTGCAACGTAACTGAGTCTGGCAGAAGCAGGATGTGATCATCAGGGGAGAATAGGGGTTTTCTGAGAGGACAGAGAACAGTCAGTCACACGTTTGTGCTGTCCCTGTGTCGCGATAGTTCACATTTCTTAATTTCACTTCAGTTACACTCAGTTGATTACTTCTTATCCCATTTGAACAAATATCCTTTAGTTGAGGTGGATATTTTAATTGCAGATTATTAATAATTTGATTTTTCGTGGGAGAAGGCAAAGAACTAGTCAGATGTTGTTCTAATCAGTAAAATCTATTTCTCTGTGTGTCACAACTGTCTCCTTGAACACACTGCTTCCTGGGGGTTGAGTGCACACAGTAGACTGTGCAAGGAATTGTGCCCAAGCCCTGTCCCCACCTGCAGGATGGAGGAGCTTCAGGGGCAGTGAGCAGTGTGGCAGGTCTCTCTCCCTCTCTCTTCTTCTTCTTCTTCTTCTTCTTCTTCTTCTTCTTCTTCTTCTTCTTCTTCTTCTTCTTCTTCTTCTTCTTCTTCTTCTTCCTCTTCTTCCTCTTCTTCCTCTTCTTCTCCTCCTCCTCCTCCTCCTCCTTCTTCTTCTTCTCACCATCTCTATCCAAAATATATAAGTAAATAAAATATTTTTAAAAATCCACCAGTAGCAAATATCAGTCTACCAGTTCATCTTTCTCTTTCTGGCTGATCTCATTTCACATGATTCCTTCAAGCTCCATCCAAGATGATGTGAAAAAAGATGAATTCACCATTTTTAATAGCTGAGGTAGTGTTTCATTGTGTATATAGACCATGACTTACTCAGCCACTCATCTGTTGTTGGACACCTGTGCTGCTTCCAGGTTTTGACTGTTATAAATTGTGCTGCTATGAACACAGGTGTGCACAGATCTCTTTGGATGGGTGTGTTGGGTTCCTTAGGATCTATCCCCAGGAGAGGAATTGCAGGGTCACAGGGCAGGTTCACTTCTAGCCTTCTGAGAGTCTCCAGACTGCTCTCCACAGGGGCTGGACCCACTGACATCCCACCAGCAGTGCAGGAGGGTCCTTTGTCCCCACAATCTCTCCAGCATTTGCTGCTGCTACCTTTTCTGATGTGTGACATTCTCCCAGGAGTGAGGTGGTATCTCATTGTTGTCTTTATTTGCATTTCTCTGATAGTCAATTGCTTGGAGCAATTTCTCTTATATCTGTTGGCCTTTTGGATCTCTTCCTTGGTGCATATTCTGTTCATATCCTCTCCCCATTTTTGGATGGGGTCATTTGGTTTTTTTTGTTGTTGTTGTTTCTTAGTTTGTTGAGCTTTTTATATATTTTGGTTATTAGCCTTTTGTTTGATGTATGTCATGTAAAGATCTTCTCCCTACATGGCTTGTTCTACAAATTTTATCATAACTCACAGTGGATAAAGCATTGGACTCTCAAGCATGGGGCATGTATGTACATATGTAATCATATAACCACATATATACCTAATATACCACCCATAGGTTACCCACATATAGTGACGGGCTATTCATGAACCTTACTTAAACATTGAATTTTGAGTTCAGAGAAAAATATCACTAATGGGCATGGGAGGCAGTTAAATTCACGTAACTTCATGCTCAAGGGCCTAATTGAGACCTCACTCCCACCTGCAGGGGGAGGCTTCACAAGCGCCCTTATCTCTCCCTTTCTATGTCCCCATCCTCTCTCAACTTTTTCTCTGTCCTACCCAATCAGATAGAAAGAAAGGAAAGGAGAATGGCTGCTGGGAGCGGTGGGCTCATCGCGTTGGTGCTGAGGCCTAGCAGTAACTCCAGTGGCAAGAAGAACAAAAGAAAAAAAGAGGGAGTCGGGCTGTAGCGCAGCGGGTTAAGCGCAGGTGGCACAAAGCGCAGGGACCGGCATAAGGATCCCGGTTCGAACCCCGGCTCCCCACCTGCAGGGGAGTCGCTTCACAGGCGGTGAAGCAGGTCTGCAGGTGTCTGTCTGTCTCTCCCCCTCTCTGTCTTCCCCTCCTCTCTCCATTTCTCTCTGTCCTATCCAACAACGACAACAACAATAATAACTACAACAATAAAACAACAAGGGCAACAAAAGGGAATAAATAAATAAAATAAATATTAAAAACAAAACAAAAAAAAGAAAAAAGATAAAGAAATTAAAAACAATTAATGGAATAATGACATTTCTCTGGTATACATGTATTTAGCTTTTTTAAAAAATTACAGTAATCTAACAGTCTACACATACATGAGCTGGGTAGATTTGGAAACTGAAATTATTGTTGCCACACTTGAATTATTCTTTATACTTTATAACAGAGAGTGGAAGAGATATAAAACATGAAGCCCTTTATCTAAAAGTGTTATATATATATATATATATATATATATATATATATATATATATACGCCAGCTCATTCATTTTTAGGCAAAATCTCCAAGTTACAAAATGTTGGTGTGACATTTTTGTCAAGAACCAATGGTTCTATTCTCCTAACTTGACCACACCCCCCCACACACAATAACTTTTTAAATCCACTCCTTTACATTTGTTTTAAAATGAACATAACCATTTTTAACTGACTATACCATGGTTGTATAAGTATATTCTAACATGTCTTTGTTTATTTTGGTAGAGTACCAATCAACTCTGTTGCAAGGTGGTACAGAGGACTGAATGAAGGATTTCAGAGCCTCAGGCAAGAAAGTCTTTTGCAAAACCATTAAACTCTCTCCCTAGACCTGATTTTAATGAGTATCCTCTCTCTCTGTCTGTCTCTTAAACATTTTTTAAATGAGAAAAAGACCAGGCCACTTCTCAACCATGACAATATGAAAAATATATATTTTCACTCCATTAAAATAGATTAAAAGAAGACTCGTTTTAGATGGAAAGTGGAAATCAGAATGTTGATCAATCACTACAGCTGGTATAGGACAAACAAATGTTTTTGATCGTTGTTTTATTTATATTTTTAACAACAGATTTTTGCCTTACCTGTTCTTGAGTTTACAGTGTGTTCCAAATGCCACAAGATGACACAGAAGTGTGAATTTCTAATCGTCTCTATTAATTGATTTGTATCAAAGTAAGTTCTGTGGTCTACCACTAAAGAGAAAGTTTTGCTTTTCCTCTGGAAACAATTAGCATGATGATCAGACTTAAGTATTAATCACAAAAAGTGACTTGATCAAGAGAGAAATAAAAGACAATATACCCTCCTGAGTTTGCCCAATTTTGCGATTAGAGCACTTGAATATCTCCTGTCCTTCTCTCCTGCGTCTTTTTAGCCTCTCAGATCTTGTCACTTCAGAATTATCCCACCAGGAAAAGGAGCTTTGTGTTAGCCCTGCGGGACTTCTTTCTCTACAGGATCTGGGCTTCACAAGTGCTGGGATTACTCAGACGTCATCAAGTGGAAATGGGCTTGCTTGCTTATAATTTGTTCAAATTTTGCCATTACATTTTTTGCAAGTTATCCTTTCATGAATAGATTTTCTACTATTATTAGAAGCTTTATTTATTTATTCTTTTTTTTTTCTACCAGACTTTTGCTTTTATCCTTCAGTAGATTTTGAACTGTGCAGGGAAGAGATGTGTCATTTTTACAGTGTACCCAGATGCAATTTAAAGTAGAGATTAAATTGCATGGGATAAGTATGTGGAGGAAAGCACAAATGGAAAAATAGGGACAGGGATGGGCAAGAGAGAACATGCATTGTGGTGTGAAAGCTAGGTTCTTGGAGTCTTTGTGGTTTAAGAACTAGTCAGTGTAGAATCATTTAAAAATAAGCATCACTGTCTAAAATACTTGCACTGACTTTCCATGTTAACTTTTAAATGTACTACTCTATATAAACAAAATTTATCAATCAAATTTGAATTTGTAATTTGCATGAACTATTTTAACATTTAAATTGTCGTCCAGATGGTACCATAATCAAATTCAAACTCAGTCACCCAAGGGGAAAAATGTAGGTACCTATTTAGGACAATAATATTCATTTTCCTCTACCTCTATTTATTGTTTAGATGGCTGCATTCTTAGTTTGGTTTGTTTAAGTCTCACATATCTTTTTTTTTAATTGATTTAATAATGATCAGAAGGCCATAGGATAAGAGGGGTACAATTCCACACAATTCCCACCACCAGAGTTCCGTTTACTAACTATCCCCTTGCTTGGAAGCTTTCCTGTTCTTTACCCTCTGGGAGTCTGGACCCAGGGTCATTATGGGGGGCAGAAGGTGGGAGTTCTGGCTTCTGTCATTGCTTCTCCACTGGACATGGGTGTTGGCAGGTGGAGCCACACCCCCAGCCTGTGTCTGTCTGTCCCTAGTGGGGCAGGGCTCTGGGGAGGGGAGGCTCCAGGACACATGGTGAGGTGTTCCATGTAGTGAAGTTAGGCTGGCGTCACCATAGCATCTGCAATTGGCTGGAGCCCTGTGCTTCTATTGTCCCTTTCAGCCCCAGTTAGCCAGCTTGAGGGTGGGTTATGTGGCTCCGCCCTGGCTCTCCCTGGACCTCTCCTGCCTACTTCCTGCACCACCGACCTGGGAATCCTGCCATCACCTGAAATTCCCGAATTTGCAGCAGTTTCTTTGCAGAGCTCATGCCAGGTGGGTCCCAGCCTCCATCTCGGCCCACCCCTTCAGGCCTCCCCTGTCTTAACACCTCTCACAACCTGTGCATTAAATCAGTCAGATGAGTCTGAGTCTGTGTTTCAAATCTTAGGAAGCATTCATTGCTAGTTGACTGTAATCCTAGGTGAGACCATACTTCTCAGTATCCTGCTCTTGACTCAGTGGAGAAGAAACATCTGAATAAGTAACTGTACGCTTATTATTGTTTCTGTGGTGGATACTGCAAGGGAAAAAAAACTCTGCATATTAAACGTTAAGGTTTTATATGAGTTTTCAAGCACAAGATTTATTTCATCCACAAATTGTGCTTGACCTTACAAGTTACTAAAAAGTAATGAGAGTAATAACTTTTATTTCCCCAAGGGTTTCTAAATCATTGTCTGATCTTTATAGAATTTCCCATTTCTTTTTCAGTGTCTGCTACATCTTCTCGTACTTCTTGACCAAGCTGAATCTTAAGGAAGCTGCCTGCCATACATTTGAAGGGCTGTTCTGTATAGAAAGGTAGGCAAATTCAAGTCTCTCAGAAGGCATTAAATGCACCACAGCAAACTCAAGTCTCTCAGAAGGCATTAAATGCACCACAGCAAACTTCATGAGTCAATATGGCCTAAGCAACATCAACATCTATTTCATAATCTTGTGGTTTATTTAATTGGTAAAATAAATATCAAAACATTTAAAAAGTGTTTAACTTCTGTATCCTTAAAAATTTGGGTATGGTCAAAGATTGATGTTATTTTTGGTAGAATTTACATTGTGGGGCGGAGAACGACAATAACAGCAGACGACGGCCTGGGTAGGTCAGTGTGTCCATGCGGGAGCAGGATTTACCATCTCCCCGTTTTCTTGAACTGTGTTCACTCAGGTTGATCGTATGGAAATGGTGGAAGAGGAAGATGAAGAAAAAAGTTGAGTCTTCATTTCATGGGCCAATGACACTTTTCATGTAGAGACTGAGACAGATCATTTTCACACATGTGGTGAAATCATTAGATTGAAGGCAGGGTTCTAGGAATAGCCTTTGCTTAAAAGTGTAGAGCAGTGGGGGTACTGGGTGGTGGTGCTCTGTTGAGAGCCAGATTGCTGTGCAGAAGGACACACGTTTGAGCTCTCACTTCCAACCTGCAGCAGGGAAACTTCACTAGCTGTGTCTGTCCTTCTCTCCTTTTCAAACTACCTCATCCATCTCAACTTACTTTTTAAAATTTTTATTTATAAAAAGGAAACACTGACAAAACCATAGGATAAGAGGGGTACAACTCCACACAGTTCCCACCACCAGAACTCCGTATCCCATCCCCTCCCCTGACAGCTTTCCTATTCTCTATCCCTCTGGGAGCATGGACCCAGGGTCACTGTGGGATGCAGAAGGTGGAAGGTCTGGCTTCTGTAATTGCTTCCCCGCTGAACATGGGTGTTGGCAGGTGGCTCCATACTCCCAGCCTGTCTCTCTCTTTCCCTAGTGGGGCAGGGCTCTGGGAAAGTGGGGCTCCAGGACATACTGGTGGGGTCGTCTGTCCAGGGAAGTCTGGTTGGCATCGTGCTAGCATCTGGAACCTGGTGGCTGAAAAAAGACTTAACATACAAAGCCAAATATATTGTTGACTAATCATGAACCTAAAGGCTGGAAAAGTTCATATGAAGAGTGTGGGGGTTCTCTGTTTTGTAGATAGTAGTCCTATTTTAGTTATATTCCGAAGAGTCCATGACTATACTATTTTTTTTTTCCCCTGAACCTGACATGTGATATTCAGGTGGATCTAAGTTATTGTCTGTGGCGATGATGTCATGGCTCTCTGTCTAATCATCATCAAAAAAAAGTATAAAGTATAGGACAGTGGGCAGAGTGCTAATAATGCAGTGGTAATAACATTTCTATTCCACAGTGATAAAAGCTAATTATCTCCTAGGTTTATACTCATGAACTAAAAGGTCCCCTTCCTTTTTAAGTACTGTCTCATGTTAGTATAAAGTCACACTGCTTTAGAACTAGGCATATGAAATCATCTGTTCAGCTCAACCTTACTTAGGGAAAAGGTTTTGTAGAATTCCTCTTTCATCCAATATATTGTGTAGATAGTTCTGTTTAAGAAATACATAGCTTTGGTATTAACATATAAAATATCCATTTATCTCACATTTTCTTGTATAATGACTTCATTGAATCTTTTGTATCTGGATATTGCACTGCAAATCTGAGCATTCAAGGGTTTCTGTTCAACTTCCTCATAGGCATTATGCTGAAATACTCCAGTGCAACCCAAGAAAATTACTTCTGTGATTGTCATTTATATATGATAGTATAGAGCTATTGTTTCTTATTATTGGAATGACCTCTTTGGGTCACCAAGGACACCTACATGCCCAATTTTCCCATTTAAAATTAATCCCATTTTAGAAACTGAGAGTGTGAAAGATAATTCTACAGATAATTGAGGATTTTACACTTGACGTAATTTTACCAACATAATTTTGAAGATACTTGTTTAACTAGGAGAAACTCTAAATTTCCCTTCATATAAACCTACACTGCAACCCGTCTCTTTGTGTTAAATATAAAAATCAATAAATAGAAACCAAACAACTCAACCAATTATTTCTGCCAAATATTTATGCAAGTATTTAAAATGCAATTGTATTATTATTATGTATATACATACATACATATGTAAATATACTCAGGGTCTGATTATTTAGGAGATGTCTAATAAAACCACAAATTTTCATCTACAAAAGATTAATGTAGAAAATTAAAGAGAAATTTACTATTTTAAAAAATATTTATTTTTTTTTGTTGCTCTTGTTTTATTGTTGTAGTTATTATTGACATCGTTGTTGTTGGGTAGGACAGAGAGAAATGGAGAGAGGAGGGGAACACAGAGAGGGAGAGAGAAAGACAGACACCTGCAGACTTGCTTCACCACCTGTGAAGTGACTTCCCTGCAGGTGGGGAGCCGGGGGCCTGAACTGGGATCCTTGTACCTGTCCTTGGGCTTTGAGCCACATGCGCTTAACCTGCTGTGCTACCGCCTGACTCCCGAGAAATTTGCATTTTTAAGTCACTTTACAGAAGAAGAAAAGTGTAGGAACTCTTCGATAAATTACAATGATAAAAAGATGAGTAACTAATCAAAATCACCCAAAGCACTTATAAATTTATATAAAGTCAGTTACTGAAGCATTCTGTTTAATGTTTTGATCATGAATGGGCATTGGATCTTGTTATAACCTATAATTTGTCATCTATTTATCTACCTATACTCTGTCTGTCTAGCTACCACCTATCATATTCATATATATATATATATATACACATATATATATATATATATGTGTGTGTGTGTGTGTGTGTGTGTGTGTGTCATTTAGCCTCTGTTTTCTCTCCATTCAAACCAATGTGACTGAGAAGTTCCAAAGTTGACATGATATGAACCTAAAAATACACCTTTAGGAATGTGTATATATATATATATATATATATATATATATATATATATATATATAATTTTTAATATTTATTTATTTTCCCTTTTGCTGCCTTTGTTGTTTTTTATTGTTGTTGTAGTTACTATTGTTGTTATTGATGTCGCCATTGCTATATAGGACAGAGAGAAATGGAGAGAGGAGGGGAAGACAGAAGGGAAGAGAAAGACAGACACCTACATGCAGGCTTGCTCCTGGCTCCACCGGACCCATTGGGAGCTGGAGGTCAGAAGCAGCCCCTCTGGGTCTGGAGCAGCTCAGTGTGTCAAGGGCAATGGAACAGGGAGACAAATTTTCAGTCAGCCCTGGGAAAAGCCTTGGAGGGCGATTTGTTTATTTGGGAGAGAAAGCAAGTACATATACCCATTGCCCAGGTAGAAGGTCAAGGCCATCATGCACCCAAGCACAGAGCAACACAAGGCATAGCTGCCTGTTGACCTACAAACTATTTGACCACAAATGAAGAATTACCACTCAAGGTTTGGTCACAAGCTTCACAAAGCATATTTCCCCGGGGGGGGGGGGGGGAGGTAAACTACAGGCACTTGAGAGGAAGGGGGAGGAGGAGGTGCATTTGAGCAGAAATGTTAAGTGGTGGCTTTCAAGTTAGGCCAAACACAATGCACAGCAATCCATGGCCTTTGTTTTAAGGGGAGAGGAGAGGCGTGTGCAGAAAGGTAGCCACCTTTCCCAGAGAAGCCATCCATCATTAGTTCAAGAGGTTAGGGGAACCTGCCCATCTCTTGACCTAAAGGGAGAGTTGGGGGTCAACTCTCCCTCCATGGAAGCACTGGCCTGACTTCCTGGGACCCAGGGCCTATTCCCCACACCTAATGATCCTGGTGCCAGTCCTTGCACTTCCCACCACCTGCACTTAACCTGCTGTGCTACCGCCAGACTCCCAGGAATATCTTCTCTTAGTGTCAGGTTGGGGAGCCAGAGACGACCCGAACTGCCCCTGAGGCTACAGACAGACTATGACCCACATAGTCAACGACTGCCACCTCTGCAGATTCAAAGGAGGTCTCGAAACTTTACATCAGGCTCAACCTGATGCTGTTGACTGGCTACGGAAGAAGGGCAAACGCTAGAAGAAGAAGAAGTGTCAGGTTTTTTTTTTTTTAGGAAATCATAGATGCCACTTCTCTAATTCCATAAACTAAAAAAGTTCAAAAGAGGAAATTTATCAGAAGTTTCATATATACTATATTGTGCATAAGCTGGACACAAGAAAAATTAACAGGCAATCAAGTGTGAAAGGAAGACAGATTGACTTCAGCTAATTCAATTCAATTTAAAATTTAAGAAAGGTTGATTTGGGTTGTAACTAGTAAGATTTTTTTTTTTTTTTTAATGGCCATGTATCTGAGCCCATAAGACTTGAAGTATCTCAGCCTTGCCTGTGCTAGGAGCTAAATAATCCTTGTGTGAGGGAATGCATTTGAGGCTGCCTGGAGACCAGATACAACCCTAACCTTTATCCACTAGATGACAGTAGTGTCTCTTCCCAGTCTTACATCCCAATATATCTTCAGGCATTGCCAAATATCTCAAGGAGAAGCAAAGTGGCTCCCCAGCTGAGAACCAGTGGGCTAAAATGCTGGAATGGACTCGACATGTTTGCTATCACTTTCAAGAAGTTCACTGGCATGTAGGGGATTTATAATTACTCACCCAGAATTTACAATGTCTAGTTTGTCAGAAGGGGTCTCTATAGGTCTGACATAGTCTCATCCATTTACAAAAAGATCACTTGCAGTGACAATCACACCTTTTTAAATAGCATGATTTGTTTTACCCACATAATTGAGAGTTAACTAGCTGTGGTAATTAGTTCAATTGGACATGAAAACTTCCTTATAAAAAGAAAGATTGAAGCAGCTGCATGCAGTCTGTGAGATTGCCTTCTGAGTATAAGAGCAATGAATAATACATATAAGGTAAGACATGGTCTGACGGGTTCACAGACCAGAGACCCAAAGAGAGGCATGGTATACTATTATAGACTCGTGAATCATCAAACTCCAATCTTTTATGATTTAGGCCTTAAAATGTTCTGTATTAGGCATTCATGAAGTGAAATTTAACAAACTGGGAGTAGTAACAAAGTGGCAAAAGAATTCATCCAAAAAATAAGGTTGTAGGTTTGAATAGTATTATGGCTTAGAGTTATTTTCCAGAATCCAACTATATTGTCTTCCAACTTTAATTGTTAGAAAGATTTTAAAATATGACAAAATCATAAAACTACCATATTAATTATATTACATTATATTTTATGTAAGACTTACCACATGTGGTTCCTGACTTTAAGATCCTGCATCTTTTTTTTTTTTTTTGCTCTTTATGGGATGATCAGTTTATCACATGCTTATTTAATAAACTTTAAATAAGTATATTTACATATGGATATATACATATTAATATATTTTTCTTAAATAATTTAATTCACATTTGTGAATTTGGTGTAATGAGTCTTTTTTATTATTTATTTATAAAAAGGAAACACTGAAAAACCATAGGATAAGAGGTGTACAACTCCACGCAATTCCCACCACCCGAACTCCGTATCCCATCCCCAGATCCTGCATTTTTAAGCTATTGGTATTTGTAGTTAGACATTTAAAAATCTTTATATTGTCTGTGAAATATTGTATTCAAACTATGTATATCATCTATATTCCCTGATAACATGACAGTAAGTAATCTTAGAGAGCTAAGTAGCAAAAGCACAATTTAGTCTTTAAAACTCAGACTATATAAATTGTGAGTAGAATTTGATGTGTTTTTGACATTATAAAACAGTTTCTAAGTCTGCCAGTCAAGTATATGTCCTTGATTGATTGATTCACTGTTATATACCAATATCAGCTTGTCAATAACCAACCTTGTTACTGGACTAGTTTTTTGTTTTGTTTTTGTTTTGTTTTGTTTTTTAAGAGGTGGAGTAGATCTAGCTAGCTTTCTCTCTCCCTTTTTCTCTTTCTCCCTCCCCCCCCCCTTCTAAGAAGTCCCTCAACCAAGTCAATAAATAGCACAAAGTTTATGCAAAAGATTTTCAGAGGCACCAGAAGTCACAGATTCTTATTAAGATTATGAGGCGCCTTTCAGAAATAACTACTAGAAAACATAAAAGTATAATCAAAGGTTATTGCTTGTGGGACCTGGGAATTTGACAACATGACTGCAAACCACACAGCAGTCTTACGTGAGGGAGAGAGAGAGGTAGAGATACACACAGAGAGGGATTGAAGCTTGCTTTTAATGAAGTTAAGGAAGGAGGTCAAGGAATTGCTTGGCTCATTCATTACTAGTCAGTTTAAAACACAAGTATAGGGATGTAAACTATAGGAAGCAAGGAGAGGAGTTGTCCTTATGGTCAGCGATTGAAGCCAATTAAGATTTCTACAACAAACAGCAATTTAGGCAGGAGATGACCTGGAGCTTTGTCAAGTATATGTCCTTGGTCAAGTATATGTCCTTGTATATATCCTTTGTCACGTATATGTCCTTTGTCAAGTATATGTCCTTGTATATGTCCTTTGTCAAGTATATTTCCTTGGTCAAGTATATGTCCTTGTATATGTCCTTTGTCAAGTATATGTCCTTGGTCAAGTATATGTCCTTGTATATGTCCTTTGTCAAGTATATGTCCTTGTATATGTCCTTTGTCAAGTATATATCCTTGTATATGTCCTTTGTCAAGTATATGTCCTTGTATATGTCCTTGGTCAAGTATATGTCCTTGTATATGTCCTTTGTCAAGTATATGTCCTTGGTCAAGTATATGTCCTTGTATATGTCCTTTGTCAAGTATATGTCCTTGGTCAAGTATATGTCCTTGGTCAAGTATATGTCCTTATATATGTCCTTTGTCAAGTATATGTCCTTGGTCAAGTATATGTCCTTGTATATGTCCTTGATCAAGTATATATCCTTGTATATGTCCTTTGTCAAGTATATGTCCTTGTATATGTCCTTGGTCAAGTATATGTCCTTGTATATGTCCTTGGTCAAGTATATGTCCTTGGTCAAGTATATGTCCTTGTATATGTCCTTTGTCAAGTATATGTCCTTGGTCAAGTATATGTCCTTGTATATGTCCTTTGTCAAGTATATGTCCTTGGTCAAGTATATGTCCTTGGTCAAGTATATGTCCTTGTATATGTCCTTGGTCAAGTATATGTCTTTGTATATGTCCTTGGTCAAGTTTATGTCCTTGGTCAAGTATATGTCCTTGGTCAAGTATATGTCCTTGTATATGTCCTTGCTCAAGTATATGTCCTTGCTCAAGTATATGTCCTTGTATATGTCCTTGCTCAAGTATATGTCCTTGTATATGTCCTTTGTCAAGTATATGTCCTTGTATATGCCCCTGGTCAAGTATATGTCCTTTGTCAAGTATATGTCCTTGGTCAAGTATATGTCCTTGTATATGTCCTTTGTCCAGTATATGTCCTTGGTCAAGTATATGTCCTTGTATATGTCCTTGGTCAAGTATATGTGGCCCTCTGACACTTCTCGCCAAATACTCATCCTTGCAGTGACTTTTTGGCTATTTTTTTTTCTACTTTTTGGTCTTCACACTCCATGCCAATTTTTCGCCTATAGAGAAACAGATACAGGGTGGGCGGTGGCACATTTGTTAGATCACACATGTTGCAGTGTGTGAGGAGCCCGGTTCAAGCCCCTGGTGCCCACCTGCATTGGGGAAGCTTCACAGGAAGTGAAGCAGTGCTACAGATGTCTCTGTTTCTCTCTGTACTTCCCTCTGCCCTCTCATTTTCTGTCTTTATCAGAGAGAGAGAGAGAGAGAGAAGTAAATCTGTAAAAGTCAGAAAGGAAACAGACAGGCAGATACCACCACACGGAGCCTTCCCCGAGAGTTATGGAAGACGGGCTTTGATCTGACTGTGCTCAGGACAAGTCAACTGTCTTACTAGTCCTGCGGCGGCCTTCTGAGGCGGATCGCTTTACAGTCAGAGCTGAGTTCGCAGACACGTTCCACTAAAGAAAGAAAAGGAGACAAACACATTTCAAGGATCATCCTTAAAAGGGTGATGATATCTGCCCTACATCTTTCCCAAGGTTATTCTGGAAACGACACTAAATATTTAAACAACATATTATCAAGCTTCAAACTAGTCACTGTAGGCCGTTTGCTTCTTCCAGAATCTATCCTCAGTGACTCAGCAATCTCATGAAAATGAGTTTGAATCAACTTGGAATTATTAGTGATCATTCACCACCCAAAAGCAGTAGAGAGCTAAGTCTGTATGGAGAAAAGTCGTAAAGTTCCATTTCTGATTTCCCAGAAGGGTCGATGCCGCTCACAGGACTGTGTCTGGATAGAAACTTGAGGGCGAGTAGCACACACTTCTGACTGACACATAGCTTTTCCATTTTTTACTTGTCCTGAGCGTTACTCCTTTCACTTTAATGCCAGAGAGGACAGGGCACAAATTGAACTACTGCTATGATTATGGGGTTGCTTTCTTTTGTTTTGTTGATTGTTTTTCACTATAATGATGAAAACCGGTGATAAAAATTGGGGGGGGGGACGCAGAGAGTTCAGAAACATAAAATAGGTTTATATATGTGCGTGCACACACACACAGTGCAGACATATGCATATATACATGTTTGGAGGGGTCAGTATTGTGAATTCTTTCTCAATTTTCTGTGACTGTTCAGCTCAGCATGCTGCATGATTTATAGAATGTAGCACCCTATGTAAATTTTTGTTTTGATGTACAACATTATGTGACTGTGATGGAAGAGTGAATCGCAAAAGGGTTTTCCTCTTCTGGGGTTTGTTTTATTTTATTTTTCCAGACTTGAAATCTTTTACCCAAATAATGCCGGTCTTTCTGTGTCAACCATTTTCCCATTATGCTAGGGATTTCAGCCTCTGAGAAGGTTTCACGCTATTGTTTCTGAGCAGTTTCCTCTCCATTTGTGCAAAGAGCTTCCCAAGGCCAACAGTTGTTGGTTGCTCTAGGAACAGATGGCTTGTGGGAGACATTCCGCATCATGGTCCCAGGACTGCACAGTCGCTGTTGGAAAGGTTACAGAAATGACAACTGGTGCAAGAGAAGTTGCAAACCAGAGAGTGAAAATAGCCAGACAACTGCACGGAAACTATCCAAGTTAAAAGACTTTTTGACGAAATCTTGACATTTCTTACAAAAGGAAATGCAGCAACTGGGGGAAGCTTGGATGGTAGTAAGGGGGCTGACATGTTGGCAAGGCTTTCTTTCTTTCATATCTGTGCTTTAGCAAGTCTCACAGTTCCACTTGAGACTGATGAGTACGTGGGGGTTTTTTCTCTAGCTGTTTTTTTTCAATATCTTTATGCTAGAGATAATGGATTTGCTCATTTCCATTTTTTCAGTCATATTCCAAGCTAAACTAAAACTATTTTTCTTTCTTTTCCTTCCATTCAAAAATATAATGCTTAAGGAAACATCAAGTTGTTCTCTGAACACTTAATAAGATGAGATGTTCTTTATATGAAAAAAAAAAAAGATTTAACAAAATGAGAGAATGGGTCAGCAAAACAGCTTCCTTGGATGGTTCACGGCTTTGCTTGAGTGGAACTCAGGTACAAGTCCAGCCCCAGGATGGAAGGAGACTTCAGTCCTGTAGCTTGCATCCTCCCTCCCTCTCCCTCCCTCCCTCCCTCCCTCTCTCCCTCTCTCTCTCTCTCTCTCCCTCTCCTCCCTCTCTCTCTCTCCCCCCTCTCTCCCTCTCCCTCTCTCTCTCCCTCTCCTCCCTCTCTCTCTCTCCCTCTCCTTCTCCCTCTCTCTCTCTGTCTCTCTCCCTCTCTCTCTCCCTCTCCTTTTCTCTCTCTCTCCCTCTCCTTCTCTCTCTCCTCTCTCTCTCCCCCTCTCTCTCCCTCCCCCTCCCCCTCTCCCTCTCCCTTTTCCCCTCTCTGTCTCTCTCTCCTTCTCTGTTGCTAGCTGAAAAAAGTCAGCTGTGAGTGGTGAAATGGAAATGGACAAAAGAGAAAAACCTGACTTCAGCTAAGGGAACTGTCTGAAATATGAAAACTTCGGTTTGGATTCGGAACATAGCAGCATCTGTCTTAATGCGGCATCAATATGCCCCTTTCAGTGGTCTGGGAGGTGGCGCAGTGGTAAAGCTTTGGACTCTCAAGCATGAGGTCCTGAGTTCAATCCCCGGCAGCACATGTCCCATAGTAATGTCTAGTTCTTTCTCTCTTCTCCTATCTTTCTCATTAATAAATAAATAAAATCTTTAAAAATATATATAGCCTTTCAGTTCAGCTAAATACATGCCAGATGACTACTCAGTGAAGTCATGCCTTGAGTCCTTGCACCTTTTTTCTCTATTTAACCCCTTCACTGGTCTAAAGGAAAGCTCGGTGAATGGTATTGTCACCACTGAAATGCTAATTGTTTAAAACTGAAAGAGGTTCTGTAGTACGTGGAATATATATTGCTTCTAATATAGGATGTCAACTATATAATGCTCAGATTTCAGTGTATGGTACCACGTAATGGAAGTGGACATTTGCATGAGCTTATTTCTATAAGGACTTTAAGTAAGGGCTCATGTGGATGTTATACATAAACAGTTGCATAACTTATCAAACATTAGGAATACTTAAGTTAGAAACTCCAGTGGATACTTTATTTCTTGCTTTTCTACTTCCATATTTTTAATATAATTTTTATATACATATAAAGGGATAAGAGGGGTACAACTCCACACAATTCCCACCACCAGAACTCCGTATCCCATCCCCTCCCCTGACAGCTTTCTTATTCTCTATCCCTCTGGGAGCATGGACCCAGGGTCATTGTGGGATGCAGAAGGTGGAAGGTCTGGCTTCTGGAATTGCTTCCCCGCTGAACATGGGTGTTGGCAGGTGGATCCATATTCTTGTATCTCTATTATTTTCCCACCAGTGTTGTCACTGGGTCTGCTTCTGGAACTACAAATCCACCCTCCTAGCAGTCATTTTTTTCTATTTTATTTAATAAGAAAGAGATAAATTGAGAGATAAATGAGAGAGAAAGAGAGACATCCTCAGACCTGTTTCACCACTTATGAAGCGTCTGCCCTGCAGCTGGAGACCGAGGGCTCGAACCTGTGTCCTTGTGCCTGTTGATATGAGTGCCATTGCCCAGCCCCTATGTCAATCGCTTTAATAGCCTCCTCCAAACAGAGTCAATACTGCGATTTATAGTCATATTTGAAATATGAGTTTATTGTGTGAAATGAGACGGCACTTTGAAAGGACAAAAAATAAATAAATTTAACCAACAAATAACACCAATAGATTGTGGGTCCCTGACAATATGTAGCCAGGGAACACACTAGAAGACTGGTCATAAGCAATATCAACTGTGCGTAGTGACATGAGAAATGTATTGATGGGGCAGGGAGACAGCACAGTAGCGATGCAGAGAGAGGGTCATGCCTGACAATATGTAGCCAGGGAACACACTAGAAGACTGGTCATAAGCAGCACCCACTGTGCGTAGTGACATGAGAAATGTATTGATGGGGCAGGGAGACAGCAGAATGGTGATGCAAAGAGAGGGTCATGCCTGAGGCTCCAAAGTCCCAGGTTCAATCCCCCACACCACCAGAAGCCAGAGCTGAGCAGGGCTCTGGTGTTTCTCTCTGTCTCTTTCTGTCTCTCTCCTCCGTCTCTCTAAACAATTATATATATATATATAAATGAAATGTGTTGAGCACATGTTTGACCAGCAGGTGACTGGTTTCCCTTAAAGAAGCTGCTATTGGAAATTTTATCTCCAACACCACTGCTTCCTCCAGAAAGAAATTAAATGAACACATCAAAAGATAATGTGTATTATGATTCCGGTTAACAGAAATTCTATGTGGCTTTATCATAACATTTTAGCTTAGGACATTTTACTCCATAGCAAACTTAAGCTTTTTTCTCTGACATATTTTTAAATCAATTTTAGGGAAAAGGATTTAGACCCACAGTGAAAGAAAGAGAAATGATTAAAATACTCTATATACTTTACTTTTAGGGTACTTCCAAGCTTAGTAACAACTAGAATCGCAAAGGGCGTCTTTAGTCCTCCTCCTCTCAGCCTGTAGCACACAGACTCCTCCATCCACTGTTAATCGGCTTCACTTGATCGCTTCAGTTGTAAAAATTGCTGAACACTTGCTGATGTGCTGTGACTGATTGAAGACCCTAGTTTACCTTATAGTTCCCTCTTTGGTTGTACTGGTATAACAGTTTTTTAAAAAAATTTATTTATTTATGAGAATTATAGGAGAGAGAGAGAGAGAGAGAGAGAGAGAGAAAGAACCAGCCATCGCTCTGCTTTATGTCTTTCTGGGAAGAGAACTTGTGACCTCCTGCTTGAGAACCCAATGCTTTATCCACTCCACCATCTCCCAGACTGGTCTAACAATTTTGCCAAATGCAAAATGTCATATTTCTACCATTGCGACATCATTTAGAATAGCTTTATACACCAAAACTTCATTTTCCTCCTTCTAGTCACATTCTCACCCCTGATCAGTTGACTCCTGACATACATTTGTGTGTGTGTGTGTTTTAATATTTTTGCCTTTTATAAGAGTATATTTTAATTCAAACATCGTTTTATGGTAAAGGTTCTTTTTTTTCTTGAGTGACATAATTTTCAATAGATAGCCTAAAGTTGTAATATGTGTGTGTGTGTGTGTGTGAACGTGATGCATTTAGTAGAACCAACAGTATTAAACATCTGCTTAGGACTTAAATATGGAAATTTATTTGACTAATTTCCTTTAAAATTGGGGAAAAATGCCGAGGTGGATAGAGTATTGGACCTTCAAGTGTGAAGCTTGGTAGAAGCTCCTCTATGTCCCATGTAACAGAGTGATGTTCTGGTTCTCTCTGTAATGAATGAATACATGAATAAATTTAAACAGAGACAACATAAGCTAATGATAAAGACAAATTTAATTTTGGCAATTAAAATGCAGGTCTCCAGGATACGGTGACACTTGTATTCAGTACTAGTTCCTCAGACTACAGATCAGCTTCAGGAGCAAGGGTTCCCTTATGTATTTATTTTTTCTAACCTGAAAGTAATTGCTCCCCTTATTCTATGTTGAGCCATTGGGGACATCAAGAGTGGTCAGAGAAGAAGAGATTGGGGCCAAAGAGATAAGAAGTAGCTGGTTTTAAAACAGTTCTTTACAAACCAGACTGGTCAAGTGAAATGACATTCACTGGGAGAAGATAGAAATTGTCCTTGGGGAACAAGCAGTGAGGTAAGTTGCAAACTCCTAACTTAGCGCTTACTGTATAAGACGGCACCCAATTGCTCTAGAGGAATCGTAAGCCCTCTTTACTATACCTAAAGCTTGTGCATTAGCTATGCTTCTAAGATGAGATTTTGGCTAACTCAGCTCTGCTTCCTTGGTATAGTATTCTATTCTATGAAATGTTAGCAATAGATTATTTTCTAAGATAACCACAAGTTACATATCACAGCTAGTATGGAGGAAAGTTTATTTAGAAACCATAATTATAACTGAGAATGAACATAATAAGAGTTCCAACTCCAGAGTTTGAACATTATTCATTTATGCCAATAAGCTAAATTTCTTCTCCAAAATTCAAGCTTCTCAAGATATCTGTATATGTCTGTGCATTTTCAAAACCATATAAAGGTGTTTAGTGGGGCCAGGTGTCTCTGTCTCTTGCCCTCTCTATCTTCCTCAACCATCATGATTTCTGGCTGTCTCTGTACAATAAATGAAGATAATACATGAAAGAAAGGTGTTTGGTAACTCCTTCTTATAGATTAAGATGGTCGGGATCTAGTCCTGAGGGAACTCTAGAGCTACCTGCCTCTGTATGAAAGAAGTGTTCAGGAGAACTCCCTTAGTCTGACATGCAGAGAGGTGAACTGACATGACTTTCACAGCACCCTGGTAGTAATGTTCTACTTGACCTGAAAGTTTGATGAGCCTTACCTTGGGGATGGTGCTAACAACACTTGTAGTTTTTGTATAGGGCTTGTTCTACACACAATGTGAATAACAGAAAGAAACAAATCCTGGTTATACCCTTCCCTTTGCTATAATTGTAGAGAGCTCTTTCCTCATTTCTAGGCTTCCCTGTGTGTAAAATAAAATAGTTATGCACCCAGGAAAATGGGTTGTAAATTAAGACGGCTTGTGAGGTCTGCATGTTGCCATGGCTCCCAACATGCAGAAACTGACCACTACTGGACAATTTCCTGTGATTTGTCTTTAAGCTGGACACAGCAACTCATCCAGAAAATAGATGTCAAACGAGATTCATTTTGAATGTTCCTATTTTCTGTAAGTCTGCAGGCAGTGGATTTTATTGCTCCAAAGATCTTTCTTGATAGACTTAAATATGTTATTATTACTACTATTTGCTCTCATGAGAGAGAGAGAAAGGTAGAGATCAGAGACTACAGCACCGTTCAGCTCTGGCTGATTGATGGTGGTGCCGGTGACTGAACCTGGGGCCTCATGACCTCAGGCAAGAAAGTCCTTTGCAGAACCCCTGTGCTGTCTCCCCAGGCCTGTTCATGATATATGGCATTCTTTTTTAAATTTCTGATTAATTATGGAGAATTTTTCCTAGATCTTATTTCTATATTGATGCAAAGTTACTTCTTTGGAAGAGAAGGGATTAAATCTTGCCATCTGAGGTTCATTACTTTATAGACCTCAGTGACAGATACTATCCTGTCTTAAATCGGTACCAGTAAAAGTGCCTGAGTGCCCGGCAAGCAGCACGTCAGAAAGAAATCCGGAGTCGGCCAGCATCCTCGGCCCAGTGTCGAAGCCCGATGAGCAGAACAAAAAAGCCGAGGTCGTCCCACTCTGTGACCAAAGCCGGACTCTTCCCTTTGACCTGGTCAGACGTTTCTGTGACAGTGACAGTGTCATGCTAACACCCTGCAGTGGCTGGGCATGAACTTAGCAGCTGGGGTGCTGCTCCATCCCGTGCCAACCAAAGCGGACTCCCACGTGAGCACAGAGCTGCTCTACGCTCCTCACAGCCTCTGTAGACTTCAGGACAGTGTGGCTGAGCACTGACCTCTTTAAGACATAGACAGACGCACATCCACAGGAAGAGTGCCTGATTAAGGCGGTCTACTTTCGGTTTTGCCAGTCTGTGATGGAGGGAGAGGGAGGTTTGAAGACTCCGGAGCTCTGCTTCTGTTTATGAGATTCCAGTAATCAAACCAGCCTTTCATCCACACAGCCCTGCACTCTGCTGAGCCTTCTGTCCCCCGGCTGCTGAGCAAGCCTAGCTCTACGTGGAATCTCTCTGCCAGTCAAAAACGAGCCTTTGCCTTTGACTTACTAAAGTTTTCGCAGCTAATCTTTCCCTAGTATCTGGAAACAGATTAGGTTTGGATTGATTAAAATATTAGCATTATATATTAATTACACACATACACACACACACACAAACCTGCAAGTTCTGCTAATTTAAGCAGGTTGTAGCTCAAATGATTATTATGAATTAAGAAAAACTGATAGAGAAGGAAAAACCAGAAGTACCTGCAAAGTCCTCCGAGGTCTTACTTCAATCAATACTGCCATTCAGCCATTTAAGCAGCATTCAGTCACATTGTTTATGACTCCTATATCCAGAAGGTCAAAATACCTCCTTGCAACAAACACCATTAGACTGCACGAGAAGGTACCAGACTTGTATTTATTTCACAGTCACCTTGCAACTCCTAATGAACAGATTCTATTCTCAGTATATTTTCAAAGTAAACCAAGCAGTCAGCCATGATTATTTTTCACATCCAATCTTTCAGGGAGTAGCAATGTGCTTTGTTCCAGTTTGTGCTTTTTCAAAGTAAGAGTTCTTCATGAAAAATACATGCCTGAGAGAAATGTGCATAGGAAAGGGGAGAAAAGGCAGATATGTCAGGTGAAGAACCTGGAAATAAGAAAGAATGTCATGGAATTTATTTAAATCAGAGATTATCCTCAGAGCTAAAGGATGTATTCAGAAATGCCTCTGAATTCTTAATTATTTGGACATAGTGAGAAGTGAGCCATGTGACACTGCTTTGCTATTTTTTAAAGAAAATGACCACTAGCAGATATCTTTTAATATTTTATTTTTAAAAGTTTATTTATTTATCACCAGAGAGAGACAAATAGAAATTGAGAAGGGAGGGAGAGATAGAGATGGAGAGAGACAGAGAGACACCTGCAGCCCTGCTTCACCACTTGTGAAGCTTTCCCTCTGCAGGTGGGGACTGGGGGCTTGAACCTGGATCCTTGCACATTGTAATGTGTGTGCTTAACCAGTTGCACCGCCACCTGGCCCCCACTAATAAGTATGAAGGAGTTACATCTACTAAGACGTGCTCAGCTGCAGCGGGCTCCTCTGTATCTGTGAGAGAAAAGGGCAGAATGATTAAATCTGGTTCTTTCCCTAAGACCTGCACAGACCTATTTCTCCCTTGGCGAACCATGAATGCTAACGCATCTATCTCAGTGAGGAGTCTTGGAGCTCCTCCTACTGGCGTGTGAAGCCATTCGAGAACCCCATGGTCTTGCCACAGTGCCCCTACTACTGTGGGGGTGGAGTTGAAGATTAGAAGGTTTACCGGAGAGGAGGGGGAGAATCGAACAAGGTGCATGTCCTGGAGGGCCTGGTTAACCCTTTCCAGTGCCAAGGAGGCCTCAGGAGTTAACTTACGTTTTGAGGACGGCTGTTTGTTTCCTTTCAACAGGTCAAACAGTGGTTGGAGGCAGCTTGTGGGCAGATAGAGATACTGCCTAAGCCAATTTAAATTTCCTAGAAAACTTTGTAAAGAAGCAAGAGTAAGGTTAGAAGGGAAGGTAATATTAGGTTTTAAGGGACGAATTTGCGTTAGAGAAATCTCTGAATGCTTCTATCACGGTAGTAACTTTATTACTGTAGTACTGTACAGCTGAATGCTTCTATCACGGTAGTAACTTTATTACTGTAGTACTGTACAGCTGAATGCTTCTATCACGGTAGTAACTTTATTACTGTAGTACTGTACAGCTGAATGCTTCTATCACGGTAGTAACTTTATTACTGTAGTACTGTACAGATGAATGCCTCTATCACGGTAGTAACTTTATTACTGTAGTACTGTACAGATGAATGCTTCTATCACGGTAGTAACTTTATTACTGTAGTACTGTACAGCTGAATGCTTCTATCACGGTAGTAACTTTATTACTGTAGTACTGTACAGCTGAATACTTCTATCACAGTAGCAACTGTATTACTATAGTACTGTACAACTAAATGCTTCTATCACAATAGTAACTTTATTACTATACTACTGTATAATTTGAATATTATCTTCCAAATAATTGTCTTCATTGACAATAGAATGAAACGACTTTCCTAATGGAAAAACCCAGGGAAGACATTATCAAAAAGTTCTGGGAATGAATTGGAAACTTTTTTTTTTTTAAATAATGATCTCTTTTAGAGTGTGAATGGTCTAACTTAAAAGACACTTCTGGGAGCCAGGCGGAAGCACAGCAAGTCAAGTGCACATGGCACAAAGCACAAGGACCAGCTGTAAGAACTTGGTTTAAGTCCCTCACTCCCTCCCTGCCTGCAGGGAGGTCGCTTCACAGGCGGTGAAGCAGGTCTGCAGGTGTCTGTCTTCCTTTCCTGTCTCTGTCTTCCTCTCCTTTCTCAATTTCTCTCTGTCCTATCCAACAACAATAACAACAATGGCAAAAATGGGAAAAATAGCCTTCAGGAGCACTATATTCACAGGAGCCTCAGACATAACCCTGGAGGCAAAAAAAATAAAAGAGTATTCACTGAGTCCAGTATTTATTTTTTTTAAAAAAACACCACTGTTTATATTTTACCACTGTATGTTATCCAATATGCTGAAAATTACACTCAGTAGTTGCTTTTTTTTTTCTCTTAGCCCTTTTCTGAATACCATAGTTTATAGTTTATATGAATTTCATAGTATTAATATATCAAAACTTTGTGCATGGTATTAAGAATGTTATTCTTTGAGTACAGTAATGGAATACATTAGTGAAATTAACATCAGTAGATATAACTAGAATCATAAAGGTGAAAAATAGCAAAATGCTCTAAAATAGAATCAATAAATATGAATCTAAGAAATATGGAATTTAAATTTGAGTATAACATAGTATAGATAAAGTTACTATATTACCAAATGATATAAACACATTTTAAAGGAATGTATCAGTACTTTGTCAATGTTTTTTTTAATTTTTATTTATAAATAGGAAACACTGACAAAACCATAGGATAAGAGGGGTGCAACTCCACACAATTCCCACCACCAGATCTCTGTATCCCCTCCCCTCCCCTGACAGCTTTCCTATTCTCTATCCCTCTGGGAGTATGGAGCCAGGGTCATTGTGGGATGCAGAAGGTGGAAGGTTTGGCTTCTGTAATTGCTTCCCCGCTGAACATGGGTGTTGACAGGTGGATCCATACTCCCAGTCTGTCTCTCTATTTCCCTAGTGGGGCAGGGCTCTGGGAAAGTGGAGCTCCAGGACACATTGGTTGGGTCGTCTTCCCATGGAAGTCTGATTGGCATCATGGTAGCATCTGGAACCCAGTGGCTGAAGATAGAAAGCATAGAAAATTGTGGACTAATCATGAATCTAAAGGCTGGAATAGTGCAGATGAAGATTTGGGGTCTCAGTTTTGAAGAGAGCTTGTAGGTCTATTGTAGGTCCAATATACAGAAGATTATTCTATAAACACCAATGTAAGTAGGCCCTGTCTAAGGAAACCATGCCCATATTTCGTCCTGGCATAAAGATGGCAATAGTAAGGTACTATTACAAAAAATACAAACACGTACTTATTAAATGCTATCTTACTTTAAGGTCAGAAAGGCAGTTCCAGCAGAATGCATTAGACTGAGTCTTGCTTTACACATGCCTAGTGAAAGTACCAGTTTCAAGTAGTTTGGTTACCATTAAAATGATATAGATGAGAGTTGTGTGACAAATGGGAGAGTGTGAATCCTTGGAAAATGACTCCTCCCACTGTTGTAATGTAAATAGAATCAGTCTGTTTATAAATTATATCAGGCTCTGTGTCAGAAGTCACTTTATAACCCAACATAGTACCAAGTCATGAGCTTCTAAAACTCTTTCTGAAGATTTTAGCCTTCATTGTATTTTTATATTTTGACTATATTTTGAAGTGTAAGTAAAAATTTTCTCAAGAGAAAGGATGGGTGGGGGATTAGGTGGAACAGTCTGAGAACAGTTGCAGCACTGCAAATATTTCTTCTCTGTGAAGCAATTGAAAATGATGTGGGTACAACTTGAAGAACGGGAAAGACTAGAGAGAAGCTGTTTGAGAAACCAGTTTCTTCTCAGGGTTTCTTAGCATAGTTGTCTCATTGAGCTTAGATTAGGTTTGATGAATAAGTGAAATTAATTTTCCAGACTGACGAGAGTGAAGTGCCCTTTACAGGCTTGTTGAGTAGGACACGGCAGCAAAGAAACCCGCACGGGAGACAACTTGCACCTGTCAGTTTGCCTAGCGCCAATTTCCACGTGCCGCACTGCAGTCCTCATAGACCGGTGATCAGGAATGAGTCTCTCTACATTCTCCACGTGCCGCAAGGTGTGATCAGTAGTATTCACTTTTTAACAGACATTTACACAGGAAAGATGATATATATATGTGTATTTATGTAGATATATGATATATATACACATATATATGTAGATATATATTAAATATGTATATATACCCTTCTGGGTAGCTACACATTATTTGCTGTATGATTAATAGTTCCTCTTTATCTCCTTTTTGTTGTTGTTAATATGTTGTCTCTACTTTTTAAATACATTTTTTGAATGATGTTGCCAATGTTGTTATTGATAGGAGGAGACAAGTTTCCTTGTCAGGAAAACAGACAGACAAAAGGATATCCTACAAAACATAGATTCAATAATTACAGTGGTGCAGTGGAAAATCAGTGGAAGAGCATAATGAGAGGTGGAAAAAGTTGAGGAATGTAAGTGAGTTGTTTCCAAAAAGAATTCCCTGTAAGTGAGAAAAGTGAAAGAGAAAAAATGATTATTTTAAAACACGCATAATGCAAAAGGACTGGGTTTGGTGACATTTCTACAAAAGGGAAACTGACAAAAAAAATTAGTGAATCCTGCTAAAGTAAACAGTTGAATAATTTGATATGTAACCCACACAAATGCAATTGGATTTGTATCACTGAAGATGCCTATAAAATTTAGATGGAAAGAAGTTCTGCCAATATTTTCCTCTAAGTATTTTATCATTTTCTGGTCTAACATCCAAGTCCTTGATCCATTTGGAGTCTGCTTTTGCATCTGGTGAAATGTAGTGGTTCAGTGTCATCCTTCTGCACATTTCAACCCAGTTTTCCCAACACTGAAGATACCCTCCTTTCTCCATTTAATAGTGTGGGCACCCCTGTCAAAAATTAGATGTCTGTAGGTGTGTGGGAGTTTTTTGAACTTTGAGAGTGGGTGAAGTACAGCTACATTTTTTTTGAAGAAGTGTGAAATTGAACTTCTAAGATACAAATAGTATTACAAGCCAAGATTACCTAAGATGTTTAAAATATTAAGTGTATTGATAAAGACTGTTTTATTCCTTTCTCTGGCTTCATTATATAAAGGTCAGCTTTAGGTAACTTTTTAAGATATTGAATTCAGAGTTAAAGAATCTCTCTTAGAGCCAGAGCACCCACTTTCTGCACCCCATAAGAATTCTAGTCTATCCTCCCAGTGGGGGAGATGTGATGGGGTGGGGGAGAGATGACCAGAGGGCTCTGAACTCCAACTCCTGAGAGAACCTGAGAGAGAAAAAAGGAAATACTCAACAAAAAGTGGTAATAGGTATAGTTGTGACTTAGAAAGAAAGGGAAGATGGGACCTGGGGGGGGGGGGAAGGGCACATATACAAATACAGGCAGACTGTTGTTGAAATAATAGTCAATCCATTTCAGTGTCCTTGGGAGAAGGGCTGTGGCTTGGTGGAGGGATGTGGCTTCTAGTGGTGAGAATACCTCTGTTATTTTATAGTTTTGTGGATCAATATTAAGTCACTAATAAAATTTAAAAAATGGGTGAATAAAGAAAGAATCTTTCTTTATTAACAACCTTTCCCATCACCTGCCTTACATTCCTCAGACGTCATGTGTCAGCACCGTCCGTCTGCATTCATAGCTAGAGATGTTCTCTTGGGTTCTGCTGAGAGGTTTTTTGGCACCCTCAGCAGCTCTTTACAGTTAAACCTGAAATGAAATTGTTTGTGCTAATTCAAAGTTTGTCAATTAAGTAGTAAACGCTGGAAAAGCAAAGAAAAAAAATCCATTTATTTTGGCAGTTCTATTTCTGCTTAGGCAGAATACTACCAGTAATTACTGGTTTGGAGACATTCGATGTATAGACATTGCTTTACAGTTTCCTATGCTGCTGCTTTAACTACTTTTAAAATTTTTTCTTTACCTGAGTACTACTCAGCTCTGCTTTATAGCAGTGCGGAGGATTGAACCTGGGACTTCAGAGCCTCAGGCAAGAGAGCCACTTTGCATAGCTTGTGCTATCTACCCCCACCCTAGTCATCATTGTCTAAGGTGTCTTCACAGCAAGTGCTAGGCTGACCTCACCACTCTCACAATGGAACTTTCTACTCTTTTCAGTTTAATTTGAGCTGGAGGCAATAGTCTCTTTAAGCTTTCCCATGGGGATCTTCGGATTTTTGTAGTTTCTTCAGTTCATTATGGGCCAAAGCTGAACATTAAATGTAAAATTTGCTGCTGTTTTGTAGTAGTCAGTGAGTTGGGAAAATAAAGAGGGAAAATGACAGATTTTCAACAAGGCTGTGGTACCACAGATTGTAGGTTCAGTCTCTAACACAACCACATACAGACCAAAAAAGTGCTGTAGACACCCCTTCTGCTGCAATGAATATTGTTTTTAGAAAAATAATTTTAGGGAGTCAGGTGGTTGTAAGGATCCTGGCTCGAGTCCCCAGCTCCCCGCCTGCCGGGGATTCACTTCACAAGTGGTGAAGCAGGTCTGCAGGTGTCTGTCTTTCTCTCCCCCTCTCTGTCTTCCTCTCCTCTCTCCATTTCTCTCTGTCCTATCCAACAATGATGATGTCGACAACAATAATAATAACTACAACAATAAAAAAAACAAGGGCAACAAAAGGGAATAAATAAATATTTAAAAAATAATTTTAAAAAGAGAACTAGTTCTGGGGCTGAGTGATGGAATACCTGGTTAAGCTCACAGGGTACCAAATGCAAAGGCCCAGGTTCAAGTCCTTGCTGATCCCCAACTTAAAGGAAGGAACCTTCAGGAGCAGTGACGCAGTGCTTGCAAGAGTCTCCTTTTGCTCTCTCTGTCCTGCTCCCCACTCATTCTATGTCTCTTCCATCAAATAAAAAGAAAAATAGAAAAGGGAAAAAAATCACCACAAGGAGCAGTGGATTCATCATGCTTGGGCCCCAGCAATAACCTTGGCAACAAGAAAAGAGAGAGAGAGAGAAAGGAGGTTTATAACTGTTTTACTACTACCACTTTGGTATTTATTAAACACTATCATTGGTACAGGTGAATGCTCATTTTTTTTCCTTTTATCTCATCAGGACAAATAAACAAAAGCAGTAATCCTGGCAGTGCTGTGAGGAGAGAGACCAGAGTGGCAGCAAGGACTTTATGGAGGCCATCTGGGGAGCTGGTGGGGGTGTGTTAGAGAAGGGGTGGGAGGCAGAGGGGATTGATGCATGGTTCATATAATCTTTAAGGGGCACTTCTAAGCATTTGCACATGGAGCAAATCACAAATCGTCCCACCAAGGGGCAAGATCTGTGGCCCTTATTGAGCACAGGAGCCTGTGTAACCTTTGTATCCCTGCAGGTCTGAGCTCAGATTCTGTGCTCACGGCTAGGAACATTCTAGGTTGAACTAATTTCAGGACCCATCTTCCTAGGGTAGCAGGTAGAGTATGTTGTCTAACCTCCCTTCAAAGAATAGAACAGTTGGTACCTTTGTTGATCCATATTGAGGGCAGGGTCCTGTAGGGGCCCACAAAGGGGTCCATTATGTTGTTCCTGATGGAGATGACCAGTGACAGTGGAGAGAGGGATGTGTTAGAGGTCTAGGCCCATCGTGTCTGTGTGGGAATCCAAAGGTTCCCTGACGAGGGCCCCAGGTGATGGGGTGGCCTAGTAGTGACTAAAGAGTCATCATTAAAGTGTGCCAGTCTCTTGCCCTTATTCAGCTTTTGTAGTCCTCACTTTGTCTGGCAAGGTTAGCTTTGGAGTGATTGAGGGTCATGTGATAGGAGGTAGGTGAGGAGGGTGTCTAGGTCTAAGTAGAAACTATTTCATTTGGAACTTTATAGTGTCATTTTAGGTCTTTCTGCTTGCGTCATTGATTGACTCACTGCAAACTATTGTCCACTTTTGCTTTAAGGTATATATGTTCCCCTAACTTATGGACATGTGCACATAATTGCTATTTCATGGGCCCTGGTCTGTATCTAGATTTTGAGGTTTGTTAAGAAGTGCACCACCTGAAATGGAATTAAGAAGTCCTATGAGCTAGGAAATGTCTCATCCGAGTAATGAAGTTGGAGAGTTGACATTCCACGCCTGACATCTCTGGACACAGTCCTAAGTGAAGTGTGTTGACGTGGTACTGGCTGCATTGATTGTTTGGGATCAGCAGATGCAGTATCAATTGGTATGAATTGAGAGAAGCATGCAGGAAAGTGAGCTCCATCCCCAAAGGTTCCAGGATGCGGAGATGTATGGGTTTTGTAGAGAATGGGGAAGGTTCCTGCTGTCTTAGAGTTCAAGAAGGTAATAGATAGTTATTGTTATAACCAAGTCATTTGGCAGTTGGGTTAACTTTGAAAATCGCATTGTTAGTATTTGCTGTATCATACAAGACCTCACCATAATTTATGTCCTTTTATGTTATTTACATAAGCTGCATCTTATAAAGTAATGCCACCAGTTGCTGTTGTTCTCCCTGGTCTAAGCTTATAGGTGATTTCATATTTCAAAGAACAAGTCATTATTAGAGATGTATTGACAATTTAAGCCCATTGGTAAAATTCAATCTGATTACCAATTTGAAGTCTTAACTGTTTAGATTTAAGGAATATATGCTCAGAGCTATGGTTTATGCATCAGAAAGTTTGAGATATTCATTCCATTTCCCCCTCTTATATTAATTAAACAGTGATTTGTGAGACTATGAGTTAATAGCAGGGTTGTTACTGGGAAAACTGGGTTGAAACATGCAGAAGAATGAGACTGAACCACTTTATCTCACCAGAAACAAAAATCAACTCCAAATGGATCAGGGACCTGGTCAGATCAGATACTATGCAATACTTGGAGGAAAACATTGGGGGGAAACACCTTCCCAACTAAACCTCAAGGGCATCTTTGATGATACAAATCTAATTGCAAGGAAGACTGAAAAAAAAAAAAAAAACAAATCGATGGGACTACATCAAATTTAAGAGCTTCTTCGTAGCCCAAGAGACCATCACTAAACAAAGAGACCCCTCACAGAATGGGAGAAGGTCTTGACATACATCAGACCAGAAGCTAATAACCAAAATATATAAAGAGCTCACCAAACTTAGCAACATAAAAGCAAATGACCCCATCCAAAAATGGGCAGAGGATATGAACATAATATTCACTACAGAAGAGATCTAAAAGTTCAAGAAATGTGGGAAATTGCTCCAGGTCACTGATGGTCAGATAAATGCAAAGAAAGACAACACTGATAACCACCTCACCCCTATGAGAATGTCACACATCAAAAATGACAGCAGCTACAAATGCCGGAAAGGTTGTGCGGACAAAGGAACCCTCCTGCACTTCTGGTGGGAATGTCAATTGGTCCAATCTTTGTGGAGAGCAGTCTGGAGAACTCTTACAAGGCTAGACATGGACCTTCCATCTGACCCAGTAATTCCTCTCCTGGGGATAGATCCTAAGGACATCATAACACCCACACAAAAAGATCTGTGCACACCTATGTTCATAGCAATGCAATTTGTAATAACCAAAACCTGGAAGCAACCCAGGTGCCCAACAACAGACGAGTGGCTGAGAAAGCTGTGGAACAATGAACCCTCCTTCTCGGACCCATTTTTGATGGAGCTAGAAGGAATTATGTTAAGTAAGATAAGTCAGAAAGACAAAGATGAATATGGGATGGTCCTACTCATCAACAGAAGTTGAGAAAGAAGAACAGAAAAGGAAACTCAGAGTAACACCTGACTGAATTTGGAGTATAGCCCTAAAGTAAAAGCCTCTGGGTGGAATGTGAGCGTAAACGTTCAACTTCACTGTGGGGGCAGGAGGAGGGGCACAGACCTCTGGCAGTGGAAATGGTGTTAGTATAATTTATGATTTATATGAATTTAGAAGAACCTTTCCTTGTATAACTAAAATGCTAAAGTAAATTTCTAGCATCAAGATTTTTCTTTGAAAACATCTTACAAAAATACTTTATAAACTTGTGAATTTTAATAACTATGTACATACTTGGCATCTTTAGGGACTGGGTGTTAGTGCCCTTGGTTCAAGACCCCTGTCCCTAACTACAGGGGGAAGACTTCATGAGCACAGAAGCAATGCTGCAAGACTCTCGCTCTCATCTCTCTCTCTCTTTCTTCACACACACACACACACACACACACACACACACACACACACACACACACACACACACACACGGCTTAAATATTGGACAGATGTTTCAATGCTTTAGAGCACAGGGCTTCCATGCCTGAAGCTATAGAAATCTGAGGTTGGATGGCTAAGTAGCTTGGCTGGTAGAACACAGGGTTTAGAAGCCCAAGGTTCAGTCCCCATTTGTCTAACAGACATGAGCAGTGTTCTGTTACAGCTCTCACTCATAAAAGCAAACAGATGAATCCTTTTTGTTTGTTTGTTTAATAAAAGACCCTCAAAAAGTCACAGACATTTTACTTTTTTTTTTCCTTTGCTTCAACTGGGGTTTCATGCATTCACAATCTTGCCACTCTAGACCCCAACTCTACCCCCTTTTTTTATCCACATAAATGTATACAGAGAGGAGGAGGCCCCACAGCACTGAAGCTTCTTCTGCAGCCTGGCACCTCCATGTGGCAATGCCCGCACCCTACCTCAGGGGCTCTCTCACATATTCTTGTTTTTGAGATTGTTTTATTTTAATGACTGATTTACTTTTACATCTATATATATTTACAACAGCATAAGTCAGAATCCTGGAGGCTTTTTAAAGGGATTTATGCTATTATTAAAGATTCAAAAAGAAATTAGTTGGATTACTATCACAGAAATAATTTAGTTTTGTTTCAGAATTGCTTTGTTTTTCTATCACTTTAAAAATATGTTTTGCCTAAACTTTAATTTTTTGCTGGATATTTTGTTCGATATTGCAAAAGTATATAAATTATCACAAAACACTGAAAATTCTAGTAAGCTCAAGAAATGTATTTTCCTTGCTTGTTATTAAGCATACGATTTGATGCTTATGAAGATATAAATGTAAGGTATTATGCAGAGGCACTGTTTTATCAGGGTATTTGCATAAAATATAAAGCAAAACAACGCATGTATTGATAAAATGTAGAAATAAGTTTGAATACATTTTTTTCAACATGACTAGAACACAGATCATTCCAAGAGCATGTGATCATTCTTGAATCATTTTAGTAACAACAACTGATGTGTTTACAGATTGAAAAGCCTGGTAATTTTAACCATCATAGGACTAAAGCTGTGTGAGTTGTTCCAGTTTTGGAAAATGAATACAGTATTAATATAAACATCTCATACTGTTTAGAAAATTGATGGATCACAGTCAGAAGCTTGTGGTTTAAAACATTATATGTACCTTATTTTAAACAAAATTTTATTTATATCCAGATTTCTCTACTTGATTTCAAAATTAAGACCCACTGAATAAATGACTTTGAAATTTACCACCTGCAATAGATTATAAATTGTTATTAAGCAGGTAGAAACATTGTTTTAAAACCTAATACTAAATCATACTCTACAACCAGATTTTTTTTTAACATTCCCTCTTTTTACTTTCTTGTAGTTTTACCCCTGTGCTAATTATATTTTATTTATATGAATACTGGTGAAAATCCAGTTGTCCCAAAAGAATAAGCTCTTCAAAGAAGTTCTGTCAAGATTGAAATTCTTACATTTTATACTACCTTATATTTACCAGTTTTTAACTAAACTTTCAATACCTTTCTTTTATTTGAACTTTTTTTTTTTTATTTTAGTGAGCGAGGTACAGAGGAGAAGGCAGACTAACTAAAATCCTGGATTAGCACTTGCTTATGGTACTTAGTCCTGGGCATTGAACCTGGGATCTCAGAGGTTAGGCAGGACCTGATACTTCTGGGGGAGAAATGTTCTTTTGTTTGGCAGATCAGCCTGGGGCATGTGACTCAGTCTGGTCTTGACAGGTCCGACAGATGATATTGGCTCAAATATATATATATATCCTAAATTAGAAGCAGTGTCTATGTGATGAAGAATACAATACCAAGGAAGAATTTTCTGGAAATTAAACAAATTATGAAAATGGATTCCACCAGGCTAATGGCACGGAATAAATACAGCCTAGAGTTTTGTGGCTATGAGAGCCCTGGAGCTGGGCTGATGACGGACCTGCACTATAAGACAAGATACAGCTCCAGTCAATACCTACTCCAAATCGGCAGTCCCCCTCTGCCTTCTCATAGCCACAACTGGGAAATGATTTGTGATTCAGACTCTAATAGCAACCAGTTAAACGAAGTAAAATTTTCATCTCATTACCTAATTTGGTGCTTTCTACTTTGATAAGTGCTGCCTTTTCCTTTCCCAGAAGACATAACTACCCTCCGTTCTGACTGTGTCTCCTCATTCCAAACTGTCTACAAAAATCTTTTCACGTTTATTTAAGAATTTTTCCTCTCAGTGCAGTTATTACCACTAGAGACAAGCGGGAGAGAGAATCTTGGGTCAAGATTTAAAAGAGATTGAATTCCTCAGAAAACTAGAACAATGGAATTTACAGACTCTGAGGGCATAGGTCAAGTGGTTTGGGATCGCTCCTGCGCGTTCCTCCTAATATATCATCTTCAGATTTGCCCTCTGAGTTTGTCTCACATGTAAATAGGCCCGTGGTCACAAAATGAAAATTAATGACCTCATCAAAAACGTGTAGACTTTAAGCACAGCAGTGTGAGTGACCTTCTCCTGAGTGACATAAATTGCTTAAGTAATGAAAATCATCTCTGCAGAAATATAGCATCTGAATACTGTCTAAAAGACCTTTATTTAAGAACATCTAGCTTTGTGTTTCATTATACCTATACCGGGAGCATCACTGCTTCACAGCAGAGTCTCTGACACATAAGCACAGCCCCTCCCTTCCTACTGACCAGGCTCTGGAGGCACCAGTTCCCGCAGCCTGGGGCCCTGCCCCTCCCATTGGGCACCCAGTGTCCCTTTATCCTGGTCCTCTCCCTCTTTCTCCAGAGTCCTTGGCCTGGGTGCAGTACACCACAGCTAATCCAGGTCCACCTTATGTTCTCCTTCCTGTTTCTCATTCTTCTGTTCCGTCTGTGAGTGCGGTCACTTGGTGTCGGTCTTCCTCTTTCTGGCTGGCCTCCTTCAACATGATGCCTTCAGGTTCTGGCCAAGCTATTGCAAAGCAGACGACCTCGTCATTCTTAACAGTGGCACAGCATTTGTTTGTGCACAAGCACCAGCCTTTCTTAGCAGTGAGTTTAACCCTCTCTGCTCTAGCCAAGCACAACACAATTTCTACTATGGTGGATATGATTAAGAAAACAGGAGTCCCCACTGACTCCAAGCTATCTCCATGGTTTCACCCAGAGAGGGCCTGACCGCTGACACCGCTCAGACTTTTGCAGTCCATGTTGCAGAACACAGCAGTGTGAGAGAGGACCTGCAGTCTCTTCTGCCGGAGGCAGCTTGTCAAACACAAGTGCAGCTTGTTGAAGCTAGTTGGCTATAATTAATCCCAACTCAACTTGCCGTACGTCACAAATTTTATTCTAACAGGGTCAACGTGAGAAAGACAGTGCTGTCAGCCCCAGCAGCCAACTGTTCCTTGAGAAGAGGCAGATTGCTGTCCTTGTCATCAGCCCCAGTGTGGTGATTCTGACGCTCTGCCTAGGGGGGAGCAGACTGAGCAAAACAGTTCACTTACGTTGTTTCCAAAGGGGGTTGGCGGATTTGGAACAGGGCACTGGGAAGTTTATTTTCAAACAGTAGACTGAAAACAAAGAAGGTCTTGTTGCATAATGAAGATGAGGTTGATATTTCTAATATTCCATTTACAACAATTTTAACAGTAAATCATCTAGAGAGGACAAGGGAAAGAGATAATAAGTAAGAGGACTGTTCCTCAAGTACTAGCAAGTCTCAAAGCTTAAAAAGAGCCTACATCTGCAAAAGCTCTATACTTGATGCCATCAAGTATGAATTGATACTGATGTCCCATCAAGCACAAAATAGAGATTCTGTCCCTAATGGCACAGGCTACCAGCTGGACTTGATAAAATATAAGAATGCAGCTAGCAGTGCAGTGGCAGGTGAAGGGAATTGAGAACGTTTTCTCCTTCACGAGGAAAGGCTTAGCTAGAATGATAGTCATCCCTGGTGGAATGGCTGTCCACATGCCCACGGTACACTTTCTAAGAGAGAACATCACGGCCGCACAGCACAGGGGAAACAGAGGTCACTGACGTAGACCGGCAGGATACAAACAGATTCCCTGCCAGTTAGTAAAAGTAATGGGGTGGGGAGATTGCAAAAGGTTATTCAAAAGAACTTCCGTTGCTGAGGCTCCAAGGTCCCAGGATTAAACCCCTACAGGACCACAAGTTATTTGGGTAATGTTCTGGTCTCCTCGGGGTAACTTTCTCTCTCTCATTAAAAAAAAAATATTATGTTGATATTATATATTTACATAATATTAAATAAATAGACACATTGATATTTATATATCACATATAATATATTCTAATGCTATAGTATATAATTTATATTATACAATAGATATCCACACACAATTATTATATAGTATATATTTATTATATATTACATAGTATATACTATCAAGTATATATATTATCAAGTTATTATATTATATTTTAAATTACATATAGCACATATCATATTTTATATATCATATATACAATACTTAATATAGCTTATATTATAAATATATTTTTATAATATTTGAAAGCATTTATAATATATACAATAGTAAAAATAGTAAGTCCTAGAGTGGAAGGAATTATATGCAGATTTGCTATACTGTTGCTATTTGCTATAATATGTTATCATACCTGTAGTCAACAGAAAATGAGTTTAAGATGTAAAGTAACATGAAAATGAGATGCCCATTCAGTATAAAGAGACAAAAATAAGAATCAAAGAACACAAAGCTGGAATTTTCCATGAGGAGGCCCAGACAGGGGACTAAGAAAAAAATCCTTAAACCAGTTATTCCACAAACTACCTAGAATGGGAACAGTGCTGTTTGTTTCTGAGGGTTGCTCGTTCAGAAAATGAAGAGTTTTATAGTCCCCAAACACTGAAGTTGAGAACAGAGTGAACATTTAGCAGATATTTGCAAGTTGGCTCTGTGAATGTGACAAAATCGCAGCAAAAGACATAAAATAGTAGGGTGTAGTTAGAGTCAGATCCCAAGCAGACATCCAGAGTGTTAAGAGGCTGTAAGTCTGCAGCAGCAGACGGATTCGTCTGTGTGTCCTGGATTTGACTTCACGACATACGGTCCGATGTTAGCAGTGAGCATGCCCATGGCGGCTCTGCTCGGGCTGTGAGGGTCAAGGCGAGGGGACCATTTATCAGCGCCTCCACCACGGGCCCCAGTTACCATTCCCTTTATATATTTTCTTCTGACTGTTACTTGGCATGAAGCTAGGTCACTAAAGAGATTAAATGTCATTTTGGAAGATCTCTATTTTATTTGGATAGACTCAGCTCCTAAAGTTTGAAGAAAACTATCATTTGCGTTTTAAACTTTTCACAGCAGATGGCATCTCGCCTATAACTACACTGCTGGCCACAGATCCTGGAACCCCTGGCCCACAAAGCATAGTAATGTCTCCCTCACCCCCCCACCCCCTTGTCATCGGTCGCTACTTGTAACTTTCAGAGAAAAATAAAGCTTACAAAAAGTAAAAGGAAAACAAAAAGAATGGACCATCACTAGCTGTCAGTGACTGTTTTCAAATTCATAAAATGTAGCTTGAACAGGACAGGTGGCAAGAGGTTAAATATTATCTAATCTACTTATTTGTATTCATAGACAAATAATATTGTAACACCTCAAAAGGTGTAGACATCTTGAAGGATTCAGTCTTACCTGACAGAGTTTCATTGAAACATATTTTCACAGAACACTTTGTGCTTCAGTTATATCCTTTTGATCTATTAGCATTTGCTTTATATTATAGGTAATCAGACTATAACATACTTTATCAAATATATTTGTTTATTTTAAACTTTATTCATTTTATTTGATGCAACAGAGAAACAGAGAGAAAAGAGAGATAGAGAGGGAGATAGACCAAGAGACATCTGCAACCCTGCTTCAGTGTGTGCAAAGACCCCCCCCCCCCCCCCCCGCGCAGATTGGCATCAGGGGCTGAACATCTGTCCTTGTGCACGGTATGCTGTGTGCTCAGCCAGGTACAGACACCACCCGGCCCCTTTATTTATTTGTTACAGGAATCATGTTCTTGGTCTCTGAGAGACTGGACCCAGGTTTGTTTTCTCTGGGACAGTGCATAGGAGGGTTTCAAATCAGATCATTCCTTTACAAAAAGTTCAGATTTGCACACGGGATACAGAACTAGAAAGTAAAGCCCCAGTGTGACTCATGCTATAAACCATTAGCTTCCTAATAAAATGGGAGGAGATGCCGATTCCTCGACCAAGCGGCACCCTTACGTAACAACAGCAGAGATGGTCTTCTTGTGTCCTTCTTAACCCTTGATCTAGAGAACAGAACATTTTGTAATCATTTTGAAGAAAACTTGCTTAGTTTAGTGCTGTTATGTAGGTACTAAGAAATGATTCAGACTGTGCCTGGAAGTGTTAGAGTCAAGCTATAGTTTCTTTGGCATGAAACAGGTGCAGTGCTCTAAGCCATCATACCGTACCCCTTTTTAATCAGTTAGGACCCCTGTAGAGGATCCCGGTTCGAGCCCCTGGCTCCCCACCTGCAGGGGAGTCGCTTCACAGGCGGTGAAGCAGGTCTGCAGGTGTCTGTCTTTCTCTCTCCCTCTCTGTCTTCCCCTCCTCTCTCCATTTCTCTCTGTCCTATCTAACAACGACAAAAATAATAATAACTACAACAATAAAACAGCAAGGGCAACAACAAAGGGAGTAAATAAATAAATATTAAAAATTTTAAAAAAAGAAAGAGAATTGTATTTACGGTTCATGCCGACTCCGGTCATTTCCAGAGTTTAGTATACTCGTCAAAAATGTGGCAGATCGTGTCAGATATGATTTATGTTAGACGTTTTAATAAAATAAATTCAATTATCAATACAATCTCTTTGTTGAAGGCAAAACATTCCAATGTATAATACTCAAATATAAACTGCTTCTAGTGGTCGAGACATCTATAAGCAGTTCATCATTAAGGATACACCTTGATAAAGAATTGTCTGCTAGGTTTGTAAAATATATTTGAACTCCTAGTGTTTGTTGTATTTCTACAGCTTTGATAAATGCGCTTTTTGTCTGGGAATGAAACAGTAGTGCAAAACTATACTAATTTTAAAACAATAGCAGTAGTTCTCAAGTCGGTAGCCTTTGCATGTCTCAACACAGGAGAAAGAGTCTGACAGCTTTCTGATGCCAAAACCACTTCTATTCTGTGTTTGTGACAGAAATGGTAAAACTCGAAAATTTAATTTCACATATAAAATTATTCACTTGTGGGAGCTGGGTGGTAGCGCAGTGGGTTAAGCGCAGGTGGCGCTAAGCGCAAGGACCGGCATGAGGATCCCAGTTCGAGCCCCTGGCTCCCCACCTGCAGGGGAGTCGCTTCACAGGCGGTGAAGCAGATCTGCAGGTGTCTGTCTTTCTCTCCTCCTCTCTGTCTTCCCCTCCTCTCTCCATTTCTCTCTGTCCTATCCAACAACGATGACAAAAATAACAACAACAACAATAAAAAGACAACAAGGGCAATAAAAGGGAAGATAAATAAATAAAAATTACCAAAAAAAATTATTCACTTGTAAAATCTCTAATTAGGCAGTGATATATCAGTGTACTCTTCTTAGAATGTCATTGGGAAATGAAGTTTTATTGAATGTTCAGTGACATATTTTAAATATAAATTTACGTGGACATCTCTGGAAATTTGCCATAGGTGGTTCAGAGCACAATGTCTTAACTGCCGATTGCTGTCCACGAGACAGCCCAAATCAATCAGATATTATTACAGTCTAACTTATTGAGGGAAAGGCACAGGACAAGAATCGACAACAGAAAGAGAGAATACAAACTACTAACGCACGTCTTGGTGGGCCAGCATGAAAACCTGCTCTGCTTAGGGCTGGAGTTTCTTTGGCTCTCAGCTCTTGCAGATAAGGGTGTTTTCTCTGGAAAGCAGTGATGGGATACATGGGGTGTTAGGTAGTGGCAGAACTGCTTGAGCATACAGGTTACAATGCTCAAGGACCCAGGTTCAAGCCCCTAGTCCCCTCCCTGCAGGGGGAAAGCTTCACAAATGGTGAGACTGTGCTGCAGGTGTCTCTCTGACTCCCTCTCAGTCTTCCCCTTCACTCTCAGTTCCTGTCTCTATCCAATAAAAAAAGTACTTAAAAAAAGATACATGGGCTTGGAGTAAAAAATATTGTATGATTGGATTAATTCATCTAATTAGACTTATACTGTTTAGTACTTAAAAAAAGATACATGGGCTTGGAGTTAAAACTATTATATGATTGGCCTAATTCAGCTAATTAGACTTATACTGTTTTCTCCGTGTGTTGTGGGGTCACCTGTCATTTTCAGTTTGCACTTGGTGTTTCCCACATCCAGCCTTTTGTCTGCCTTGTCTTTCATGAACATTCTTTTATCAGTGTTTTCCTAGATAAAAAGTTTCTTTGACTGATAGCATAACACACTTCATTGTCATTAGTTCTATTTCTTTCAATATCTATAACTATATATGTTAATGTTATCTTTATTTAGGCATATTTATCTTTTTTAGGCATATTTTAGTTATATAACAAAGGGCCTTTGGCTATACTAGTGTTCTTTTTTTCAATGTTATCTTTGAAAGTTCTTGAATTATGGGAACTGGAATAAAATCCATCCCATATAGTGCATACTTCACCCCATGGAAGGACGTGGGTTCTAGCCTTCAGAACCACAGAGGAGCACCATGCCTACTTAAATCTTTTTGTAAATTTATGTATTCCCTTTTGTTATCCTTGTTGTTTTATTGTTGTAGTTATTATTGATGTTGTTGTTGTATAGGACAGAGAGCAATAGAGAGAGGAGGGGAAGACAGAGAGGGGGAGAGAAAGACAGACACCTGCAGACCTGCTTCACCGCCTGGGAAGCGACTCCCCTGCAGGTGGGGAGCCGGGGGCTTGAACCGAGATCCTTACGCCGGTCCTTGCGCTTTGTGCCACCTGTGCTTAACCCTCTGTGCTACCACCCAGCTCCCACCATGGCTACTTAGAAGCTTCACAAGTAGTAGATCAGTGCTATGGTGTCTCTCCTTCTAACTCTGCCCCTCTCTCTCTCTGTTTCTGTGTGTGTGTGTGTGTGTGTGTGTGTGTGTGAATGTAAGTGTGTGTGTGAGTGTGCACGAGTGCTTGTGAGTATGTGTTTGTGTGTGAGTGTGCAGGAGTGCTTGTGAGTATGTGAGTGTGTGTGTGAGAACATGAGTGTGAGTGTCTGTGAGTGTGTGAGTGTGAGTGTGAGCTGCCGTAGCAGGGTTGGGATGCCCAGCTCCTTTGTTTTCAGGTGTGCCCACCACACTGGCCTGCAGACCGAACACCTCCTCACTGTCTTACTTGCCTAGAGTAGAGTTTACGTGACAAAGTGCTCAGGTCTTGACCTGTTCATTTCATTGGGCTATCTGTCTTTTATTGTCAGATGTGAAAGTGCGTTCGTTAGCTATCCTAAATGCAACTTCTTTATCCCATGAATATTGCACAAATATCTCTTCCAGATCTAGTGTCTGTCTTTCCCCTTTCTTAGTAGTGCCATTTGCAAAAACAGATTTTGGTTTTACACATGTTCAATTTATCATTTTTTTTCTTCCATGAATTGTACTTTTTCCGTCCCATCTGGGAAACCTTTAACATTAGCCAGGAATGTTTTCCCATCCTTTTTCCTAGTAGGATTGTAGGTACAGCTCATGAATTTGTTTCCTTTTAAGCTAAATTTTTGTTATGATATAAATTAAGGGTTTTTTCATATTTGAATGCGCATGTGCTCGTTTGCCATTTGGGAAATCTTCATTGACTATTTTGTCAACTTTGTAAGATAGAAATTTAGTGTGTATGTGCATTATAACTATTTCTAGATGATTTTCTTTCATGACTATTGATTTTTATCATTTTCATTTCAGGTTTTGTTAATTACTTTATAGCAAGATATAATTAGGTGACATAAGTACTTTTTGCTTTCTTTCTTGAAATTAAGTGTTTGTTTGAGGAAGATTCATCAAAAGGCAAGAGGTCAAGTGTTCCAAGTGGCCTGAACTCACCTTCTCTAATTATTTATTCAATGCAAATCTTTCCTTTTCGTTTTTTTTTTTTTCAAAACCAGGGGTTCACATCTACACCTACAGGCAGGCCTACTTTGTGTTCAGAGTGACAGAGATCTCCCCAGTGCTATGGTGCTGGGCTTTGATGAGAGCCGGGCACACAGCAGGACACATGTCCTAACCAGTGAACCATCTCTCAGCAGCCCCCTTCACTTAAAAAAAATTTTTTTTACTAGATCCCTGCTCAGTTCTGGCTTATGGAGGTGTGGGGGATTGATTGAACCTGGACCTTGGAGCCTCAGGCATGACAGTCTCTTTGAATAACCATTTTGCTATCTATCCCCACCCCCTCAACCCCCTTTTGATATTACCCTAGATGATTTTGAGCCTTTGTTCAGAGTATTTGATATTTTTGAATTTTTTCCCTTAAACCAACTCTAATTTTTTAAAACTTATTATCTTTACTTATTTGGTAGAAACAGCCAGAACTTGAGAGGAGGGAAGTGAGAAAGATGAAAGAGACAGAGAGACACCTGCAGCCCTCATGGCGCTTCCCCTGCCTGTGGAGCCTGGGGGCTGGAGGCCAGGTCCTTGCGTGTTGTAACACATGCTCTCAACCAGGTGTGCCTCCATCCAGCCCCCACCAGCTGCGACTGTTGAAGGGCCCTGGTGCATTGTAGTTAGAATCTGCCTTCTTAAAATTACCAGCCACTTGTCCTGTGGCGCTTCATAGAGCTACCGTAATAATGGCTTTTCTTAATTGCTTTATTACCTTTACTTATTTATTGGGTAGAGACAGCCAGAAATTGAGAAGACAGCAGGAGACAGAGAAGGAGAGAGATAGAGACAGCTGCAGCTCTGCCTCACCACTCATGAAGCTCTCTCCCTACAGGTGGCGAGTGGGAGCTCGAACCCAGGTCCCTGTGCATTCCAACATGTGTACCCAACTGGGTCCACCACCACCCCACCTCTAATAATGCTTTTTCTGGAAGACAACGCTTCAAATATTTGAGAACAGCTGTCAGTTCCAACCAAGCTTCTGTCTCTTCATTTATTTATAAAATAAAAATATTGACAAGATTATAGACGGTTCCAATTTTACACAGTTCCCACCACCAGAGTTCTATATCCCATCCCCTCCCTTGAAAGCTCTCCTGTTCTTTATCAGTCCGGGAGTATGGACCTGAATTATTATGGGCAGCAGAAGGTAGAAGTCCTGGCTTCTGTAATTGCTTCTCTGCTGGACATAGATGTTGACAGGTCAATCCATATTCCCAGTTTGTTTCTATCTTTCTGGGGTGGTGGGGTTCCAGGACACACTGGTGAGGTCATCTGCCCAGGGAAGTCAGGTTGGCGTCTTGGTAGCATCTGCAACTTGGTGGCTGAAAAAGGGTTAAGATATAGAGCAGAACAAATTGTTGCTAGCAAAATGGTTTTCCCAACCCTTTGTAAAAATCCCACTTAAATTATTTTTTAAAAAGTATTTATTTATTGAATAGAGACATCCAGAAATTGAGAGGAAGGGGGAGGCAAAGAGATACCCGCAGCACTGCTTGACCAGTTGCAAAGCTTTCCCCCTGCAGTTGGGGACCAGGGACTCAAACCTGGATCCTTGCACACTATAACATGTGTGCTCAACCAGATGAACTACCACCTGACCCCTGACTTAAATTCTGCCTATTCCAAATGATAGTCTCTACTGAGTCACTACTATACTTTCTTACAGATGGGCTACAGTTATGTAATTATACTGGGTTCTCTACTGTAAGACTATCTTGCCATCAATTTCCCCCCTCTGTGATCATCTTTAGATAAGGGGATAATTTCATTGACTTATTAATTTATTAGTTAATAGATTCACAATTTATTTATAAAATTGTCACCAGAATGCCCAGAGGGTGGTAATGGTATTTTGTGGAATTTGTATATTTAAGTTTAGAGAAGTCTTCATACCGATTTCCATAAGCTGTTCATCCACTGTGATCCAATAACCATCTGCATCATCTGGCTCTCCTGCTTCATACCCTACATTCTCCACAAAACTTCTTTCTTGTTGTTATCTGTTTTGTCTTTAGGTCACAGGTATAAGGCAATACATTGTTGTCTGGGTTTATATTTCTGCAAGAATGGAGGTTGATGAAGTTATTTCCATGTGGCTGTTGGTCTTTCCTGAATGTTCTTTTTCTTTGGAGAAGTGTCTAGTCAGATACTCTGTCTGTTTTTGATCAGTAAGGCTGTTTGCATTGTGTTGAATTTTATGAATTCTTTACATATTAATCTCTTGTCAGAGATAGGATTCAAAAATCTATTTTCTTCCATTCTGTTGGGATATTGTGCAGATGTGGTTGAGTTAGGCAGGGCCCATAAACCACCCTATGCTAGTATGGCCTGTCCCTTTATCTACATACCAATCTTCTGCTTTGTCTTATAAATGACTAAAGGTCTCCCCACCTAGTTGCTAGTTCCTGCCAGGTAAAACCATAGCAATGTTCCCAGTGTGCCTTTTTCTTTTCTCCACCCCCTTTCCTAGACATCTCCATTCCCGACTTGCCACTTCTGGTTTTATCCCAAAAAACCCACTTCTGTTCCTGGTTTCACTCGCTTCCTCTCTTTTTTCTCTCCCGTGTCCCGACCTGGAGAAGGGCTGGTGTGCAGAGCTGGAGGCAGCCATTGCGGTTTGGTGCCACGTGGCTTAACCCGCTGTGCTCACTCCCGACTCTGTGTTCCCGTGTGAATAAAGAATTGTATTACCACGCCTCCACAAGTTCCTGGATCCTCTCTCCTGCCCGCAGTGCTAGCCCTGCACCATTCCATAGTATATTTTTTCATTTTGAAGATACCTTCCATTGCTTTGTATTGCTCTTAAGCGCAATGTTGGCCCCGTTGTTTATTTTTATTTCCCTTACTTGTGAAGCCAAGTTTTGACTAATAAAGTTCCGGTTCAAGATATAAATGTATCCAGTTTGAAACTATAAAGTCACAGTGCTGAAAATCTGAGTTAATAGGTTTGCAAGTCACAGCAAAGAAGAAGGAAATTCTTAATAGATTTTCAGCAGGAATATACCATGCTTGACAAGGGTTTGCTAATGTCTGACTTTATTTCAGCTAAATGGGAAGTCATTTCATATTTTTAGAGAAAAAACTCAAATAATCATTCACACACCAAAATGACTCATTCTTTATGAACCCACAAAGCCATAGAAGATAATAAGAAATTCATGTAAAGTATTCTCAACTGCTTTAAATCCAATTCTTTATTTCTTTATATTGACATTTCAAATTATTAAACTTAGACTTTTCCAAAGTTAAAGCAATCAATTGTTTGTTTCTTCTCTTTATAAATAATTACACTTGCACCAACTAATAACCGTGTGTTAGAGTGAAAGATTAAGCATTCATTTAATTGAGTTTAGGTTCCGTTTGTTTTCAATTAAGAGGAGAGAATCCTTTCATGTACAATAGGTTATTTATATTTGTTTTGCTTCATTTATAAAACCAAGTAAGGCTTTTGCATTTGCGGTCATTAGTTGTTGGAAAGAAATTGTGTTAAATGAATTGGTTGTAATAAAAAAGAAAACAATTGATGGGGGAAAATATGACATTAATTTAGAAGATGTATTTGTTCTCCAATTGTAATCTAAACTTGGCAGCAGTGTAAGCATAACTCTAAAAAGAACCATGGAAAAATAATTTTTCTTATTGAATTCATGTATTGATTATATATTGTTGCTAAGTTCTATTCATCTGTAAGCAGTGTAGGCATACACACACACACACACACACACATACACACACACACACACACACACACACACACACACACACACACACACACTATAAGATACACACACATACAAGATCTACCAACTCGGGTTTCTGTTAGATATTCCATTGGATAGCCATTTTCCAGGGCCAGGTGGTGGCGCACCTGTTGTAACAGGTGAGCACACCTGTTACAGTGCACAAAGACCCGGGTTTGAGCCTGAGGTCCCCACCTGCAGGGGGCAAGCTTTTTGAATGGTGAAGCAGATCTGCAGGTGTCTCTCTCCCTTTCTGTCTTCCCTCCTACTCTCAACTTTTGGTTGTCTCTATCCAATAAATAAATGAAGATGTATACATCGCCATTTTCAAAGTATGCATAAAATGAAAATGCGTTAAACATGTGTGATTGATAGAAAAACTCACTCCCCAGCCAAAATGTTATAATCCTAATCCCTGGAGTTTTAAACTGTGACTATGTTGATTTACCCAGCAAGGATGCTTCCAGGAATTCACAAAGATTTAGGATTTGAAATGTAGAAAAGTATCAGGGATGATCCAGATTGGCATGTGGTAAACTCATGAATTCTTCCAAGCAGAGGCCTCCCTGGAAGCAGACACAGAGAGAACAGAACCTAGAAGGAAGACAAAGTCAGCTTTGCTGGCTTTCAAAATAGCCGAACAGACAGAGGATCCGGGGAATGCAGCTGCCTTCAGAAAACTACAGGACAAAGAAGTGAATCAATTCCACCCATGCCTTTATTTCATCCAGAGTGACCACTGTCAGCTTCTGACCTCAGCACTACAATAATAAACGCATATTATTCTCAGTGTCACCGGACTATTGCCATTTGTTAAAGAAGCAATAGACAGTTATAAAGAGCTTGTTTCTGGGAGATGTCCTCTTTTCTAAACAGTACAGACTTTTAGAAAATATTTTAACTTTATTGTTATGTTTTGATAAAAAAATTAGTGAGAGAAATATATAAAGGTATACTTACTTTCCATAAGATGAGGCATTTTCCTACTCAATTTCTGAAGGCTAATTATAAATTTAGTGCCATTATTAAATTTGGTAATTAAAATTCCCAAATTCTTTAATTTCATAAACATGAATAAACTTACTGGATAAAAGTTATGTGTACAAAATAATACATGTACATGTATTCTAATTTGACGTACAAAGCTTTTGGAAATGGAACTTCTCTCTCCCTCTCTCTCCCTCCCTGTTTCTCTCTCTCTCTTGCCTCCAGCATTCCCACTGGGGCTTGGTGCCTGCACTAGGAATCCACTGCTCCTGGAGACCATTTTCTCCTTTTTGTTGTTATTATTGTTGTTGTTGCTGCTGTTGTTGGAGAGAACAGAGAGAAATTGAGAGGGGAGGGAAAGATAGAGAGAGAGGGAGGGAGAAAGAGAGAGAGAGAAAAGAGAGAGAGAGAGCTGCAGACCTGCTTCACTGCATGTGAAGCTACTCCCTGCAGGTGGAAGCCATTGGCTCAAATCCAGATCCCTCCTCAGTCCGTATGCTTCGCACTATGTGCACTTAACCCACTGCGCCACTGCCTGACCCTCTGGATCTTCTATGTGAAATACTTTCCAGGAGACTAACGAATGCATCTTAAAGTTGTGGGATTGTGGTTTACAATTACTTTTTTATTGTTTTTAATTTTTTTATTTATTTTTATAATGGCTATTCTTTATATATATATAAGTATATATATGTATTTATTTATTTTCCCTTTTGTTGCCCTTGTTGTTTTTCATTGTTGTTGTAGTTATTATTGTTGTTATTGATGTCGTCATTGTTAGATAGGCCAGAAAGAAATGGAGAGAGGAGGGGAAGACAGAGGGGGAGAGAAAGACAGACACCTGCAGACCTGCTTCACGGCTTGTGAAGCGACTCCCCTGCAGGTGGGGAGCCTGGGGCTCGAACCGGGATCCTTACGCTGGTCCTTGTGCTTTGTGCCATGTGCGCTTAACCCACCGTGCTGCTGCCCGACTTCCAGTTATTTATTTATTTATTATTGAATTGAGACAGAAATTGAAAGGAGCAGGGGGCATAGAAGTTGACAGAGAGAGACTTGCAGCCCTGTTCCACCACTTAGAGAGTTTTCCCCTGCAATTGGAGACCAGGGCTTGAACCCTGGTCCTTACCCACTGTAACATGTGCTCTTACCAGGTGTGCCACCACATGGCCCTGTAGAGAGGCTAGAGCCCTACTCAGCTCTCGTTTATGGTGTTGTGAAGAATTCAACCTGCAACTTAGAGTCTTAGGCATGAAAGTCCTTTTGTATAAGCAGTAAGTTATCTGCCTCACACTGCATCTAATTTGTTTCAGTTACCTTATTAGTGCGTGTATAGGAAAATCTTACACAAGGCTCAAAAGTAACTGACATTAAAACTATTGAGATAAACATATAAAACATACAACGTCGGTTTGGGGAGATAGCATAATGGTTATGCAAAAAGAATTTCCTGTTTGAGGCTCTGACCTCCCAAATTCAGTCCCTAGCACCACCATTGATCAGCTGTGCAGTGCTCTAGTCTCTCTCTCCCTCTCTCTCTCTTTCTTTATCTCTCTCTCTGTCTGTCTCTCTCTGTCTCTCTCTCTTTCTCTTTCTTTCTCTCTCTCTCTCCTTCTCTCTCTTTCTCTCTCTTTCTGTCTGTCTCTCTGTGTCTGTCTGTCTCTGTCTGTCTCTCTCTTTCTCTCTCATTCTCTCTTTCTTTCTCTCTCTTTCTCTCTCTTTTTCTCTCTCTCTTTCTCTCTCTGTGTCTGTCTATCTCTGTATGTCTCTGTCTGTCTCTTTCTCTCTGTCTGTCTCTTTCTCTCTCTTTTTTTCTCTCTCTCTCTCTCTCTCTTTCTCTCTCTCTTTCTCTCTCTTTTTCTCTTTCTTTCTCTTTCTCTTTCTCTCTCTCTCTTTCTCTCTCTCTCTGTATCTCTGAATAACAGTAAATAAAATATTTAAAAGGAAAGCATAACTTTTGGTCCCAGACACATGTGCATCCTATAGAGTGTACATGTTGCTAGGTTCAAGTCTCTGGTCCCAAGGCAGGGACAAGCTTCACAGCAGTAGAGCACTGTGGTAGGTTTCTCTCTGCCTCTCTGTTTCCTTCAGAAAAGAAAGGAAAAGTAAAATGGCCACCAGTAATTCTTCAGTCATCATGCAAGCACCAAGCCCCAGTGATAATGCTTGTGGTAATGATAAATAAATCAATAAATAAAGTATGACCCTTGAAAAATAAATCATGTTAAAAATAATTAAGGGTTTTCATTTATTTATTTTTGCATAACACTTGGGCTTTAGCAATGTTAACCTTATTTCATTCTAGGAAGAAAATTCAAATATTAAATTTTAAATCATTTTCATGTGATGTAGATGTACAAACCAAGATTATTATTTAAATGAAGTAATTTTAATTGTTTGGTGATGGATAAAAATTAGACTTTTGCTGGTATTATGATAGATTATAAAGTCATGCAAACAAATCTTACAAAATGTTATAAACAAGTGATTTTGCAACTGAAATTTATTTTCTAAAGAAGTGATCAGAACAAAACGAATTCAAAGTTGCATACGAGACTTAATCATCCATCCAGCATGACAGCCAAGTGTGTGAAGGCGTGGCCTCATCTGTGCGCCATGGAGCAAGGCAGTGATGGCTGCACTGCTGTGTGACTTAGGGCGCAGACGCTCACTTTATAGCTACAGAGACACGATGATTGCCTGTGTCCCCCTTTCTTAAATTCAAGTATTTTCTAACATCCATAACCTCCCATTTTTATACAATAAATACTTTCATTATAAGACCTTTGACTAGTTCTGATACCTTTGCAAAGCTCATAAAAAGTGCCCACCACCATTTTCTGTAATTTTTATCGTTAAATTATAGTTTTACACCATTGTAAGCTGAAAAGATGGTCTCAATCTTTATGCATTTATTAAGATTCTTTGTATGACCCACCATGGTCTATGACTCATTTGAAAAGAATTAGCATATTCAGTCTTCTGTGATGGAAGTTTCATTATGTGTCAGTTAAGAACAATTTATCTCAGAAGGCTAGAAATGGACCTGCCCTGTGACCCTGCAATTCCTCTCCTGGGGATAGATCCTAAGGAACCCAACACACCCATCCAAAAAGATCTGTGTGCACATATGTTCTTGGCAGCACAATGTGTAATAGCCACAACCTGGAAGCAACCCAGGTGTCCAACAACAGATGAGTGGCTGAGCAAGTTGTGGTCTAGATACACAATGGAATACTACTCAGCTGTAAAAAATGGTGACTTCACCGTTTTCAGCCGATCTTGGATGGACCTTGAAAAATGCATGTTGAGTGAAATGAGTCAGAAACAGAAGGATGAATATGGGATGATCTCACTCTCAGGCCGAAGTTGAAAAACAAGATCAGAAAAGAAAACACAAGTAGAACCTGAAATGGAATTGGAGTATCGCACCAAAGTGAAAGACTCTGGAGTGGGTGGGTGGGGAGAATACAGGTCCATGAAAGATGATGAATAACATAGTGGGGGTTGTATTGTTAAATGGGAAACTGGGGAATGTTATGCATGTACAAATGATTGTATTTACTGTTGAATGTAAAACATTCATTCCCCAATAAAGAAAGAAATTTTAAAAAAAGAACAATTTATCAATGATTTTGTATAAGGCCACAGCTTATTCTTTTTTTTCTCCAGTGATCTGTGTCTTGCCACAAGTGGTATGCTATGATCTCACACCATAGTCTTGCTGCCGTCAGTATAAATCACAATCCTTTTGCATATTTGGCCGCGTTCGTGCTGGTCCAATATAGTAACGGCATTGATACTGGACTGTTGCATTGCCCCTTTGATGGTTAGATAGTGTTCCTTCTTGCCACTTACTGTCTCTGTCTGAAAGCCTGTTCTGCCTCATATGAAACACTAGTTCTTTTTATTTCTGAGTTACTAGCATGGACTAGCTTGTGCCAGTATTTCACCGCGCCTGTATTTGGCTATTTTAGATGTGAGCACTGTGTAGACAGAATCGATGGATGTGTCTGTTCATGGTCTGTACTTGCTGGCGAGCTCTCCATTAAGTATATAATTGACACATAATTGGTTTATGCATTAACAGTCGATGTTTTGCTTCCTGGTTGCTTTACATTTTTGTTGTTTCTTTTCATGTGGGTTTGTATTTTCTTACTCTACTCATGTGTATTGATTTTCTTTATCTCTTTTATCTTTAACTTTCTCTCTCCCCCCCCCCTCGTTTCTTTCTCTTTTTGATAGAGAATACAACACTAAGGCTTTCTGCAATGCTATGAGGTCTTTGCTTGAACCCAGGTAACACACAGGACAGAGAAACTCAATGTTCAAGGAAATTATTTTGCTGGCCCCTGTGGTGATTTTCTTACTTCCTTCATGATTACCCCCATGGGTATCAGGTACTAACTATATCTAAAAAATATTTTTTCTTTTTTTCTTTGCTATCAATGTTATTTCTGGCGCTTGGTGTTATCACAGTGAATCAACTGCTTCCAGTGGGCATTTTTTACCTATTAAAATTTATGATAGAGACCAAAAGAAATAGAATGCTAAAGGGAGAGAGAGATGGAGAAAGAAAAGGAGACACCTGCAGTCTGTTCCACCACTTGCGAAGATTCCCCCTTGCAGACGAGGGGTAGAGGCTTGGCCCTGCTCCTTCCAATGGCATATGTGTGTTCAGCTGGTGCACCACAGGCTGACTTAAAAAATGGTCTTTTTCTTTTTCTTTCTTTCTTTTTTTTTTTTTCACCAGGGTCATTTCTAGGACTTGATGCCTTCACAATGCCTTCAACCACTCCTGGAAGTCATTTCTTTTCCCCTTTTAATAGTGAATGAGAGACAGAGATAGGGAAGGAGGCATCATTGGGGAGAGAGAGAGAGAGAGATGACCATTATAGCACTGCTTGTGAAAATTGTCCCTGCAAGTGGGTGTCAGAGGCTGAGCTCAGGCGATCACATTTGATGATTGTACTCTACTGGGCTTGCCACCACCCTGCACCTAAAACATTCTTTATCAATGCCGGCCATGACTTGTAATCATTTAGTCGTACCTCTTCATTCTGAACAGTAGTCTCAAATTACTGCTGTCTGTGGTTTTACTTCTATTTTCCTGTGTATCACTTTGTTCAGGGTTATGTGTTTCTTCCTTTCTTGTGGACCTCCTTTCAATAATTCTTGCAAGAAGCATCTGGTGATAGCAAGTTCTTTAGTCTTTGTATATCTGAGAAAGAATGTATCCCTCTCCAATTTGAGTGATAGTTTAGAATTTAATATCCATGGTGAACAATTCTTATCTACTAATAACCGGAATCTGTCATTTCTCTTCTTCCCTGTTCTTCACCTCTTATTCTGAGAAGTCAGAGGGGAGTCTGATCATGCTGCATTAATAGGATTTTTTTTTTCCTTTTCTTTAGCAGTTTGCAATATGCTTGTTTTTGTCTTTGACTTTTAATTATTTCATAACGATGTTTCATCATGGAGTAAATTCTGGGATTAGGACTTTTGCGGCGCCCCGTCATGAATGCCAGGGAGCCTGACAGGGTCATCTCCTCTGGACCTGCATTCAGACTTCAAGGAAGCTGGGCAGGAGAATGAGAATGGGTTGGTGCATTCTCCCTCCGTTATTGCTACAAACAATTATACTGTCACAATTGATTAATAGTGCTTTGGCAGTGCCTGGTGGGAATGGAGGGTCAGAAGCACCCCCTCTACCTTACACAGGGGCATATTTGAAAGTTACATTAGGAAAGTGGGGAAGGTGGGTCAGCATAGACGGACAAAAGAAGTCATGTTATGACTTGCCCCTCATATAAAGAATGCAGAGATTGAGGCCTCCCAGGTACAAGTTGACGTATTGAAACAAAGAAAGATTAATAGTTAAACTGTACCAGACCTAGATGAGCAGTGGTCCATGACTAGGCAAAGATCCGCGTGCCCCCCATAGAAGATTAATGATAGAAAGAGTCCTCCGCAAAAGTCTAAAACAATTCTGGGTATGACCTCCCCTGAGAACAGGGTGATACTAAGCATTGTACCATTCTTTACAGTGATAGGGGAGTAACATGTAGCCTGCCAAAGCCACAAGACTGTGATGCTTATTGCTACTTCACCCACTCAAGTAGGAAGGCTTGGAAGCTTCTTCACAGACTGGATGCCAGCAGCCAACCGCCTCCCGTCTCCCATCCTCCCGTATCTCCAAACTCAGTGGCCAGTCACCTAACTCAAGTTGGACGTGCTAAGATCGACCCAGTCTGGAAAAGAGAAATTTCCCATGAATGGTCATCCCACTTCCGGTTATCTTGTCCATCTCCAAAACTCTCTCCCTTTACACTGTCTGAACTGGAAGATGCTTTGAAGAGGGTTAAACCAGCAATGGCTGCTGGCTATGATAACATCACCCCAGAACTCATTCTTAACCTGGGTCCCACAGCAAAGAAGTGGCTCGCTTCATTCCTGTCCCACATCTTGGAATCTGAGTCTATGCCCAAAGTTTGGCGTCTTGCGAAGATTATAGCGGTTTTGAAACCAAAGAAAGACCCAACACTGGCCGCCAGCTATAGACCAATTTCTCTCCTCGCCGTGTGTTACAAACTCCTTGAGAGGCTGCTTTTGTCACGTATTTCTCATCTTACAGAGAAATTCCTATCACCCGCCCAAGCTGGTTTCCACCCAGGAAGATCTACGTGCGAACAAGCCCTGGCCCTCTCAACTTACATTGAAAATGGATTCCAGAAGAATTTAAAGACGGGTGCTGTCTTTGTTGATCTCACAGCAGCCTATGACACGGTCCGGCACCGTGGTCTCCTAGTCAAGATCTCAAGAGGCCTGCCTCCATGGGTGGCCAACACTATATTGTTTCTTCTCCAAAACAGAAGATTCCCGGTGCATCTGGGTGACAAGTCTAGTAGATGGAGACTTGTCTCAAGTGGCCTCCCCCAGGGCTCTGTTCTGGCTCCTACACTATTTAATATTTACATCAATGACCTCCCAGAAACTTCTTCAAGGAAGTTCATCTACGCCGATGACATCTGCTGTGCAACTCAGGCATCCAAGTTCGACATCCTCGAGGAAACATTCACAAAAGTGATGTCTCTGATATCTGATTACTGTAAAAAATGGTGACTAATCCCTAGCACTTCAAAAACGGTATCATCTGTTTTCCATCTACACCATGCCTCGGCCTCGCGTGAGCTTAATGTACAGCTTGGTGATACGAGAATCCGGCATGAAGCCCAGCCAGTCTATCTTGGCATTACTCTCGATCGCACTCTGTCATTTCACGAACATCTCATAAAAACTGCAGCAAAGGTGGGTGCGAGGAGTCACATCATTGCAAGACTGTCCAGCTCCTCATGGGGCGCGAGCGCTGCCACACTATGATCATCATCTCTGGCATTATGCTATTCCACTGTAGAATACTGTGCCCCAGTATGGTTCCGTAGCCCCCATGTCCACTTGGTCGATTCCAAATTATATTCCTCCATGAGGATCTTTTCTGAAACCATCCATTCCACCCCGGTCCCATGGCTGCCAGTTCTTAGCAACATCGCCCCACCAGATATTCGTCGAGATGCGGCATCATCTAAGTTCATTTCCCATGTCTACGCTCGAATGGACCTGCCAATATATGCGGATATCTTCGCCCACCCTGTCCAACGCTTGACGTCTCGTCACCCAATCTGGTCCCCTACGCCTACACTGAACTTCTCTGTTCCAGACTCTTGGAAACAGATTTGGCAGTCAGCTGAGGTCAAGAACAAACACCTCATCACAGACCCCTGCAAGCGCCAACCCGGCTTTGACCTGGCACGTTATGATCGGGCCCTCCTCAATCGCTATCGAACAGGCCATGGCCGGTGAGCCGCTATGTTCCATCGCTGGGGAGCCAGAGACGACCCGAACTGCCCCAGCGGCTCCAGACAGACTATGACCCACATAGTCAACGACTGCCACCTCTCCAGATTCAAAGGAGGTCTCGAAACTTTACATCAGGCTCAACCTGACGCTGTTGACTGGCTACGGAAGAAAGGCAAACGCTAGAAGAAGAAATTGCTACTTCCTTATGAGCTGGTTGTTTAGGCAACCAGAATGTAACCTGAAAAAAGTATAAAAGCTAATGCAGTTTCACTATTAAAATGAGTCCAGATTCACCCTCCAATAGAGTGTGGTGTCTATCTGTTTTCCCTCGCGCCTACTCCTGACCCACCGGGGAGGTTGCCTTCGAGACCCCTGACCCTCCTGCTGCTCATCCGCTGTGGTGGTCCAAGGCAGACTTTGAGTATACTTTTTACTTCTGAACCATCGCTGGCCATTTCTGCCCGCCCCGTGTGGGGTCTGGGTGGTGTCCACAAGGTCTGGGGGAGCAAGCCATGTAGTTGGGGGTCCCCCACAGTGTCTCAATGTGAACCTGTCGTGGATGTGTCTCTTCAGATGTCCATCAGTGCTGATAGATTTCTGACTTCGTGTGTCTGTCAGGGACACTCCCTGGATTCAGGGTTTGAGTTGCATGGGGCCCAGCTGTGAGGTGCCAGGTCTAGCAGGCCTTAGGCCTGGCACGCAGCGACACAGGGTCCCAGGCTGACGTCCAGAGCAGGCTGGTGCAGAGTGAGGCTGGGTTGGGACTGGGACGCATAGCCACTGCTGGAACTCTGGTGAGGGCTGCACAGATGATCAGGACCCCTTCCTTGAGTTAAAATACTTTTAATATTTATAAAAAAATACTTGTCATCTAAAAATCAATACTTAGAATGCACAAATATTTGTCTCTTGAATAAAAAGTAATGGTAAAAATAGCAGATGATGATTATCTTCAAAAAGTGTTTAAATACACATAAGTATACATGATGATAGTTATATACTGTCATATCATTGAAGACATTTCTCTAAAGTGACTGCCTGTATTATAAACATAGATTAATAGATATGACAAGCATGAGGAAACTGAAAGAAATAAATGTGATCAACTTGCTACTGAAAATTCCAATACTTGGGGGAGGGTATTGGTGCACAGGATACAATGCCTGTCACAGGGCACAAGGAAGCAGGTTCAAGCCCCCGGTCCCCACCTGCAGGGGGAAAGCTTTGCGAGTGGTGAAGCAGGGCTGCAGGTGTCTCTCTGTCTCTCTCCCTCTCTATCTCCCTTTTCTCTTTCAATTTTTTACTGTCTCCTATCCAGTAAGTAAAGATAGTAAAAAAATATAAAATTCTAGTAGTCAAAAATTAAATGTTAAGCACGTCATATTAAAATATTTTAAATACATAATTATGGTTTATCACCATCAAAATGTTTGCATTCTTTTAAAAATCCTGGCTGACTTCAAAATACTTTAAGACTCTTAACAACTATACAACAGCCAAACAATTTAATAGAAGCAACAAACCAAAGCAAACAAACAAAAATCCCTGGAACAGAGTCATGTGTCTTTATGCAATACAAACAGACAAAAAAAAAACACACACACACACAAAAAACCCTGTTACTTTGCCCAGTAAAAAAATGTTAATTCTAGGAAGCAATGAGGTGACAAACTTCTATTCTCTAATTAAAAACAAATCATATTACTAAATCTCATTATTTTATTTTTCCTCTAAACTTTAGTCTAATATTGAGCTAAAATTACATTTGAATTTTTCAAAGAATGATTTAAAACACACTACAAAAATATACTGTACATTTGGATAAGAAAGCAGATTCCTACAGTGACATGCCTTTCTATGCTGGTGGTGTTAAAACTCAATAAACTGTAAAATTCACTGTATTTTAAATGAACTTTATAGCTGAGTGTATTGTAATTTGATTTGTTAATTTTTTTTTAGGCAGGAATACAAAGTTATTAGATACTGCAGTGACTGTATAGATAAAGTCAGTTTAGTTGCACATAGGTACACTGCTATAATGTCTGTCTGGGTGTGAGCGACATCTGGATATGAAACCGTCTGTAACCCACAGGACAGCAGCAGTAAGCAAAGAACGGCTGAGTGCAGGGGGCTGGAGGGTGGCATGTTCAGCACCCATCAACTAGGCTGCAGAAGTGCTAGGTAGCAGGTCTGTGCGTATGTTACAAGTCTACAAATCACTTTAAAAGAAAAGTATTGACTCCTGGCAGACATGACAAACTCTGAAAGAGAACTTATAAGAAGATAAGCAGGGGTTTATCTTTACTGCTCTTGAGTTTAGAATGACAATGGCTCTGGAGTCCCAACAAATGATTCTGCAGTTGGAGGGCAATCAGACAGATGTGTGAGTTTTCTTCCTAGACTAAAAGAGTGATAACTAATGAGCTACCTGTTCAAGACCACACAGGTTCGACCAGACCTACACAGGGTTGATGAAATGCTCTATTCTCACACTGCTGGGCAATGTCTCTCGTGAAGAGAACAGCAGAACTTCATAATTTCACTTGCAGTCATTTTTATTTCCCTCCCTTACTTTTGACACAGGTATTTAAAAAAAATTTAATATTTATATATTCCCTTTTGTTGCCCTTGTTGTTTTATTGTTGTAATTATTATTGTTGTTATTGATGTTGTTGGCTAGGACAGAGAGAAATGCAGAGAGGAGGGGAAGACAGAGGGGGAGAGAAAGACAGACACCTGCAGACCTGCTTCACCACCTGGGAAGCGACTCCTCTGCAGGTGGGGAGCCGGGGGACTCATACAATTTTATACCTTGACAAACACTTTGTTTACCTCTCATGAAATCTTCTCTTTGTTTGTTTTTAATTGATACATTCTTTCCAGTAAGTAACTTAGTTTCTGACTGCCACCTATGTACAACCACATGTTCCCTGTAATCACTTTGCATTTGGAAGGACTGACAACAACAACCCCCACCCTCCAGTAGACAATTCTTGGGTTAAGTTTTTTTCGCTTTCCATTCTTGAATTTAATTTTTTTTTCCTTGTTGTGGGTTTGGTGTACTTTTTATCATACTGTCTTCAATTTTTATACACTCATGTAATATGAAAAGGTTACTTTTTTAGACTCAGTCATCTGTGAAATATAATTATTCCGCCTATGCATCCCTCCAGCAGCAAAATTGCAAGTTAGTGTGATAAACTCTAGTACGATTTTAAGACAGAGGAAAGATGAAAACCCATGAGGCATTTGCATAGAAGCATCTCAAAGATGGTGTTTGACGTCTCAAACAAAGCATACGGTCTCTGCCATCTGTATTGATTTTTCTCTTTTAACTCATCTATAGAGCTATCTCTATTTTTAAATATTATCTGATGTGATGTGTTTTATCCTGAAATAATTATTTTATGGTAGAAAAAGCACATGAAGCTTAGGGTAATCTTTCTTCACAATATAAACACGAGGCATCTAAAATGCAATAAGCTACAACCCTGTGAAATGGACTGGTGGTCCTTCTGTGAGGGCATGTCATTTGTTTGAAGTGCATTTGTTAACTTCTTTTATAATTGTTTTATTATCTTTTTTATTTATTGGATAGAGACAGCAGAAATCGAGAGGGAAGAGGGTGATAGAGAAGGAGAGAGACAGAGAGACACCCACAATACTCTGTCATCACTTGCAAAGCTGTCCTCCTTCAGGTGGGGGCCCCTGGGCTTGAACCCATGTCCTTGCACATTGTGCCACATTCCCCACCCCCAACAAGGTGCGCCACCACCGGGCTGTACTTTGGCTTTCTTAGGAAGCTCCGTGAGGCCAGTTCTTTTTATTTTTTATTTATAAAAGGAAATATTGATAAAACCATAGGATAAGAGGGGTACAGCTTTGCACAGTTCCCACCACCAGAACTCTGTATCCCAGCCCCTCCCCTGACAGCTTTCCTATTCTTTATCCCTCTGGGAGCATGGACCCAGGGTCTCTGTGGGTGCAGAAGGTGGAAGGTCTGGCTTCTGTAATTGCTTCCCAGCTGAACATGGGTGTTGGCAGGTGGATCCATACTTCCAGCCTGTCTCTCTCTTTCCCTAGTGGGGCAGGGCTCTGGGGAAGCAGAGCTCCAGGACATATTGGTGGGGTCGTCTGTCCAGGGAAGTCTCGTTGGCATCATGCTGGCATCTGGAACCTGGTGGCTGAAAAGAGAGTTAACATACAAAGACAAACAAATTGTTGAACAATCATGGACCTAAAGGCTGGAATAGTGCAGATGAAGAGTTGGGGGGGGGGTCTTCCATTTTGTAGATAGTTAGTAGGCCTATTTTAGTTAAATTTCAAAGGAGGCCAGTTCATATACAAGCCAACTGTGTGCCCCGTGTGCTCAGGCTGTGTTCTGCAAGCTGCTGCACTGTTTGGTACAGCAGCAGATGCCACATCTCAGGGTCTATGTCTAGTCACAGCAGCAGACGCCACTTCTCAGGGTCTATGTCTAGTTGGAGGAAGCATCCTCTCCTTCACTAGCCACTGTGCCATCATTGTCAGGGGTATGATGCTCTCACTGTTTGTGGGTTGTTTTTGTTACTGTGTTGAAGGCGGTGCGATTTGCCATGACTCCACTTCTGGAAGTCTAGTTGTCAATACCTGTACTCAATTTTCTCTCAGTGTCATATCCTTCAATTCACAATATGAGTGTACTAGAGTAACAGTGCGATGGTTTAACCCAAATCTTTATAATATGTGGAGCTGCAGGCAGATCAGTTACTGCAAAGCTGCTAGTAACTGCCAGTAAATTTTCACCTTGACTGAAGCTGGGGAAACACCATAACAAACACTTCCTGCTTTAAGAACTGAAGAGGGTCCTTATTTGACAATATTCCAGGAAATTAATAAAAGCAATACCTTTGCAGATTAATTCTCATAAAGCCTGGATGTATGCATATGTTTTGTGAAAGCTGGAGTTATCACTAATCTATTACTGCAGCTGTGCAGTATAGTTGCGATTCAATTTCAGACCTTACATGAGCACTTAATTTTGAAATTAGTTCAAAAAGGTTTCCCAATGACATTAAACAGATGTAATGTTAAGTCAACTTCATCCAGCAGTTTAACAGTCTAACATATGAATGCAACACCTCCCAGAGTCTTGGGATATAAGCTACCTTTTACAAATGTGGAGACTTGATGTGTAAAATGTCAGTTTTGATCATCAATGCATATATATGTGTGTGTGTGTATGTGTGTGTGTGTTCCATATTTAAATTTTCTTTTATTGTCTCAATTCCAATAATATGGCCATAATTTATGTTTCTGTTAGAAAGAAGATATTCAGACAACTGCCACTAGAAGCCAAACTTAACCCAGGATCAGCAGTGTCTGTTGTCAACTCTGAGTCTTCAAGTATCTTGAAGATTCCAAATACCTGGTTCAGTTTAGCAAGGTATGCCTTCAGTTTCCACATCTTTTGCACAATGAGCTTCCCTGTGCTGATGTAGTTGTATCGAATTACAAACCTATATTCCGCCTGTGAAGACCTTCATAAATCATGACTGTCTTGAATCACTCCTGGAAGGCTCTTCTAACTGAAAAAGCTGTATCATGGCAGGTTGAGCAAACCCAGACTCTGGGCCTGGACATGGGCGATTTGCCTTGAGTTCAGCTCATTTCCTGGGTGCTGCTTTACCATTACACCTTATCTGGCACACCAAAGTCAGGTTTTCTAGGATTGATCTAGTTTATTTGATTTGTAGTTTATTGTGTATATAAAATATCTTCTTTAAAGTCTTCTTTTTTTTTCTTACCTATTTTCATGTCAGGAAGATTTTCCTGAATCCCTGTTATGTGTTAAACTGTTACTGTTCTGGTTTTTTGATCTGGTGCTTATGAGAAAATATAACATTTTTAAAGCTGTTTTACTTTAAATTCATGTTGTCAGTTGACTAAATTAAAAGTAACTGTATGAATATTCATATTTTTATATAATTTTAAGAGGCAGAGAGGCTGTAGGTTTTGCATTATGGTGGTGCTGGGGATTTGACCTGGGACCATTAAGACATCAGACCTATGGCTTCAATGCTTTAAACACTGAATTATTTCACTGGCCCCTATTTTTCTGTTGCTTATATTTGGTATTGAAATTCTTCAATACCAAAGTCAAACAAGTATAATCTACGCAAGAGGTTTTTCAGTTAATTAACATTTGTTATCCAAGTTTTAAGTTTTCAACTCCCTGAAATATTATAGCTCTCCAACTTGGCAATTAAAAATATAATCATCTACAACTCAAGTTAAAAAAGTTCAAGCTTTCTTTAATAGCATTTCTATAAGCTATCATTCTCACAACTAACTTACCCTCCAGAACAACTCTAGCAGCATGTGTTTAGAATATAATGAAATAATCAGTTTAAATGAAAAATCTGAAAACCATTGATAAAATGTATCATAGTGTCAAGCTCAATAAGAGCCAAGTACTTTCTATAAGTTACTTGAAAATTACATCCAAGTGAAACTCCGTGCTTCTTCAGATATCTTAAGTCTTTTTTGCTTTCTGAGACTGGGAATGAATTTTCTTGGGAACCACATTTGCAGTCAGTCTCATTGTCCTAGGTGTTTATAAACTGGAAGGGAGTCATAAACTAGGCTGACTTTTGAGAGCCCCTGTATTTTGACATGTCCGTCTGGTCTTAGACCTAAAATTTCTCATTTATGAGGACACATACTATATTGTATCAGACCTGCCCCTGTATTTTGACATGTTCGTCTGGTCTTACACCTAAAGTTTCTCATTTATGAGGACACATACTATATTATATCAAACCTGCTCCTGTATTTTGACATGTCCGTCTGGTCTTACACCTAAAGTTTCTCATTTATGAGGACACATACTATATTGTATCAAACCTGCTCCTGTATTTTGACATGTCTGTCTGGTCTTACACCTAAAGTTTCTCATTTATGAGGACACATACTATATTGTATCAAACCTGCTCCTGTATTTTGACATGTCCATCTGATCTTATACCTAAAATTTCTCATTTATGAGGACACATACTATATTGTATCAAAACCTGCCTCAATGGAAGTATTTTAATGTAATTAACTCTGCAATGATGTTATTTCCAACTAAGTTCCTGTCATAAGATTTTCAGAGCTAAGATTATAACAGAAAGTCTGTGAAGTGAGGAAAGTGATATAACTCAGCCCCAAATAGCCTGTCCAACCTGGGTTCAGTAATAGTCATCAATCTTTAGCTGTGTCCATTTCTTGTTAATAATTTTGTCCATTGTTTGTTTATTTTGTCATAAGAATGAGGTCAGGGTAATTTTTTTTTTTGCATTTACAGCCCAATCATACGAAGGTCCATGTCTGCTTTACTTATTGATGTAAAGAGAAAGAGTGGTTTCAAGGGGCTCATGGCATTGCTGGTGATGTGCCAGTAGTATGCACTACCAGTGAGGGGTCAGGACTCACTTCATGCTTGCAAGGCATGTGCCCTCCCTGTGCCAAGTATTTTCCCCTGAGCAGCATAAGTAAACTTCATAACGCTTCCCTGATTTCAGAATATGTTTATTGCTGACTAGATGTCTAAACCTGAATCAGATTTCTTAAAAATAAATAAGTAAACATGTTAAAATAGATGTTTTTACTTCTAATAACCATATATTTTCAATTATTTTTTCCAAAAAATAATTTTTAAAAAATCTGTTAAGGTTCCACAGCTGGTTGAGCAGATATGTTGCAGTGCACAAAGACTCAGGTTCAAGCCTCCTGTTCCCTCCTGCAGAGGGGAAACTTTACGAGTGGTGAAGCAGGGCTGCAGGTGTCTTTCTGTCTCTCTCCCTCTCTATCTCCCCCTTCCCTGTTGATTTCTGGCTGTCTCTAACCAATAAATAAAGACAATTTAAAAATGAATTAAATCCCAATCAACACAATACTGGTTAAGGATTTAAAGTAATATATACTTGGGGACAAGCACTGGTGTAACCGATTAAGCACATATGTTATTATCTGCAGGGATCAGGGTTCTAGCCCCCACTCTCCACCTACAGGGTGGGGTGAAGCTTCACTAAGAGTGAAGTAGTACTGCAGGTGTCTGTCTTCCTTTCTTCCTCTGTCTTCTGTCCTTTCTCAATTTCACTCTGTCCTATCCAATAAAATAAAAAGGAGGAAAAATAATATATATATATATATATATATATATATATTCTTTATATATAGAGAGAGAGGGAGAGAGAGAGAGAAAGGAAATGAAAATGAAAGAAAGAAAGACAGACGGAAGGAAGGAAGGAAGGAAGGGGAAAAAAATCAGCTGCCAGGAGAGGTGAATTCAGGGCTAGCACCCAGCTCCAGCAATAATCCTGGTGGAAATAAAATAAATAAATAAATAAATAAATAAATAAAGTTATGTATGCTAACATTCGTACTAGTGATTTAAAATGCCATAAATCATTTTTCATTCCATTGTAGTAAGTGGAATATGGGTAGATGCAGTCTTTAAATTGATTCAAATGTTATCCTCAATAAAATGTGTGATCCTTGCTAGATTTCATTGGATGAAATTAAGGATGTGGAATTCACAATTCATTGCATTAAAACTATAAAATGAATTTTCTCCTAATTGGTTAGCCGATACTTTTTCTCCAGCAAAAAATGAATGTTCAGGTTGTGAAAAAAAAATGGGCAAAGTGTCCCATTCAGAATTTCATTTAAATAGTGTTTGTGTGACAGAAACAAGCATTTACTTTTATATTTAAAATTAACCTATGGGAAAAACTGTGCATCTTCCTTTGTGTCCTTCCATTCCCAGAAGACAACATTGATAGTAATGATTACTCATTAGTATTCTTGTCTCACAGACTCTACCGCTTCTCATGCTACTTGACAATTGTAGGGAAAAAAATCTGAATTGTATCTTTCTATCTAATTACTTTTTAAGACATAAAATTAATTTATTTCAAACATAAACAGTAACAGACATTGTAAATCTATGACAACTTTCTCTGTAATACTAAGTAGTTTTATGTGCTTTGAGAATTGTAAAATTTTCTGGTTGACTTTACCCAACACCACAATTTATTTTCACGATTTAAGAGAATTTGACATAATGAACATTGTATAAAACACAATGAAAATATAAACTGTCTTGGAACCATGTTTTCATGAGACTTAGATTTTAATTTATAGGCTCACGCTGTTTCTTTTTCTTTTCTTTTTTTTTTTTTTGGTGTGGGTATCAGTGTCCTTGTTTGTACAGAATTTATAAGTACATAAGCAATTCTTAGTAAATCCTCCTTAAGAAAAAATAGCAATTTTTAAAAAGTATAAAGTTTTCTCTTGACATTTGAATGTAATTCCTGTCTTTGTTTTTAATTGCCCCCAGGGTTGACACTGGGGCTCTTTGCCAGCACTATGAATCTGTCCTTCAGGCAGCCTTTTCTTCCATATATTACATAGGACAGAAAAATAGAGAGGGGAGGAGGAGATAGAGAGGGAGGGAGAAACCGAAAGACACCTGTAGACCTGCTTCACAGGTTATGACACCCCCCCTTGCAGGTTGGGATCCGGGGCTTGAATCCTAATGTTTGCTCTTGATAATATCTGTGCTTAACCTGCTGCACCACTGCCTGGCCCCCAGAATTTAATATGTTTTAGGGAAAACTTTCTTTTTTAAAATATTCATTTATTTATTCCCTTTTGTTGTCCTTATTGTTTTATTGTTGTAGTTATTGTTGTTATTGATAGCGTCGTTGTTGCATAGGACAGAGGGAAATGGAGAGAGGAGGGGCAGACAGATAAGGGGAGAGAAAGACACCTGCAGACCTGCTTCACTGCCTGTGAAGAGACTCCCCTGCAGGTGGGGAGCGAGGGGCTCGAACCGGGTTCCTTAAGCTAGTCCTTGCGCTTTGCACTTAACCCTCTGCATTACCGCCTGACTCCCTAGGGACAACTTTCTAACATGATTTCATTACATTTATTTAAGAGTTGAAAGAAAATTGAAAGCAAAAGAAACCACCTGTGATTCTTCCCACGATCAGTGTAGGGACCCAAGATTGCTCAGGGGGTAGGATAGGACTCCATGCACATCTCAGTGTGTGTCAGGACTCACACTGAGGGTTCAGTCTGCTGCTTTCAACTGGGCTTCTTATTTGATATCAATGTGTTTCTGTATCCATTTAACATGGGTATTTTGCTTTGCCATGGGAACTCCTTTCCTGTGACTTCCAAATGATGTTTTTCTTTGTATTTAAACTTAGGTGTTGCTGTGTATTAGCTGTAGTTTCTGGACTTGAGCAAGTCCTTCTCCCTGTCTGCTCCTGTTAGCCTCACTCTGAATCTCTTAGGGGAAGCCTTAGTGCTTCCAGACTGAGGTTCTCCACAGGAGGTCTTCAGAACTAATCAGCAGCCTGAAGCTGCACAGTTATGCTCATCTGGCATTTACTCTACTTTATGGTCAACAAGACCTGGTGAAAACTGGTGGTTTGGAGCTGCCATTATAAATGAGTCTTTCCAAATGGTCCACATGGTCTTAAGCAGAACATGATTTTGTCAAACAGGCTGGGCTAGATGGTGGCCCACCAGACTAAGCATACATTTCACCAGATAGGCAATCCACACTTGCAGGAGCCATGGCATAACCCTGGTGGCAATATAAACATTTGTAATAAACAAAGTAATCATTATTTTTAAATATATTTTTAAAATATTTATTTACTTTCCCTTTTGTTGCCCTTGTTATTTTTTATTGTTGTTGTAATTATTATTGTTGCTGTTGATGTTGTCATTGTTGGATAGGACAGAGAGAAATGGAGAGAGGAGGGGAAGACAGGGAGGAGGAGAGAAAGACAGACACCTGCAGACCTGCTTCACTGCCTGTGAAGCGACTCCCCTGCAGGTGGGGAGCAAGGGACTTGAACCAGGATCCTTATGCTGGTCCTTGCCCTTTGTGCCAGGTGTGCTTAGCCCACTGCGCTACAACCCAACTCCCTAATCATCACTATTTTATCAATCACTAAAGTAGAAATTAAGGATCAATAAAACAAAGAACTTCACTATATTTTGCATATTGAAGTAAAAGCTATCTAGATAAATAAAGAAAAGTAGACTACAAAATCAAAACAGGAATCTACCTCAAAAAATACATACAAATGTTATATAGAGTTTCTCTTTTTAAATAGAATCCCTCTCTAAAGTCTAATCATAGATAGCTATTAAGCACGTAAGTCATATAATGGCTCCTGGCTTATGGATACAGGCGCTCCTGTACCCTTTTCACTAGGCTTCTATCTAGTTAGATAACATGCCATCTGAAATGGCACTAGTAGTCCCATGTGTTAGGGAGAATCTCACCAGATTACAGTATTTGGGAGGTTGACATCTCAGGCTTGTAGTCTCTGGAGATCATCAGCAGTAAAAATTCAGCAGCAGCATGACGTGACCTGGCAGCACAGGTGGCCTAAATTTAGTTGAAGTCAACAGAGGGAGTCTAACAGTAAGGAAATCAGAGAAGAAACATCGCAGTATATGGGATACGACGTGGAGAGTAAGGATGTTAAAGAGAGTGGGAAGGGTTCCCTGCAGTCCTGTAGAGTCTAAAATAGCAGTAGTTAGTTATTATTATAGCCAAGGTAGTTGGGAGCTTTGCTTTTCTATGGAAGTCCAGTGGTTAGGATCTATAGTGATCTACTTGACCTCACTATGCTTGGTGCCCGTTAGGGCTGATCACTGGATCTTGGCTAATGACTGGGCCAAATGGTTTTGATCTATCTGGCCTAAGGTTGTAGGTAACTTAGATATTTTAAAAACCTGTATGTAGAAATATCTTATTAGAGTTCCTTGAGCAAGTCCACTGTCAGAATTTGATCGTTTTATAAATCTGCAACATTACCTGCTTAGGCTAAAGATGCTATGGTCTAGGCTGTAAGAGAACGTGAAGTATTATTATTATATCTATTTCTCCCTCTCTGACATGCTAAATTAATAGTCATTTATAAGAGCATAAATTAATAGGATTCTTTTTTCACACATTTCCCATCACTGAAAGTCTGTGTCTTCCCCATACTCCATCTCCCTAGATAATCACTATAGTTTTCCAAGGTTTTGGATATCGGCTGGATTTGTGTTCGTTTATTTTCAAGTTCTTGTGCTCAGTTCCCTAAATTTCACATATGAGTGAAACCATTTGTAGTCGTTCTTTACCTCCTTACTTAACTAAGCATAATCTCCAGTTTTATCCATTTTATCCCAAAGGACACAATGCACATTCATTTTTTTCCCAAGTAGTATTCCATTGAGTGTACGTCCCATAACATTTTTATCCGGTCATCTGTCAGAGCATTTTGGATGCCTCCATATTTTGGTTTTTGTACATAGTGTAGCTATAAAAAATTATGCAGCTGGGAGTTGGGCTGTAGCGCAGTGGGTTAAGTGCAGGTGGCGCAAAGCACAAGGACCGGCATAAGGATCCCGGTTCGAACCCCAGCTCCCCACCTGCAGGGGAGTCGCTTCACAGGCGGTGAAGCAGGTCTGCAGGTGTCTATCTTTCTCTCCCCCTCTCTGTCTTCCCCTCCTCTCTCTGTTTCTCTCTGTCCTATCCAACAACGATGACAACAATAATAATAACTACAACAATAAAACAACAAGGGCAACAAAAGGGAATAAATAAATAAAATAAAATAAAATTATGCAGCTGTGAGCATGGGATATATATATATATATATATATATATATATATATATATATATATATTCAAAATTGAGTTATTATCTCTTTTGGATAAATGCCTAATCCTGGAATTGTTGGTTCCTAAGATATTTTCATGTGTATTTGCCTAAGGATTCCTTATACTGTTCTCCATATTGGTTACACCAGTATGCTTTCCCACTAATAGTGTAATAGAGTTCCCCTCTCTCCAATACTTATCCGCACCTGTTTTGTTGATGAAGACCATTCTTACAGGTGTGATTGGAATCTCAATGTGGTTTTGATGTGCATTTCTCTGTTGATGAGTGGATTGAAGCATTTCCACATCCGTCTGTGGGCCGTGCGTATCCCTTTTTTAGAGAACTCGCTATTCACGTTGTCTGCCTACTTTTTTATTTTGTTGTTCTTTTCCTTTTTTGTTGAACGGTCTTCGTTCTTGATAGATTCTTGCTATCAAGCGCTTGTCTTAATTATGGCATTCTCCTAGTTGCTAGGTTTCCTGCTTATCCTTATGGAATTTTCTTCTTGCATGGAGAAATACCTAATTTGATACAGTCCTATTTGTTCCGATCTTGTTTCCTTTCCTATTGCCTGTGGGGTGGAGTCTTCAAATGCATCTGTATCGTTAATGTCATGAAATGCTTCACTGGTATGTTTCCTGTGTGTTTTATACTTTCAGCTGTAATATTCAGATCGGATCCATTTTGAACTAATTCTGGTGCATACTATTAATTGGTGGTCTAGTTTTATTTTCTGCTACAGCCTAAAATATGAAGTTGGGAAAGATTAAAACAGGGTAAAGCATGGTTTTTATGTGCCATTTCTTTAAACATTGCTGACAGTATTTCAGTTTATGTTCTACTAACCAGAAATGGATTTTATAGATGCCTAGAAATTGAAATGAGAATGGAAAGGGTACCTCAGTCCCCTTTAATAGCTGAACACAAATAACAGACATCACCAACAATTTGAATTCATAGAAACTGCTGCAGTAATAATGCCCAACACTATTTTTTGAGAAATGTTATGTCAATTAGTCCTTAGATATTTAGGTTTTATCTCACCAATAGAATCTCCCAACAGTTTCTTTTCTTTTTTTTTTAATAATTTATTTCTTTATTGAGGAATTAATGTTTTACATTCAACAATAAATACAATAGTTTGTACATGCATAACATTCCCCAGATTCCCATTTAACAATGCAACCCCCACTATGTCATTCATCATCTTTCATGGACCTGTATTCTCCCCACTCACCCACCCACCCACCCCAGAGTCTTTTACTTTGGTGCCATACTCCAATTCCATTTCAGGTTCGACTTGTGTTTTCTTTTCTGATCTTGTTTTTCAACTTCAGCCTGAGAGTGAGATCATCCCGTATCTCCCAACAGTTTCTAAAGCCTCATGTTTCTAAATGGAATAGACTTGATTTGCTGACTTATCAGTTGTTCTGTAAAATTTCAAAGGGCATTGCTACAGCTTGAACACTAGGCATGAAACTCAATTTCTGTATAAGCATGGTTTTTCTTTGTCTACCGGTTAGTGGATCAAAAAGACTCTTCTACAAAGTTTAACAAAGTAATACAGATTTATGAAGGGAAATTTCCAAGAAGAGAAATGTTCATGCAAATGAAACAAAATATATTCTGAGTCTTAGGCAATTAAAATATTTTGCATATGAAAAAATTCAGAATATTTGCTATCATTATTGTAAGCCTAATGTGTTCTTTTTCATTTTCTTCCCTCTAAGGAGGAAACAAACAAATGAATCCAGCCTCACTGTGCATCAACAGATGTAATGACGCCAGCCTCACTGTGCTTCATATAGACGTATAGAAACGCTTAGCCTAGGTGTTTGGTTTTACCCAGCCAGATGCTTAGGGATAGATAAGCCATCATTAGATGATTTTTTTTATCACAGTGTTGATAGGCCACCTTGATAATTCATGGACTTTAAGCAAAGTAACAGAGCACATTTGGTGATACACAAACATGTTTGTTCAATAAGCCAAGTATATGAAAAAAAAAAGAAAGAAAATGTGTTTCACTCAGAACTCCATTTATAAGATGTATACACATGTGTTAACTCCATCAGAATATTAATTTCTGGAACCTTTCTTGGAGGTATGAAGTTTGCATTTGTGTGAGGCCATTATGTGATATTTTAATTTAATATTAGGGGAAAAAATAAAGCAAACAAAAGCAGGGGGAGTCTTTCTGTTCAAACCTAACATTTTAAATATAATATTTAAATATTTAATAAAATATTTAACATAATAAGAACAAAATTGACAAATCTCTAAAATCTCTAAATTAATAGATTGTGAAATCCTTTTTATATATATATTTTTTTCTTTTTTTTTTTTTCCTGCCTCCAGGGTTCTCGCTGGGGCCCAGTGCCTGCATTACGAACCCACTGCTCCTGGAGGTTTTTTTTTTTTTATGGCAATGCAGATTCATTTCATATTATGGTTACTCCAATTAAAAACTCATAAATTGAATTTTATAGTTAAAGATTTTAAAATTACATCACAAAAGACCCCAAATCCAGCTTTATTAATTGTTGCAGGGTTACAATGAAAATATCACGTCTAGTGAAAGTTTAAATTGGTGTAACATTACTGTAAAATTATTGATAATAGATCCTTCAAATTTTTCAAGGTTAAATGATTATATTATGGATAACATCGGGGGTGTTTTAAGTGGGAATGTTTTGTTATTGTTGTTGTTGTTGTTGTGTTTTGTTATTGCCTCCAGGGTTATTGCTGGGGCTCAGTGCCTGCACAACAAATCCACTGCTCCTGGAGGCTACCTTTCCCATCTTGCTGTCCTTGCTGCTGCCCCTGTCATGTCCACATTATCACAATTGTCATTGCTGCTGTTGCTGCTGGAGAGGAGGGGAAGACAGGGAAGGGGAGAGAAAGACACCTGCAGACCTGCTTCACCACCTGTAAAGCGACTCCCCTGGAGGTGGGGAGCCAGGGGCTTGAACCGGGATCCTTATGCCGGACCCTGCGCTTTACGCTTAACTAGCTGAGCTACCACCCGACCCCCGGGGGAATGTTTTTAAGTGAGAGAAAAGTACTGGCAGGCTCAATGATGCGCTGAAGGGAGTGTGTAATTAGGTAGTGGCACAGTCAAATATGGTTGATCAAGTGACAGAAAGCCCAAAAAAATATGGAGTTTTTCCCAAAAGGGAACGAGCATATTGTATATGAATTTCATTCAACTTCTCTTTGTACACAAACACATGCACACTTACACATATAAATGTTGGAGACTATGGCTATCCTGCCAATTCCTGTCTGTTGGAAATAGAATAATGGGCTTATTTGGAAACTATTACCAAGTATATATATGAACCATTCAAAATGTTCTCTAAGGAATGCTCCGTGTCTATCTACTAGAAAAATACATATTTCTGCGCCTTCAGAAGTCATATAAGTGCTCTGGACAAATTCAACTAAATTGAGAATAATTATGGTTAGAATTACACAGCAAAATTATTTATGTTGTTACGGTGGAATGGCATTGGCACTAGGACATTCTCTTTTTATTGAGAGGTTAATGCTTTACAGTGCAGCCACTGACATATAAGTATGACTTTACTGTGCACCAGGCCCCACAGTTCCCTTCTACTCTCTCTTTCCCCCCAAGTCCTTGGCTTTGATGCAATACTCCATGCCCAGCCCAGGTTTCATTTCAAGTTCTCTCTGCTTGTCCCTACTTATCAAGTCTCCCTTGTAAAGAGATCATTTGGTATTTGCCCTATTGTTTTTTTTTTTTTTTTTTTGGCTTATCTCACTTAACATAATGTCCTCTAGTTCCAGCCAAGGCGACTCAAATTTAAGGACCTCATTATTTTAACAGTTGAATAATATTCCACCATGCATATAAAACACAGTTTTTTGTTATTTTTTTAGCCACTTACCTGTCATTGAACATCTGGTTTGCTTCCAGGTTTTGGTTATTAAAAATTATGCTGCTATGAGCATAGTTTTACACAGATCTCTTCTGGTAGGTGCTTGTTTTTGGTTTTCTTTTGCATAAGTTACCCAGGAGAGAAATTGCTGGGTCATAGGGTAATTCTATTTCTAGTTTTCTGAGAAACCTGTTTTCCACAAAGGTTGGGTCAGTGTACATTCCCACCAGCACTGCAGGAGTTGCCCTTATTCCACACATCCTCTGCAACATTTATTGTTACCAGAACATGTATATTTTCATGTTTCTCACTAGTATATGTTGGATGCTTGCATTATATGCTCCAGAGAGATCTAAATAATTTTGACTACCATAAACTCACAGTGTTTAAAACACAGGACTTGTATGTGCATATATGTGTGTACATGAAGTATAGATATGCTAACAGATAAGCTAACATACGTACATGTGCATTCACCACTAGGGCCATTGTGTGCTCTGTGTCTCTGTGACACCGCCAGCCCCGCTTGTTAAGTTTACATGTATCCCTGCACAGGATTGTCCAAAGTTATGGACAAATCTATATAAAAACAGACAAGTAGATGATTTTTATTTTAAATGAGTAATTCACTTAGATTCAGAGCAACTGGAATTGCTTACACTAAGTGACGTGAGTAAGGGGGAGACAGAACAGCCTTAGTTTCACTCCTAGGTGGAATATAGACAGCTAAAACAAATGAACCAACAGAAAACATTGGCCAATTATCTCACAGATTAGGGAGTTTTAAGATGGAGGGAGAAGGGACACAGGAGCTTGGTGGGGGAGGGGTGGTCACTTATACACAGACACATCTGTGTGTGAACCTATACCCCTGAAAACTAACAACTGTGTCAGCTACTATTCAGTCACAAATAACAGAAATAAGTAATAAAAAGTGTGTGGTCCACTTTTCTCAGGAACTTTTTGGGCCTGCAGGAATCAATGTAGGTAGGGACATTTCTCTGATTATAATTAGTATGATAGACAGGGATATATACATTACTCTAAGATAGTCATAACTTTGTCCAAATCTGCAATAAGAATTATCCTTTAGAAGAAAAATCATAGTGAAATAAAAAATATCTCAAATGAGGCATATATTTGCCTGAGAGTCACAAAAGGTCTTTATGCCATTATCCGTTTATTAAACTGGCCTATAAGTACATTCTCAAAGTACAGATGACTGATCAGCTTGCAGAATTAATCCCTCCTGAATATGTTTAGACCAATGCTTTATGACCTCTATTTATTACAGCAGACAATGCTACCAGAAAACTTCCACTTTTAAAATCTTATTACTGTCAAATTCTTTATCTGGAGCAGTGACTTGACATTCTCGCATGAGCAAGCGTTAAAGCCTTTGCCTTTTTAACCTCGTGATCCTGAAGCATAAATCATTTGTAACAGCTTCGATTCTCTGTGTTAGTGGAGTCTTATCTTTCATTCCAGTCTGTTTTCAATTTAATATATTTCTAAACCCTGTTTTCCCTCTATTTCTATTTCATTCTGTTTCCTTCCCTTCCTCCCTCCCTCCTTTGTCCCTCCCTCCCTCCCTCCTTTGTCCCTCCCTCCCTCCCTCCTTTGTCCCTCCCTCCCTTCCTGCCTGTTTTCCTCCTTCCTTTCCTGTCTCCAGGCTTCCTCTCAGCCTCCCTTTCTTCCTTGCCTCTTCATTTCTCTTTTCTTTCACTATCACTATCTCAACATTCCTCTCACTCCTTTTATAAACCACCACCACCACAGAAATAAGAATGGCAACGTTTATGGCAAAGTCAAGGAAGTTCAGGCACCAAGTGGTGGTGCGCCCAGCTGGACTGTGTGTCACATGCTCAAGGACCCCAGGTCAAGCCCCAGGCTCCCCTCCAAGGGGGGCTTGACATGTCATGAAGCAGGGCTGCAGGTGTCTCTCGCACTCCCAATCTCCGCTTCCCTCTCAGCTTCTCTCTCCCTTCAAAACAAACAAACAAACAAACAAACAAACAAAGTAGGGGGCCAGGTGGTGGCCCACCTAGTTGAGAGCACCCACCGGTCACCGTGTCACCGTGAGCAAGGACTGGGTCTGAGCCTCAGTCCTCACCTGCAGGGGGAAGGCTTTCGAGTGGTGAAGCAGGGCTGCGGGTGTGTCTCTGTCCCTCTCCCTCTTCTCTTCTCTTCCCTCCCGATTCTTGACTCGCTCTATACAGAAAATAAAGATAATAAAAATGAGTATGATATTAAAAATCCAAGTAAGCGCACTACTTGATCTCTCTCTATCACCTGCTTACCATCTATCTGAGAATCAGTGTTCCTGCTGACTTTATCATGTTGCAGCGTTTTCATTATGATAGAAACAGAGTGGGGACAGAGAGTAAGGACAGAAGTAGCCCCCAGCATGGGGAAACATAATATAAATGCCCTTAACTGTAGACCCCTCAACTGACCTGGGGCCACTGTTAAGGAACTCTGCTGTCAGTCAAGAAGACTGTTTCCCTGTGGGTGAAGGGAGGAAGGAATCTTATTTACACGCTGGCGAGTTCGGATCTCCCTGTTCACTCCGGCCTGGCACAAAGGGAGACAGGACGCGCTTATATAGGCCTTGCAGGCTTGACAGCAAAAGCGTCTTCACAGAAGCAGAGCCTGCAAGGCTAAGGGGTGGGACTCGAACCCCTTGCTCAGGGTCTGGCTGCCTTGGTTGCTGCCATCCTCCTGCAGAGCTGTGTGTGGGAAAGCTTGGCCTCTGCAGGAGCTCCAGCACTGAACTTGCAGGAGGCAGAAGCCAGCCAGGGTTACGGTTACGGAGCTGACGTCACAAGCAGTTAAAGAAACAATCTGGCAGTGACCTGGGTTCCTACAGATACAGGTTGGCACGTTTGCTTTTTCTGTAACAAACGTCTGACTTTCTTGGCCCTCTGCTCTGAGCTGGGGCCTTCTCAGGAAAAGTTCAGTCTGACCTTCATCATCTCAGTTTTGTTCTCCCTTTCTTTGCCCTTCCACTTTTACTCAACCACCTGCTCTGTGTCGAAGTTTCTGCATGGACTCAGTCTTTCCACACATCCTCAGCCCTTTATTGTCAGTTACTCTGTTCTGTGTTGAGGCCTGCTCACAAACACACCACAATCGTATTATAAGCACCTGTCCAGAGGCTAAAGTTTGGAAGTTCCTTCTCACTGTGTCTATTCATGTTTCACCTAGGAGCCAAGTGATCCCTCCGCAGGGTCAGTCTGAGTCCATGGCTGTAGCCGGGAGCATTGCCAAGCAGTGGCTCGCTGGGTCTGCGCCCTGGACGTTTTTTACACACTACTCTCTTGATGGACTTTCTTTACACACTGCTCTCTTGATGGCATCCAGGCTGCTTCTGTATGTCGTCCGTTGTAAATCGACTAAGAACAGTGTTCGTGTTCTTCGGATTTGTGTTTTTGTGTTTTTTTGGGTGAATGTCTAAGAGTGGGACTGCTGACAATAAGGTTTTCCTTCTGCATCTGTTTAAGGATTCCCCAGTCTTCTCTCCGTAATGCTGAACCAGCCTCCTTCTCCACAGCGGTGTAGCAGAATTCCTCCTCCTCCATGCCCTGGCCTGCACTTATCCCCTCTCCCCGCTTGTCGTCCCTTCCTTCTTTCTTGCAGGCCAGGCTTCTGCTCTCCTCCCATACCCCTGTACCCCTAGAAAAAGCTCTTTGGGGCCTAGAACTCTGGAGCAGGAGCTCTGTGTACCTCCCCTCGCCCCCCAGCATGAATAAACCTGAGTTTCTCTTCCACAATTTCCAGGAGGTGGTTACATTCTTGGCTGAAGGGAGGCTGCAGTTAGCGACCCCTTGCCTTGCTTTTTGGTGACGTCGTGCACGAGCTGCTTTCCCTCTGTGGCCATTTCCCCAGCAACCTTCTAAAACGCCATCACTCTTGGCATGAAGTCTTTTGAGTGCTAGTTTTAAATATGGATGTTTCAGAGATAGAAAAGAACCTTTTGAAGCAATACACTAGTGCTGTCTTTTTTTTCTATAGACACAGACCCGTCACACAAACACTTGCCTATTACACTAAGATTTTTGTCTTTTATTTGATTTCTAATAAAAAGAAAGACTGGAGATAATTGCCACATCAACGTGTATAGGCCTAATTCTATTTTTAAAACTGCACTGTTATGTCTCATAGGCGACGAAGCAAATTATCAATTCTTCACCAGTTATTTTGGCATTTTCATTACCATTGAAAAGAAGATCAACAACGTTGCATTGGGTTGTTGGAAAAGTCATGATGTTATCTCTCTAGTTTTTTTTTTCTATGCAAAAGTGGTTCATAACTTTTCTGACAACTCAATATGGTCATAAATAGAAATGGGACTATCAACATTGAATAAGTTATTCATAGTAGAATGGTCAGGGTGTACTATAAACTGAGTCAACAACTCTTGCGACATTTTAAGGTAAGTATTTGTAAACAGGGTGCTGAGTACTCTCAAACCTTTGAGATTAGCATAAGCAGAGAGTGGAAACAGAGTCCCATTTCAGTTGGTTTAGAAAGTCATGCAGTTAAACACAGAAGGGAACCTTTAAACCTCCTGTGACTTTCCTGCCACTTTTTGTAAACTACTCTTTAGTAAACCTTAGCTTTCAGTGTGTTTGATGTTGTTATTATTTGTTTTTCAGAAAAGCTATGGGGAAAATATGTACTTGGTATTTCTACCTAATTATCATTTCCACTTTTTTCAACTCTAAGAGGATGGGCAGTGAGGCACCCAGTTAAATACACACTTTGGGCAAGGGCACGGGTTCGAGCTCCTGTTCCCCACCTGCAGGGGGGAAGCTTCACAAGAGTAGAGCAGGTCTTCAGGTGTCTCTCTGTCTCTCTGTCCATGTCTGTCTCCCCTCTCAAATTATATCAACCTTAAGACTGAACCTCAGCAGTAACACCTGTGGCAATTAAAAGAAAAGCACAGTGTGAGTGATGGTATATCATGATGCCTCTGCTGCCTTATTGATTGTTACGTTGTGGGTTTTTTTTTCATTGACAAACTTCAAGCTTTGGAATTTCAAAGTCAAGGAGCATAAATTACTATTTAACCAAGAAAAGAAAAAAGAAAAATACCAGAAATCATGCTATATTACCTTAATGTCTTGGCTATTGTTATAAGTGACAAATGGTCAATAGCAAGAGACATTTACCCGTTTTCAACTGCTCCAATTGCTGTACAGATGCTACACTCAGAAACATCGAGGACAAATGTACAAATGTCCTCTAAATAAGACAGAAACCGTTCTATTTACAACCGAGGTAGGTCATGGAGGCCTCATAACTAAGAGAAATACGGGAGACCAAGACAAATCCTGTCTGATCTTACTTACATGCAAAATCTAAAGGTGGGAGAGTAGGTGAGTGGTTATGCAAAAAGCTTTTTATGCCTGAGGCTCCATAGTCCCAAATTCAGTCCACTGCACTACCTTAAACCAGAGTTGAACAATACTTTGTAAAAAAAAAAAAAAAAAAAAGGTGTGGGCTGGGAGGGTAGCGCAGTGGGTTAAGCGCACATGCGAGACCCCGGCTCCCCACCTGCAGGGGAGTCACTTCACAGGCGGTGAAGCAGGTCTGCAGGTGTCTGCCTTTCTCTCCCCCTCTCTGTCTTCCCTTCCTCTCTCCAATTCTCTGTGTCTTATCCAGTGACAGCAATGGAGAAAATAAATTCCAGGAGGAGTGGATTTGTAGTGCTGGTACCTAGCCCCAGTGATAACCCTGAAGGCAAAACAAAAACAAAACAAAAAAATAAAGCAATCTAAAAAATAAAATTAAAGCTATAATCTATATCCTGATGAATATTGACTCTAAAATTCTCAACAAAATTCATGACAAATTGTATCCAACATAGAAATCAAGTAATTTACCAAGATCAGCTGAGTAGAGACTACTCAGTGCATCCGGTCAATCAGAGTAACACCAGCACCCAGAAGAGGAAAGGAAGCAACTGTGGTTATAGCAACATGTTCTGGGGAAAAACAAAAGCAGATGATAAAGTCCAGCACCCAGTTATAATGACGCTTTTTGTGAGAAACTGGGAATACAAGAAACATTCTGCCACACAACCAAAGTCATATACAGAGATCCATGGCAAAAAAAAAAAAAAATCTATGACTAACATTACACTCTCAAGAAGACATGCAGATTCCTCTCCTGGGGATAGATCCTAAAGAACCCAACACACCCATCCAAAAAGATCTGTGTACACCTGTGTTCATAGCAGCACAATGTGTAATAGCCAAAACCTGGAAGCAACCCAGGTGTCCAACAACAGATGAGTGGCTGAGCAAGTTGTGGTCTATATGCACAATGGAATACTACTCAGCTGTAAAAAACGGTGACTTCACCGTTTTCAGCCGATCTTGCATGGACCTTGAAAAATTCATATTAAGTGAAATAAGTAAGATCAAGAAGGATGAATATGGGATGATCTCACTCTCAGGCAGAAGTTGAAAAACAAGATGAGAAGAGAAAACACTCAGCAGAACCTGGACTGGAGTTGGCGTATCGCACCAAAGTAACAGACTCTGGGGCTGGGGGTCGGCGGTGGGGGTGGGGGTGGGGGGCTGTACAGGTCCTGGAACAGGATGGCAGAGGACCTAGTGGGGGTTGTGTTGTTATGTAGAAAACTGAGAAATATTTTACATGTAAAAACTTGTATTTACTGTTGATAGTAAAACATTAATCCCCCAATAAAGAAAGGAAAAAATTAACAGAAGAAGAAGAAGGAGAAGGAGAAAGAAGGAGGAGGAGGAGGAAGAGGAGAAGGAGGAGGAGGAGGAGAAGGAGGAGAAGGAGAAGGAGAAGGAGAAGGAGAAGGAGAAGGAGAAGGAGAAGGAGAAGGAGAAGGAGAAGAAGACATGCAGAATGGCCAGGCAGTGGCGCACCTGGTTAAGTGCTCACATTACAGAGATTAAGGACCCAGGTTCAAGTCCCTGGACCCCACCTGCAGGACAATAGCTTCACAAGTGGTGAAGGAGGACTGCAGGTGTCTGTCTCTCCCCTCTTGACTTCTCTCTGTCCAATTTATTTATCCAATAAATAAATAAATAAAATTAAATACAAAATTAAAGACCATGTTTACGTGTGGGTTTAAAGTTTGGTAAACATTAACTTTAAGGTTAAAAATATAACTTTAAGGCTATATTCTTACCAGACAGAGTTAAATGAAAAAGGTTTTCAACATAGTTCTCATAAAGGTAAAATTAACTTACATTCAAAGTCTGAGTTAAAAATTAGTTAAAAATCAATATATTTTAACTAAATAAGTCTAAAAAAAAAACCTGTGCACACCTAGGGTGTGTCTCCATCTTAAATGGGTGTAACAAAAGGTCAAAAAGACATTGTTGATATGTAAAACTCTCAAATTCCTTCTCAGTTAGAAATGTTAGATTGTGCTATGGTTATGCTAATGATCCTCATGCATGAGGCTTTTTTTTCCCCCCATGGTTCTTAAGTTTACCTTTCCACATTCTATTGTTTAAACTTTAAACAGCACACATTAGACAAAATGCTAACAACCAAGATTCATAAAGAGCTCAGTGAACTTAACACACACACACACACACACACACACACACACACCATAAGAAAATAGGATGAGGGGAGTCAGTCGGTAGTGCAGTGGGTTAAGCAGGGAATCTGGGAAATTTCCCATTTGAAACCAGAAGCTATGACCGTGCTATAAATGAAATCTGAAAGCATTGAATCTCTCAAAACACGATAAAACGAGCACAGTATTTCTTACACCTTGTCTCGTCTGCAGCGGAGAGGCAGAGGAAGGAGTGGGAGTAGTAGCTCTGTGTGACTGACTGGTGGGCCATTTAGCACAGGCTCACACAGACCTCACATACCTCCTTGTGCAGGTAAGGCTGTCAGGCCACCGGGCCTGGATCTGCTAAAGGACATCCTACCCAGAGGTTCCAAAACAGAGAGAATGGATTCCATAGCAGATGGAAGAATGCTAGGACTGATACCTCTTCCCACTGCCATTCGATGGATTCTGAAATGAGTGTTATGCAAAGTACAGGAGAAGATTTGGACACATGGGTTCCGAATGCCGGATAGAGCAAACAAATGCGAAACATGTTCCGTGACAGGCATATAGTTAACAAACGTGGGGCAAGCGTGGGAGGGAACTGATGGAAGATGCTTTGGAACATGCACTTATAGATAAATTACCCCAACAAACCTACAGTCTCAGTAATTATTAGATGAATATGTCTCACTCAAAATGTCCAGAGGCCTAGTCACTGTGCCACCCCATACATCAGGTTATCTGTGCTTCTGCGATCTTTCCTGTGTCCTGCCACAGCCACTTCCTTCCTCGATTGTCAGAAGCCAATGCTTCAATTATGCCTCTTGACCTTTTTTCAGATAATGTTTCAATACATGTTATTTTAGGTCAAAAATCTTTTTAATTTAAAGTGAGCACCCTCAATATCTAATTTTAATGGAAAGTCCCCTAAAACCTACTAACTCAACTCACCTCCATTTATTCTCCATCAAATGATGTAATAGATGCATTATAGTGTAATACATATATTAATGTATCCAGTCATGCAGTTTTGTTCCTGGGTAAATCAAGCTGGAAACACAAACGCAGTAGGTAAATAAGCAGCCAGTCATAGATTCATGGCAATGGAAGGGGAGTAAAACATTTGTTCAACCTGACAGGTATAAACATTCCCCTACTGATGATTTATATAACTGTCCAAGGTGTATTCATTTTATTGAGAAAAAAAATTGCAGGAACTATCAAGTGCAAGGGAAAGTGTGTGTTACTGGAAGGTCTAATATCACATATAAGTTATAACATGAATATTTCAGAGTGACTTTGATAGTCCTACTACTGTAGTTTCTCAAATAAGAGAGCCGAATGTAGTCTCTGTGATTATTTAAATACGAGCCCAACTCAAGGTTGCTATATATTATTTTTATAGTTTTCTGGCACTGGAGAATTTGTGTAGAAATATTTCTAAGCCTTCAACATTGCTAAAACCACCGTGTAAAACTTACAATGATCTATGATATGGAAGGATACAATCAGGTTTCCTTGATAAAATTCAGAGAAAAAAATGTATTTCTGATATGAAAACCCCTGAGAGGAGACATCTCACTCTCATCAATAAAAATGCTCAAAGGACTGAAGGGAAAAAAATCTTACTATCAAATATGTTAAATATATAATTTGTTTTGCTAATAGAAAGTCTAGACCTACTAAGTATGAAAAAAAAAAAAACCATGTAAGAAAAAGGTTTCTGTGAACCTAAATAAAGTGAAGGTTGGTTTTTGTGTTCTTTGCAAAGCAGAGACTGGGCAATGGTGACACAACAGCCAGACGCAACCTTGAAGGAGAGGAAGTTAGGGAAAAAAGAGAAGAAATCACAATTTAGGAAAGTTATATGTAAAATTGGTCTCTTGCTGAGAAACCGATGTTAATGGCCTCGAGAGTATTATGATTCATCTCTGCATTTTGTTTTTAAATATTTTATTCATCTATTAATGAGAAAGATAGGTGGAGAGGAAGACCCAGACACCACTGTGGTACATGTGCTGCCAGGGATTGAACTTGGGACCTCATGCTTGAGAGTCCAGTGCTTTATCCGCTGTGTCACCTTGGGAACCACTCATCTCTGCATTTTCTGTCTTGGAGGACAAACAGCAAAGTCCTACAAACATCACTGTAGGCACAAGGCCTGTAAATCTCTGAGCCTGTGGGCAGTGTGTGTCTCCTTGCTCAGGTCCGTGTGGGTGTGTGCAGGTCACTGCATGGCCTCCAGTGAGGAGAGCTCACCATGCTGTTCTCCCTGCCTCAGCTCTTGGCTTTCTTCTCTGGTCTGGAGGTGAACAGGAGGAAAGCAGATGGCAAAGGGAAGTAGAATCCTCTCCTTGGCTAACCTATGTTATGGGCTAGATAAGGGCAGGAGGGCTGCATCCCTATACGGACCTCTGAATAAGTGTTCTCCAAGGATATCTGACACTTGATTATTCACAGATGACCCATACTAATCCACCTGTCGTCCATATATACTGACAATATGTGTGTATATGCATACATAATATTTATTTATTCATTGTTGCCAGAGCACTACTCAGATCTGGCTTCTGGTAGTATTGGGGGCATTGAACCTAGGGCCTCAGGGCATGGGAGTCTTTGACATAACCATTATGCTATCTCACCCTCCCTCCACACACGCATATGAATGTCATCTGACCAAAATGGAAATTCTTGGTCTCATTGACTATCTTCAGTCCACTAGTTCTTGACCTCTTGGACCTGTCATTTTTATCACTCTGGAACCTTGAGAAGTGCTGAATAGTAGTGACAATTTTATTCTTCTCTATGTGGAAGCTTTTCTCAATCATATCCTTTCAAGACCTAGTGAATAGCAGAGCTGGAATAGTGGATGATGTGAAGCATTACCCACATCACGTAGAACAACGAAGGGCTTTCAGCAAGTCCCTAGCCAGTGCATAGGAGCCCCAAGCAGAAGGAAAGCTTTCCAGTGGTGGGGTGATGCTCTAGTCGCCCCTTCACCATCCCCGCCATCCCCTCGCTCATCTCTATTTGACAAAAAGAAAATATAAAGTAAGAATCTGTTAAAAGTGACAAAATCACGCAGACATTAAGCCTCAGCAAGGTTCTGGTATAATATATATGGAAAAGAAAGCCAAATAAAAAATAGTTTTTCTATCCATCAAGTCTAACTACCCATTAACAAGATTATCCAGGAATTGGGCACCATCTATATGCCCACATGTCTCATTTAATAAGTATATATTCATTAAACTTTGGCAAGTGCATAAGAATTTGTCACCGCCTAAAACAAATGGTGATATTCTATTAAAAATAAAAAATAACAAGGAGCTTGTGCACACAGTTGCTTGAACACGTTGACAAAATATAGTCCCTGATTCTTAGCCTTCCTGGAAATTTCCAGGTTAAAACAAACAAACAAACACAAAAAGTAATATTTGTTCAAAGTCAGTCCTCCCCAGTGCAAACTACACCCAATATTGGCTGGTTGGGGAAAATCAAGATTTTTTTTTCTTTTTTCTATGCAAAAATTTACTATGTCTTTTCCAGAAACCCAGTAGTTTAATAATGTAAAGACATGAATTAAGGCAAGGGCAGATAGCTTAATGGTTTTTCAAAGAGACTCTCATGCCTGATGCTCCAGTACCAGGATCAATCCCCCACACCACCATAAGCCAGAGCTGAGCAGTGCTCAAGTAAAAATAAAATAAGATAAAATAAAATAGCATACTTAGAAAAAACAAAGAACTTAAAAGAGACATTATTTACAGTAGAATCTCTCAACTTAGCTTGACCCAGCTGGGAAGGACCACAGCTCTCTGTAAGGCTGATTGAGTCTTGGGTTGAACTGCAGACCACCTGACCTCAACATCTTCCTTTAACTGGCATTCCTTTCAAAAGGACACTGTAATATACCCCTGTCTTCCTGGAAAACGTGACCTGAGGAAGGTTGTAAGAAATACTGTGTGTGTGTGTGTGTGTGTGTGTGTGTGTGTGTGTGTGTGTGTGTGTGTGTGTGTATGTGCGTATGTGTATGAGTGTGTATGTGTGTGTGAGTGTGTGTGTATGTGAGTGTGTGTATGTATGTATGTGAGTGTGTGTATGTGTGTATGTATGTGTGTATGTATGTGTGAGTGTGTATGTATGTGTGTATGTGTATGTGTGTGTATGTATCTGTACGTGAGTGTGTGTGCATGTGTGTATGTATGTGTACGTGTGTGTATGTATTGCATGTGTGTATGTGTGACTGTGTGTGTGTGTATGTATCTGTACGTGAGTGTGTGTGCACATGTGTATGTATGTGTACGTGTGTGTATGTGCATGTATGTGTATGTGTGTATGTATGTGTATGTGTGAGTGTGTGTGAGTGTGTGTGTATCTGTACGTGAGTGTGTGTGCATGTGTGTGTATGTATGTGTACGTGTGTGTGTGTATACACATCTGGATTCACACCAACTATGTTTTCCTCATGTCAGAGTGACAGAAACAGGAGAGGAATAGAGTCTCCAGCACTGGAACTTCTTCTGGGTCAGCAGCCAGGCCTGTGTGCTGCTGAGGCTTGAACTCCGGCTGTGAGCGGGGCAGTTACACACCCTAGGTGCCCGGGGAACTGCAGTCCACCCCTGTACTCTGGAGAGGGGCATAACAGCCTCTTTCCAGAACTCTGGACTTCCCCAAAGAGGTCATCTTTTCTTTGAGGAGGGGGTGAAGGAGGAACTCGTGAATTTAGATCCAGATCTGTATTCTTTAAGAGTCTTACAGAATGAAGATGTTTGCGTTTACTGTGTCTGTGAGCCAAGAATAGTTGAGTAGTGTCTCCCTTTTCGTGTGAGCTTGGAATGACCTCCCCATCCAATACTAGACAGAAGAATTCCTCTCATACTTGAGTGCATCTTCGCCTCTTGTTCCTTATGAAGGCACTCTCTCTTCAATACAGATGTTATTTTATTTTTCTCCTCAAGAAAACAAAAATATTTACTTATGACAGCACAGTATCTAATTAAGAAGAACATAGCTTGTCTAATGCCTGGTTACAGATGCATGTTTTGCACTTAATTGTGTGACATATCGAATAGCTTTCATTTGCAACATACATCTATCTTTGCTTTCTGTAAGCTTAAAAACTAATCAATTTCTTATACTTTTCTCTAATGAGGAAACTAAAACACACCGTTTATTAAGTGATCTCTCAGAATCTTATTACAATATATTACCGCTCCTGTGCTTGTGTGTTTAATATTGCACTGCTCTGTCTTCATTTACCCTTCGCTTGCTGAGGTGAACATTCTGACCTGGAGCACACTAATTACTTGGCTTATTAGCTTCACATTATATCAGTAATGGGGTGATAGCCGGCATAATTACTGTGACTTGAAAAATCATGCTTTGCCTTACTAGCATGAACTCTGGGATGTTCTCCATCTTTTTTCAACCTTTGTAAGATGGTTGAACAGAATTTTTATATGTATAACTTTCTAAAATGGGATTTAAGAAATATCTTTTTTCCTTTGGAAATATCCTTTTCATACTAATATAGAATAATTAAAGTAATACAACCAGAATTTTAATGACATTATTCATTGTTTCAAGTCTGTGAGCTTGTTATATGTGGATAAAGATGTTATCATTTAATAGTCTTTGTAGTATGTAAGTGGAGCACTTTGAGGCTGCTTTAAAGCCAGTTTGGTTTAGAGACTAACTCCTGATTGTTGTTTCTTAAATGACATAGACAATGTACGTGAGTGCAATCCCAGTGAGACACAGTGACCAGAGATCTGTGCATGGACTGACTGTAAGGTTACAAGGAGAGAGAGTGGCATTCTGACACCTCTCATAAGCAGATGCTAAATCATATACTTTTGACAACACTCTTATTAATCACCATTTCCCCAATATGAAATTACATACATAAATAAGCCATTCCAGTTACTATAGGCAAGGGCCAGGATTCAAGCTCCAGCTCCCACCCCCCAAGCAGGGAGAAAGCTTCACAAGTAGTGAAAAAGGGCTGCAGGTGTCTCCTGTCTCTCTCCCTCTGTATCTCCCCATCTCCTCTCATTCTCTCTGTTCTTTCAAAACAAAGAGAAGAAAAGTGGCTGCCAGAAGCAGTGGTTTCTGTGTGCAGGCACCAAGCCGCAGTGATGACCTGGCTGCAGAAATCAGTCAGTAAACCCCGTCCTGGGTGTGGGTGTCAGTTTACTTGCAGCAGTCAGAATTCTTGAAGTTGGTGGGACTCGGAGTCATCATTCGTGCCATACTTAAAGTACCATCCGTACCTCCATTCACTGGCGACAAACTAACAGACAGATATTTATTTTAAAAAAATCAACAGCCTACAGTGCATAAGATTCTTATGCTTATTACTTTCTTAAAGCAAAATTTGAGAAAAAAAATTGAGGATTTAAGTTTTTAGTAAAAGGTTAGGCCTGAACCGCACTATTTATTTTATTTTTTAGAACACGAATTCATAAATACTTGTAGTGAATCATGTTTTTCTTGGGTAAGCTGGCTTTCTTGTTTTAATATAGCTAACATCTTTAGTAACAAATCTGATAGGTGCAACAGAATTGACCAGATAATAATCTAAGAGGGGCTGTAATTATGCAAAAGAGACAAAATGGCATATGTAAGACTCAAGTTACCAAAACTGACTAAACCAGTACTTACTGCATGTCCATCTTTTCAGGGCATTTTTCAGTGTTGAAGATAAACCAGAAGACCGGGTGGTGGCACGCCTGGCTGAGCGCACGTGTCACAGGGCACAAAGACCTGGGTTCAAGCCCCCAGCCCCCACCTGCAGGGGGAAAGCTTTGTGAGTGAAGCAGGGCTGCAGGTGTCTCCTGTCTCTCTCCCTCTCTATATCACCCCTTTCCTTCTTGATTTCTGCCTGTCTCTATCCAATAAATAAATAAAAATAATGAAAAGGTTAAAATCATTAGAAAAATAAAGTTTGTTTAAACAAGATCTAGCAGAAAACCAACAAAAATAGTATCTTGTTCTTGTGGAGATTATATTTCAAATGGGAATTTATTTAATATAAACAAAACATACATTTATAGATATATGTTGTCAATGAAAGACACTTAAATATTGGGAGAGTGAAAAGGACACAGAGCCAGAGTTTGGAACTAAGAGTTGTCACTTGGTAAGGTCTGACTAAGAAGCAGTTCCTGGTAAACAAACCACCTTAAAATCTGGAAGCTTATTACCAACATGCACAGCCTTACACAGCAAACATGAGAGTTTAGATCAGGAAAGTAACTCTGCAAGCTGGAGACACAGCCATGTGTACTAGACTAGATGTTTTTGCATCTGTGATCATGGTGATTTAGTTTGGCTAACTAATCTCAGGCAATCACCTCACATATATGGAACTATTCAGATTATCACCTATAGTGGTGAAAATGGAAGTCTATGGAAATGGCACTGGGAAGCCTAACGTACGGCTTGTCCCTCGGCGTCTTGGCAGAATTTCAAAGGTGGAAGTAAATAAATGCCCACAAACTCTCTTCAAGTATGAGTTTGAATTTAGCATAATGACATTTTCTTCTTTTCTTAAATTTTTGTTATATATTTGTTTAGGATAAAGACAGAAAGAAATTTAGAGGGGAGGGAAGGAGGGAGAGAGAGAGAGAGAGAGAGAGAGAGAGAGAGAGAGAGAGAGGGAGAGGAGGTGCTGCTTTGTTGTGAAGCTTCCCCCACACAGCTGTGGACTCGGGGCTTGAACCTTGGTCCTTGTGGATGGAGTTTGAAGAAACCAAGTTATATGAAATAAGCCAAGAAGAGGAGGATGAATGCATCGTGATCTCACTTATAGGTGGACCTTGAGAAGCAAGAACAGAAAGGGAAAGTCAAGGGCAAAAGGAGGAATGGAATGCAATCTAATAGAATCGCTGTTCTTGAAGGCACATCCGGGAGCAGGAGAGATGATATCACATGCCCAGTGTGTTTGCCTTTAAACTTATACAATAGTTTAATGATAGACAGTGATTTTAATTCTTAAAACTTTAGTAAATATGACCACCACGAAAAATTTACTTTGGCGTGTGTTATGCCTTCTGCAAGCACTAGCACTACTGTCTACAGAGAAATTAGCACTTAACTGGGAAGTTGTTGCCGTGGGGATGTTGGTCAATAGTCACAGCAATCTCACCACGTGGGCTATAGCAGAAGAGCTGAAACTAGCTGCTCCTTGTGGTATTTCATACTGAATAGGCACATGGTAAGGGGAATAAAAGGAGACAATCTTTAAGATCTGTGAAGCCATTCACAAAGAAATGTAAAGTGTTTCAGTGAAGGTATTTCTCACACCCATCCAAAAAAGATCTGTGTGCACCTGTGTTCACAGCAGCACAGTGTGTAACAGCCCAAACCTGGAAGCCGCCCAGGTGTCCAGCAACAGATGAGTGGCTGAGCAAGCTGTGGTCTAGACACACAGTGGACTACGGCTCAGCCATTAAAAGTGGTGATTTCGCCTTCTTCACCCCATCTTGGATGGAGCTTGAAGGAATCATGTGAAGTGAGATCGGCCAGGAAGAGAAGGATGAAGATGAAATGGCCTCACTCATGGACAGAAGTAGAGAAATAAGGACAGAGCAGAATTTGGACTGGGTTTGGTGTCCTGCACCAACGTACCAGGCTCTGGGGTGCGGTGGGGGGGGGGGGGGGGTTCAGGTCCTGGAACATGATGGCAGAGGAGGACCTAGGTGGGGGATAGGATGCAATGTGGGAAACTGAGAATGTGACACATTACCAACTTCTTTCTGTATTTTACTGTCCACTATAAACCACTAACCCCCCCAAAAAAAGGTATTTCCTGTTTTCAAACTGTAATTTATATATGTTTCAAAGTTCAGAAAGTCTGAATTTCACATACACTATGGTAGAGTAAGGAAATTCTGCTATTAACATGTTAGCTCTGCGTGAAAGTAAGTTGTTTTTAATTCACGTAAATCATTTCACCTCTACAAATGTTGTGGATGGATTCTGGTCAGTTAGGGGATCCTTCAGCATACAGCAAAATGTGGGCTCTGAAATTATTGCCTTTAACAGGCAAGATCGTAAGTTTGTATAGCAGGGCCTTATGCACAGAAGGGCGTTTAATTTTGAAAAAGAAATCAAAATCCACATTTTAAATATCTTCCATTTCCATGGATTTTGGTAAAGAAATTCCTAAGCTACTACAACTTATAAGGGAAAAAAAAAAAAAAAGACAACTCATTTCAGTTACCATGAGAATTTGTCTTTGTGGGTTATGCTTATTCAGAAAGCTAAAGAGGAATTTAAACTTCTAGGGAGAAAATGCTGCAGTGTTGAAAATCAGAAGCAGTTATAATCTAGACAATGTGAGAAATTTCCTGCTTAGAGAGTTTTACTTCTAAAACTAGAGAGCTATGAAGGAGAAAGTGAAATTGAGAGCTATGAAAGTAAAATTAGAGAGCTATGAAGGAGAAAGTGAAATTGAATTGGCTTGATAAATGAGTGTGAAGAATTAACGGACACACACTGGAAGCTACACTTTGAGAGGCGGTGACAGAAAAAAGGTGCTATGTTTATCTGTCACAGTACTGGAAGTAGCATATGGGCCTCACATATCAAAGGAGCCACAGTGTCCAAGAGGAAAACAGGAAAACTAACCTGAAAGAAACCAATAAGTAAATGTTCTTGAAGCTGAACAAGATTCCTTTTTCCAAGAGCAATTAAGCAACGACCCCTAGCTAGATGAATAGAAGTGAGTGATTAATACCTGCAGGAGCATCAGCAGAAAGATGCATGTGTGGAACCAGAAGCAGAGGTATAGAGATGCTTCTGGGAGGAGACGTGAAGTCACACCGTCAGCGATTTCTTTATCTGGGGATGACTTACTGTTGTCCACACTGACCTTTTTTTTTTTTTTTTTTTTCCTTTGGTTCTTTTTAGCTTCACTACCTTATGGAGATAGGTACTTTTTTTACACAAAGGAATTTAACAATTTTTCCAAGTTCATATCACGTGTAAAATGAAGAGTTGGGAGTGAAAGTAAATCATCTCACTGCTAGTGTGCCAACTTCTACTCCATAGTCTGCTCACAGGAGCTGGCTTGGAAATGGAGGAGACGTGTAGTGGCTTTGCGATATGGTGAAGACAGCAGGGAAAGCAAAGCATGTGGGGCGCACGGTAGGGAAACGCAGACTACTGAACTAAGAGCTAACACTAAGAGATGAGCTTTGTAAAGTTCTGTACCCATGGCATGTCTTATATGCTAACTTCTCTTTTATCTGTGTGCAATCTGTGTGACGTGTAGATAAAGCAGTGCGACTGCATTAGTGAACAAACAGCATTCAGCTGGAGTGTAAACTAGCTCATTAAGACAGTTCCCATCATCTTGACAAAAAGTTGGCTACTTTCTTATTATGGAAACTAGGTCTCAGATCTTGCATTCCTTCCAGATTAATGAATGAATGAACATCACTTTATTTAGGGGCTAATGTTTTATGCTAAGTTCCGTGTTGCCATATGGCTCATGCTTCTCATCCCGCTCTGACTCTGCCCAGCCTAGAATCTCCCACGCTCATGCACCAGGACCCCCCCAACCACACCCAGACCTCTTCCCGCCCTCCTTCCCCAGAGTCCTTTGCGCCTGTTTAACATGTCAAATCCCATCCATGTGGTGGCGCTCTGTGCCCTGACACAGTGTGACGTCAGCCTTGGCGGCAGGAGGCTGACACAGAGTGCAGTGGTCTCTGCAGGTGCATGGAGGACTGTAGGTGAAGCCAGACTGCTGGCGTGCAAAGCATTGTGGGTAGGCTGAATAGCCTTAAAGGATGGCAGCCGGAACTCTGGGGTCTCTTTGGCTGCGGCTTCTTCTCCTGCTCAGATGCCTCTCAGCGCAGGTGCCCCAGGCCTCCATCCGCATGTCTACCTCTCCTGGGAACTGAGCTCTTGTGACTCTGCTGGCCGGTACACTTTCAGACCCTCTCCAGCCATGAGCAACCTTTACCAGAGCTGATAACTGTTTATCTTGGGGGACTACACATTGATGACCATATTCAGACTTTATAGACCTAGCGTACGCTTAGCCCTTGATGATAGTGCCTATTTTGCCTTTTACCTGTTTCACCCTAGTAAACCGTGTATTGATTACACCAGTTCCCAGCTCCCGCTGTGAATTCTTCTATATGTGCCACAAGCAGCCAACCCCCATATCAATTTTTAATTCCATCACAACACATCCATTTTACTTTATACTTTCCCTATCTGTTCTTGTTTCTTAAATACCACCAGTATCTGGGAGTCGGGTGGCAGCACAGCGGGTTAAGCGCAGGTGGCACAAAGAGCAAGGACCAGAGTAAGGATCTCAGTTTGAGCCTGGCGGTGAAGCAGGTCTGCAGGTGTCTGTCTTTCTCTCCCCCTCTCTGTCTTCCCTTCCTCTCTCCATTTCTCTCTGTCCTATCCAACAATGACATCAATAACAACAACAATAATAATAACTACAACAATAAAACAGCAAGGGCAACAAAAAGGAATAATAAATATTTTTTAAAATTCCACCTGTAAATGACATCATCCCAAATTTTCCTATCTTTTTTGGCTTATCTCCATACTTCCCATTCTTATTGAAAGAGACATCACATCTGCATCTGTAGATGAAATGTCAGAATACTAAAGGTCCACAGCAAGATTCTCTTCAACCAAGACTTTGTATCTGCGAAATTATCAAGATAAAATGGCTTCCAGTACTTTATACATGGGTGTGTTAATCTGATATTTATAAGGTTAAGTACTATAGTCATTAGATCTTCAGTCACGTTTCTGTTTCTGAATAACACTGCCAGTTGCTCTCTCCCTTTCTCTTGCTCCATCTGTATGTTCTATATTTGTTTCAGAAGTGACCTGAAGTAACTACCCTTCTCTGCGGGGCTAGTGTCGCGGGCAGGAGAGATGATCCAGGAACCAAGTTCGTGGCGGTAGCAATACAAATCTTTACTCATGCGGGAGCCCCAGAGTCAGGCGTGAGTGCAGAGGGTTAGGCCAGTTGGAGCCAAAAACCGCAGTGGCCGGGTCCGCCTCCCCCTGCACACCTGCCCTCCTCTAGGTTGGGACGGAAGAGAGAGAAACCAGAAACAGAAGTGGCTTTTATAGGATAAAACCGGAAGTGGCAAGTCAGAAACAGAAATAGCTAGGAAACAGGGTGGAGAAAGGCAAAAAAGGCACCCTGGGAAGGTGGAAGCTTCCTTAGCAATTGTTGCTAAGGTTTTAGCCGGTGGGATTAATGTTACCCTGCAGGCAGGGCGGGTCTCGAGGTAGAAAGAAAATAGATCAATGGAATGGGTGGGGATCTTTTAGGCAAAACAATGATTATATAAATAGGCCATCCTATCAGCAATGCAGAATGGAGCAGGGGTGGGGGCTGGCTTAATGCCTGACACTTCTCCACTCCCTGCCCCTTGCAATATGCAGCAATATGATAGACAGACCTAGCATGTCTATCAAAGTAGCTGGCAGGTGTGACACAAATATTCAGACACATGCAATCTATGAATATTTATTTGCTAGAATTGCATTTATTTTATATACATCATAAATAAATAGGCAAAGGCCAGCAAAAGAGCCCAACTCAGTCATGCCAGGTGGTCCATAAAGACATCTCTGTGTGTGACAGGGATTTGAAATGTATTCAAAGTGGGATACGGAGCTCTTGATCTTAACTATTGTTATGTGATTTGTATGAGCAAATTGTTTAAAATCTGCATGTAACAGTTAATTCAATCACAGAAAAATTCTTAAAACTGCATCCTCAGTAGTAAAAATGTATCCTCATTACTACTTGTACCTGTGAAAAGAATGAGAAAAACGCCAACAAGTTAGCTTCTCTTTTTTGGGGGGGTGAGGCCGGGGGTGACTACTTTTGCTTGCTGGCTGAAGCCTGGCCGAAATGCACTGGGAGAAACTGGGAGGCTGCCCGGCCTTTCCCTCTCTCTGTCTCCGTCTCTTTATCCAAGAAAAAAAAATCACTCTTGAGTGGTGAAATCCCAGCAATAACAACAAACGTTAGACAAAGTAAATACTATGTTTGGCTTTTTTTTTTCCATAAAACTAAACAAAAGTTTGTGTAAATAAAAACTGTGAATTGTTCATCAGCATTCTCATGTCCTGTATTCCCATGTGACGTGACAGAAGGACACAACATCACTTCATCTGCACAGGAGATGACGGCCATGTTTGATTTGCTGATGGACCCTCTGTGTGGGGCTACGGTACACTGATCAGCATTAGCACCTATCTTTAGTGAGAGCATTTAGCTGGGGCCAGATGGTAGTGCACCTGGTTGACAGCGTGTGTGACTGTGCTCAAGGACGCAGGTTCAAGCCCCCAGCACCCCAGCCGCAAGAGGAAGGCTTTGCGAGAGGTGAAGCAGATCTGCAGGTGTCTCTCTGTCTCTCTCTCTCTCTCACTATCACCCCCTTCCCTCTCAGTTCCTGGCTGTCTCTGTCCAGTAAATGCATAAAGATAATGACAAAAGTAAAAAAAAATAAAATAAAATTTAGCTTCATTCCTGTCCAGATTTTGACACTCATTTTAGCATAGGCTTTAAGGACTTTGGGATTCTAATTTACAAAGTAGACGTATCAATTAGACTTCAGTGATCTGGGAGCTTTTATTGTCTTTGTTGGATGAAGGAAGCGGTAGCTAGGGAAGTCCTGCGACTCCAGCAGAGACACAGAATCTCCAGGAAGCTACTCCCCTGTGCACGTCTTCATTCTGTCTACATCCACCTTGGTTTCACCCAGCTTCAAACCTGTGGGCTTACTGGGGATAAACAATACAGAAGGGCCTGGCACTGCGAACTACGTGGCTTCTTCTGACTGAAGTTCCTTTCTACACCCTCCTTGATAAGTTTTGGGCCTTCTAACAGTTATTCATTAGACACTAGTAGATTTTATTAGAAATCCAAACAACTGTTTTTCTTGCTCTGTGTTAAGTATTAATTGATTTGAAATGGTACACAAAAGATTTCTTAAACACTTTTTTCAATTATCTTTATTTATTTATTGGATAGAGACAGACGGAAATTGAGAGAGGAGCGGCAGATAGATAGGAAGATAGACAGAGAGACACCTGCAGCCCTGCTTTACCACTTGTGAAGCTTTCTCCCTGCAGCTGAGGACTAGGGGCTTGAACCCGGGTCCTTTTGCTCACTGTAACATGTGCTCAACCAGGTGCACCACCACCCAGCCCCATAATTTGATTTTATAACATAAATAATCGCTGTCATGAAGGTCAACTTGAAAATAGTATTTAGGCAAGAACTTCTAACAGATTCATCAATTTCTAATTTCTGATATTTTTAGACTATAGTTCTTAATTTTGGTCACAACCACGCTAAGACCTTGTGCAAAATTCTCAGCACCTATGAGCATCCTAAGTTAAATGGAATTTTTTTAATTTTGAATTTCAATGTTTACTTCTTCTTCTTCTAGCGTTTGCCCTTCTTCCGTAGCCAGTCAACAGCGTCAGGTTGAGCCTGATGTAAGGTTTCGAGACCTCCTTTGAATGTTTATTTAAACTTAGGGATAATATGGAGGGGAAATATAAAAAATTATATACAAACCTCAACAGATGTTCAGAGTGTGTGAATATTAAAATACACAATAATTATGATGAGTGTGCCTTCATGAACATATTTGGGAAAATAATTACAAGTCCATTGGTATAGCTGAATTATTTAAGTCAGCATGTTTTTACTGTCTAGTTTATCATGCATAATGTAGAGGCTGATGAGTGAGAATTCATTTTAGATTAGTTCCGGAGTTAGTACTGTCTCACAAAGCAGAGTTCTTTAACTGCATGATTACACACTTCCTCATGGAAAGTAAGAAAAGCATCTTTATTGTTTTTATTGCTTAACTCTTAGCACCGAGCACCTTCGACAAGAGGTATGAATGATTCTGGCTAGTTGGCTGGTGCGCTGTCCACCTCGTAAACATTCGTTCTAAAGGAAACTGCAGTGCTGAGCATGAAATAACTAACTTGAATTGAACTTTCAGGAGAGTCAGTCTGTTCACTGGAAACTGTTTATTTCCCATGACTTTAATGATGTTCTTATAGACAATAAAGCAGAGGAGGTGAATAGTCTCCCTTAAATGTTTTAGAGGGTCACTGAAACTGTGCAAAAGATAAATGTATAACTTAAGAAAATGCTCCTTTTAGACCTTGAGAAACCTATGGCTTCTAAAAGCACACATTTTATTTTAGAGAACTTAGTGTTACTGAAGCTTTACCTGGGTCGATTCAGACCAACCCAGCAGGACACTTTATTGCATGATCTATTTGTTTCCACTTCTAGCAAGAGGAAAGCCAGGGCATGTCTCTAAGAATGCTCACACTATTACCCACGCCCTATCCGTCTGACTCGGAAAGTCCCACTGTAAACTTTTGCTCTATGTTCCGAATGTTGCTTATTTGTTAAATACAGAATCGCTCAGTATTCCAGGTATGTACTAACCATGAATGGATATCAAAACACATTGCTATATTTTAAATATGTTCAAGGCATTTTTAGAAACAGAGCAATGTGAATTTGTCAGGCTTCCTGTAGTAATTCTAGATTATCAGAGTAATCTTTCAGCTATGTTCTTGGGATAACATATGGAATAGAAAATTGAGGGTTAAAAAAACATGGGGGAAAACTAAGACAATCCCAATAATATGAATGCACTTTCCAGTTTATTTAAGTAATATACTGTATATTTACTCTATTTATTATAATACAGACTATAATTCACAGTGAAGGGGCAGGGACTGCTAAATTGCAAAGTATAACTGAGATCTTAAACACAATTTACGGAACACACGCACACATATGTAGATATCCTTACTTAACTGTTTCTGGGAAAACAGTATTTTGCTTTTGGAAACATTATAAGAAAACTCGCACTTCCTAGTAAATACATTTTTTATAGATTTATCATGAAATCTGAAGCAGTAACGTGTTAATTCTTGCTGATATACTGTAGTATCTATGTGACTAAATAAATTCTGTTCCTTTCTTTTCTTTTTTCTTTTTTGCCTCTAGGATTATTGCTTGGTGCCAGCACTACAAATTCACTGCTCCCGGTGGCCAAATCTTTCATTATATTGGATAGAACAGAGAGAAATTGAGAGAGAGGAGAGGGAGGAAGAGAGAGAGGGAGAGAGAAAAAAGAGACTCCTACAGACCTGGTTTACCACTTGTGAAGCTTCCGTGCTGTAGGTGGGAGCCGGGGCTTGAACCCTGATTCTCACGGGGTCCTAGGGTTTAGTGCTATGTGCAGTTAACTGAGTGTACCTCCTAAATAAGTTCTCCAAGGCTCAGTTTCCTCATCACAGAATCAAGACCATGTAAAGTGAAACTAGCACAGTAACTTTGCTGATCCGATGTCATCACACAGCACTTTATTCAGCAACATTGAAACCGTAATGAATTTAATCACAAGTCTATACATGTGTCTGCCAAACAAACAATCGTCTGTTATAGTAGACGTGTTTTTTTTTCTTGCCCCCAGGGTTATTGCCGAGGCTCAATGCCTGCACCACGAATCCACTGCTCCTGGAGACCAGTTTTTCCCCTTTTGTTGCCCTTGTTTTCCATCATTGTATTGGTTATTATTATTGTTGTTGCTGTTTTTGGATAAGACAGAGAGAAATGGAGTGAGGAGGGGAAGACAGAGAGGGGGAGAGAAAGACAGATACCTGCAGACCTGCTTCACCACCTGGGAAGCGACTCCCCTGCAGGTGGGGAGCCGGGGGGCTCGAACCGGGATCCTTAGCTTGTCCTTGCGCTTTGCGCCACCTGCCCTTAACCCACAGCGCTACCGCCAGACTCCCAGTAGATGGCTTTTACAGCAGGTCTGCAGATACTTCTCACCTGACACCTGAAAGTTCATATCATTTTACAGTCTCTTTTTTGCATCAGCCAACTTCCAGCCCACTTTTCTACTCTTTATTATTATTGTGGCTTTGGGGTGTGTGTATTGTTTGCTTTTTATTCTTCATTTTAATTATTTATTTTTAATATATATATATATATATATATATTAGACATGTGTGGTTTCTTCTTAATGAATCCATTTTTTAAAAAGAAATATTACCTTTATTTATTTATTGGATAGAGAAAGCCGGAAATTGAGAGGGAAGGGGGTGATAGACAGAGAGACGCCTGCAACCCTGCTTCACCGCTTGCAAATCTATCCCCCTGCAGGTGGGGACCTTGAATCCCGGTCCTTGTTCATTGTAACATGCACTCAACCAGGTGCACCTCAGCTCTGGGTTATGGTGGTGCTGATCATATCTGTATCTAGCTATATCATCTGTATTTATATTATTATTTCTATACCTGTAACTACATCTCTCTCTATATATATATATATATACACCTATCTGTATCTATATGCATGAAATAGAATTGCTGGGCCTTATAATAGTTCTACTTTCAGTTTTCAGAGAAAACTCCATACTGCTGGTCATTATTGTTGTTATCATTAGTTATTATCTTTGAAGCCTCAGAAATATTCTGTCTTCTAAAATAAACAATAGTGTGAAAGCGTAAGACCCTACAAGGCAGAAATCTTCAAAATAAGTTATTAATCCTTAACTCATGACTATTTAATCTAATTTTACTCATGCACTATAATGTTTCCTGTAAAAGTGAAAATCCAAGCATATATATATATATATTAACAAGATAAATAACCTGTCCAGTCCAATGTAACGTGGAATTGCCGACACCCAGCTATTCCTAAATGACTATTCTAAGTGGCTGAGATCTGAAGACAGTATGGCAAGACATCATAAATAAAGAAAAGGACGACTTTGCCTAGAGGAATGTTAAAGTCGTATATAATGCTTGATTTTTTCCTGTGATCAAGACTCTACATAGCATTGTAATCAAGAAGGATACAGGAGGTGGACATTTAGAATCATATTCAACAGCCAGTCTGATAGAGTCTTCTCAATGCCAGTGCCCAGTGACCCAGTGCCCAGTGACCCAGTACCCCAGTGAGCCAGTGCCCCCAGTGCCTCAGTGCCCCCAGTGAGCCAGTGCCCCCAGTGCCCAGTGAGCCAGTACCCCAGTGCCCCCAGTGCCCCAGTGAGCCAGTGCCCCAGTGAGCCAGTGCCCCAGTGAGCCGGTGCCCCAGTGAGCCAGTGCCGCAGTGAGCCAGTGCCGCAGTGAGCCAGTGCCGCAGTGAGCCAGTGAGCCACTGCCCCAGTGAGCCGGTGCCCCAGAGAGCCAGTGAGCTGGTGCCGCAGTGAGCCAGTGCCCCAGTGAGCCGGTGCCCCAGTGAGCAAGCGCCCCAGTGAACCAGTGCCCCAGTGAGCCAGTGAGCTGCTGCCCCAGTGAGCCAGTGCCCCAGTGAGCCGGTGCCCCAGTGAGCAGGTGCCCCAGTGAGCCAGTGCCCCAGTGAGCCAGTGCCCTAGTGAGCCAGTGCCCCAGTGAGCCAGTGAGCCGGTGCCCCAGTGAGCCAGTGCCCCAGTGAGCCGGTGCCCCAGTGAGCCAGTGCCCCAGTGAGCCAGTGCCCTAGTGAGCCGGTGCCCCAGTGAGCCATTGAGCCTGTGCCCCAGTGAGCCAGTGCCCCAGTGAGCCGGTGAGCCAGTGCCCCAGTGAGCCAGTGTGCCCCAGTGAGCCAGTGCCCCAGTGAGCCAGTGCCCCAGTGAGCCAGTGCCCCAGTGAGCCAGTGCCACAGTGAGCCAGTGCCCCAGTGAGCCGGTGCCCCAGTGAGCCAGTGAGCCAGTGCCCCAGTGCCCCAGTGAGCCAGTGTGAGCACTGCCCAGCAGAGTCTGGTCAACCCCCAGTGCCCTGAGTGATAACAAATGATTTGTTTGACTTCCTAAACCTAGTGTTTACTGTGAGCAAAGGATAACTTAACACTTTTTTTTTTTATCAAGGCAGAAAATGAGCACTGATCAATGACAATAGCATTAGTAAAAATTTACATTTGATTTAAGACTTTATTTTGGATTTTTTCCTAACATATAGCCAACAAATTTCAGATATAAATATTCTACTAGAATAGTTTACTTATCTAATGATTTTGAATTTGATCACCAATAAGTTCTATTTCTTTCAACTCATTTATGGGATGGATTAAGAAAATGTCATTTGTAGGTTTCTGCTTGTTTTTTCTCTCTCTTTACATGGAGATGGAGATGGAGGAAGGGAGAGAGGGTGGGAGAGAGAGAGAGGAGAGAGAGAATAGTGAATAGTGAATAGCAGTGGAATTTCCTTTGATGTTGTGGGGATGGTCTTGAACCGCAGCAAACTATCCAAGTGAACTACTTTTGTGGTTTCTTTTTGAGTTTTCTCACTAACTGACTGTGTCGCAAATGTTGCTAGAATCTACGCTGTCACTGGACCTGGCTATAGTTGGTGAATGTATTTAAAGGTATCAATGTCTATGCTTGGCAGTCAGTCTCTGATCATTAATTAATTAAATCAGAACACCACTGGCATGTGGATCCATGTACCCTGATGCTGTGTTCCACCAGTCAGTCATTTCCTAGCTTACAGAGGAACATTTATTTATTGGTTCACCTATTCATATACCTTTATTTATTTCTTTTTTAGAGGGAAAGACAGAGACCACAGCAACTTCTGAGGTTTCCTCTTCACAGGGCGAGAGGTTGATGTGACCCTGAGTTTCACACATGCTGAAGCAGCGCACTAAATAACTCGCTTGCCAACCCAATGTATTTATTTTAATTTATGTTTTCTTTCCTTTTTTATTGGGAGACTAATAGTTGATAATACAGTTGTTGGCACATGGGTAGAATTTCTTATCTGACCAAGAGAGGTCTCTGCAAACTATTCTTGCTCCTAAATAAGGTCCACCACCCTGTTCCAGGACCCCAAAGCCCTCCTCCCCCTTTCTCTCTCTCCCTGTCCTCTGTGTCCAGAGTCCTTTGTTGCAGTGCAGTGCACAGAACCAGTTTCTCTCTCTCCCTGTCCTTTGACCAGAGTCCTTTGTTGCAGTGCAGTGCACAGAACCAGTTTCTCTCTCTCCCTGTCCTCTGTGACCAGAGTGCTTTGTTGCAGTGCAGTGCACAGAACCAGTTTCTCTCTCTCCCTGTCCTTTGACCAGAGTCCTTTGTTGCAGTGCAGTGCACAGAACCAGTTTCTCTCTCCCTGTCCTCTGTGACCAGAGTCCTTTGTTGCAGTGCAGTGCACAGAACCAGTTTCTCTCTCCCCCTGTCCTCTGTGACCAGAGTCCTTTGTTGCAGTGCAGTGCACAGAACCAGCTTCTCTCTCCCCCTGTCCTCTGTGTCCAGAGTCCTTTGTTGCAGTGCAGTGCACAGAACCAGCTTCTCTCTCTCCCTGTCCTCTGTGTCCAGAGTCCTTTGTTGCAGTGCAGTGCACAGAACCAGTTTCTCTCTCTCCCTGTCCTCTGTGACCAGAGTCCTTTGTTGCAGTGCAGTGCACAGAACCAGCTTCTCTCTCTCCCTGTCCTCTGTGACCAGAGTCCTTTGTTGCAGTGCAGTGCACAGAACCAGCTTCTCTCTCTCCCTGTCCTCTGTGACCAGAGTCCTTTGTTGCAGTGCAGTGCACAGAACCAGCTTCTCTCTCTCCCTGTCCTCTGTGTCCAGGGTCCTTTGTTGCAGTGCAGTGCACAGAACCAGCTTCTCTCTCTCCCTGTCCTCTGTGTCCAGGGTCCTTTGTTGCAGTACAGTGCACAGAACCAGCTTCTCTCTCTCCCTGTCCTCTGTGTCCAGGGTCCTTTGTTGCAGTGCAGTGCACAGAACCAGTTTCTCTCTCCCCCTGTCCTCTGTGACCAGAGTCCTTTGTTGCAGTGCAGTGCACAGAACCAGTTTCTCTCTCCCCCTGTCCTCTGTGACCAGAGTCCTTTGTTGCAGTGCAGTGCACAGAACCAGCTTCTCTCTCCCCCTGTCCTCTGTGACCAGAGTCCTTTGTTGCAGTGCAGTGCACAGAACCAGCTTCTCTCTCTCCCTGTCCTCTGTGACCAGAGTCCTTTGTTGCAGTGCAGTGCACAGAACCAGCTTCTCTCTCTCCCTGTCCTCTGTGACCAGAGTCCTTTGTTGCAGTGCAGTGCACAGAACCAGCTTCTCTCTCTCCCTGTCCTCTGTGACCAGAGTCCTTTGTTGCAGTGCAGTGCACAGAACCAGCTTCTCTTTCTCCCTGTCCTCTGTGACCAGAGTCCTTTGTTGCAGTGCAGTGCACAGAACCAGTTTCTCTCTCTCCCTGTCCTCTGTGACCAGAGTCCTTTGTTGCAGTGCAGTGCACAGAACCAGCTTCTCTCTCTCCCTGTCCTCTGTGACCAGAGTCCTTTGTTGCAGTGCAGTGCACAGAACCAGTTTCTCTCTCTCCCTGTCCTCTGTGACCAGAGTCCTTTGTTGCAGTGCAGTGCACAGAACCAGCTTCTCTCTCTCCCTGTCCTCTGTGACCAGAGTCCTTTGTTGCAGTGCAGTGCACAGAACCAGCTTCTCTCTCTCCCTGTCCTCTGTGACCAGAGTCCTTTGTTGCAGTGCAGTGCACAGAACCAGCTTCTCTCTCTCCCTGTCCTCTGTGACCAGAGTCCTTTGTTGCAGTGCAGTGCACAGAACCAGCTTCTCTCTCTCCCTGTCCTCTGTGACCAGAGTCCTTTGTTGCAGTGCAGTGCACAGAACCAGTTTCTCTCTCTCCCTGTCCTCTGTGACCAGAGTCCTTTGTTGCAGTGCAGTGCACAGAACCAGCTTCTCTCTCTCCCTGTCCTCTGTGACCAGAGTCCTTTGTTGCAGTGCAGTGCACAGAACCAGTTTCTCTCTCCCCCTGTCCTCTGTGACCAGAGTTCTTTGTTGCAGTGCAGTGTACAGAACCAGCTTCTCTCTCTCCCTGTCCTCTGTGACCAGAGTCCTTTGTTGCAGTGCAGTGCACAGAACCAGCTTCTCTCTCTCCCTGTCCTCTGTGACCAGAGTCCTTTGTTGCAGTGCAGTGCACAGAACCAGTTTCTCTCTCTCCCTGTCCTCTGTGACCAGAGTCCTTTGTTGCAGTGCAGTGCACAGAACCAGCTTCTCTCTCTCCCTGTCCTCTGTGACCAGAGTCCTTTGTTGCAGTGCAGTGCACAGAACCAGTTTCTCTCTCCCCCTGTCCTCTGTGACCAGAGTTCTTTGTTGCAGTGCAGTGTACAGAACCAGCTTCTCTCTCTCCCTGTCCTCTGTGTCCAGGGTCCTTTGTTGCAGTACAGTGCACAGAACCAGTTTCTCTCTCTCCCTGTCCTTTGACCAGAGTCCTTTGTTGCAGCCAGTGTACGGAACCAGTTCACATTTTATGCTGTTTCCCCTTTCTGTTCTTGCTAAAGTTCTGTCTATGAGTGACATCATCCCATATTCATCCTTCTATTTCTGGCTGGTGGCACTGAACATGATTCCTTCAAGCTCCATCCAAGATGAGGTGAAGAAGGGTATTACATCATACCTGAGTCTGAATGACTGAGAAAGTTGTTTTATGTGTATATATATATAATTTATTTCTATTACCACCTAAGATTAGCACTGGGGCTTGGTGCCTGTACTACAGATTCCCTGCCCATGGAGCATTTCTCTCTCTCTCTCTCTCCCTTCTTTCTTTCTTTCCTCCCACCCTCCATATCTTTCCCTTTCTTTCTTCTTTTCTTTCCTTCCTTCCTTCCTTCCTTCCTTCCTTCCTTCCTTCCTCCTTCCCTTCCTTCTTTCCCTTCTTCCTTCCTTTCTTTCTTTCTTCTTTTCTTTCTCTCCTTCTTTTGCTGATAGAGGCAGAGGTAACTTCTTGTTGGGAGGGAATATAGAACAGAAACACTTGCAGCACTGCTTCACAATCTGAAAGCTCCCTCCTGTGGGTGAGGACCAGGGGCTTGAACCACTCATCAGCCCTTACCATGCTGATGTTAAAACTCTGAAAATGTTCATATCCTCTAAAATAAGAGTAATTCGACTTTTAGTGTTTTATATTTTCTGTCTTATTCTTTGTTTCTTTGCACACCAACACATATGAACATCTTAAACTGTTTATTTTTCTTAACAAAAATCTATTTTATTTATTTATTATTGCATAGAGGCAGAGGCAAATTGAGAGAGGAGGAGACGGAGAAAAGGAAAGAGATGAAAAGACACCTACAGCTCTGCTTCACCACTCGAGAAGCTTCCTCCCTGTAGGTGAGGACCAGGGGCTTGAACCTGCGTCCTTGTGCACTGTAGTGTGAGCTTAATCAGGTCACCACCACCTGGCCCCTCAAAATATTTTCCTTTCCCTATTTCCCTCTCCATTTTCCTCCCTCTAACCCTCGAATCACCGATTGTTTCTATAAACGTTCCAGGTATCAGAGGAGTGCTAGAATCCATAGTAGCCCCTGGGGTCAAAAGCTATTCCGTAACTTCCTGTCTGTCTCCCATCCTCCCATTTCCCAGGGAGCAGACTGGTCAAACGCGTCCTTTTGACTATTTCATCAAGATTTATTCAGATTTTACTCTCTCTCTTCCTGTCTTACTTGGTAAACCCCTCAGCGGGCAGGGAGGGTGCAAGCAAGTGGATAAGAAGTACCACTGGGTTGTTGGCATATAACCTCAGTGTCCTTTGTGTGCTGCTGGCTCTCCAGTGACCATGCAAAGCACTGGCTGTTTCTTTTCCTTTTTTCTTTTTCTTTTCTTTTTTTTTTTTTTTTGTCCTCAGAGGTTCAAAATAGAAATGGATATGTCTGAGAGGTGAGAGTGGTAAAAACACAGTGAACTTGGAAGCAGAAATCTTTGTCCTTCTAATCTGATATCCTAAGTGTCTGCTGCAGAAACAAAGAACATTTTGTATCTCACCTCATTACAAAAAAAAAAAAAATCCACTGTGATAATGATTGTGCTCTGGCTGTTCAGCTTACAGCAAAACATGTTATAGATATTTCAATTTCAGACCACCTATAATTACTAGAGCAAGGTGTAGGGTGTTCTGTGTTCTGTTAGGTGACTATTTATTGCACTATTCAAAAAAGGTGGTTTCCATAGCAACCTCATCTGCAGATAGTTTCCGAATAGCCTTTTATGGCTTTAAGATCATGAAAATATTTTATCTTTTTGAGGGGAAAATTAAAGGAAGCCAGAAAGATTTCACAATTAATTTATATTTAAGGGTGAAGAAAATGTTGTTTTTTTTTTCCCAAACTACTTTTCACACATACAAAATGTCGTTAACAATAAAGGTCTTTTTCTTGGCTTGTGGGAGGATGAGAGAGGCTGCTTCCTCCTGTTTTCTCCAAAGATGGCAGCTGCTCTGGTGAGGCGTTTACGTGTCTTTGTCGGTTCTCTTAGAAGCACTTTCTCTGCGGCTTCAGTGTGTGCCAAGAAAGACTGTGAAGCCTTAAGAAAGCGCTAGGGGAATTTGCTTAGAGATGTGTGTGTGTGTGGGGGGGGGGCTACAGTGCGTTGAATTGCCTGTGGGTGTGGAGTATTTATATAAACATTTCCTTTAGCAAAAACAGCTCAGACCCTGCAAGTGAAAAGGTGACTATGACACACATACTGTTTTGTTTTTTTTTAAAAAAAAAATTTTAAACTTGATTTATTTTATTGGATAGAAGAGAGAGAAAATGAGAGGAAGGGGAAGGTAGGGAAGGAGAGAGAGACCGAGAGACACCTGCAGCCCTGCTTCAGCACTTATAAAGCTTTCCCCAGCAGGTGGGGACTGGGGGGCTTGAACCTCAGTCCTTGTTCACGGTAACATGTGTGCTTAACCAGGTGTGTCGCCACCTGGTCCTACACATACTGATTTTAATTACAAAACAAACAGTAAACAAGTAAAGAGTGGAAGAGGGTTTTCACATGAAATACAATAATTGGATGCTTCCTAACAAGATTGGGTCACAGTCCCCTTTAACAGTCTTGTACGAGGTTCTGGGTCCAGCACGACACTGTAAAGGGTCCTGGATGGCCATGGGCAGCTCCATGGAGGATGGAGCAGTACCTAGTGGCTCTCTTCTCCCCTTTTTTCCCTCTCTGTCTCTCAAGGAAAGATGTAAAACCGTGGAGTCAAGGAGACAATGGAGCCATATAGTGCATGTGCATGGCCTAGTCCAGTCCCTAGTTCTGCATTAAGACAAAGTAGCAGGAGGCCGCGTGGTGGCTCACCTGGTGAGCACACATGTGGCAATGTTCAAGGACCCCAGGTCAAGCCCATGGCCCCACCTACAAGGGGAAAAGCTTCACAGTCAAAGAAGCAGGGCTATGAGTCCCTCTCTCCCTCCCTCTCTCTCTTTTCTTCCCTTACTCCCTTCCTCTCTCCATCGCTTCTCTCTCAATTTCTCTCAATCAATTACATAAAGTAAAGCAAACCACTAAGACATGGAGGGTCCATTAGAGGAACAGGCAGGGGGAATATCATATCTGAGTATTTAGGAATATCCATAATCTGAGAGTTTAGAAAAGCCATCTTGAAAGGGGCTTTATCAGAACCAAGGCTCCAGTGATGAACGAGGAAGTCTCCTTGGTCGGAAAGAAGGTGGCTGGGGTCATCGTGCAGATGGCATCAGAGTAGGTCCTTGCTTCCAAGGAGGATCCAACAGAGGAACAGTCAACACATATCCAGAAAGAAAGAGCCCTAAGAGAATCCCAGAGCCTGAGGAGAAACTGGCCACTCCTCACCTGTCAGAATCACCAGGTGTGTGTGTGTTGGGGGGTGGAGGCCGTGTTCAGGGTAGACACACGACGCTGGTCCTCACCTGTCAGAATCACCAGGTGTGTGTGTGTTGGGGGGGTGGAGGCCGTGTTCAGGGTAGACACACGACGCTGGGCAGTCTGGCTGTTCTTCCATGTGAAGCCTGTCTCGGAACACGGCAGAGACAGTATTCTAGAATAGCCTCTCCCTCCTAGCCACCCGAGCCTTACTGAGATCCTTACATCAAAAGGCTCACTGGCCAGGGGTAGCCTCAGTCTCAGAGCCGGGGCCCTGGGAAGGAAGGGTGAGAGAATGTGGAGCAGGCTCAGTCTGTTCAGGACCTGGCCCCATCTGTGCCCTTCCCCAACTCCCTTAACTCCAGCTGTTTGTGTGGTAAAGCACATTCAGGTACCCGGTGAACAATAATAAAATAAAGGCAGAGTGCCACCTGCTGGAGAAGTGAAAGAGAGGCAATTTGACTTTCTAGAGTGTCAGTACAAACTTAGTGGTGGGGGGGTTGTGGGGGTGCACCTGGTTGAGTGCACATGTCACCCACATTAGTGGTCTGGGGAACTTGGGGGAAAAAAGGATGTCAACTTGAGACATAAAGAGAATATGACATCACAGGGAGAGAAGAAATCTCTAGAGCCCGTCCTCAAAGGCATGGGAAATTCTATCACCCTGTCAGATTGGGAAGGGTTTTAATAAATAAATCCACAGGGCTAACAGCACATCTGGTTATCTAAATTCACAGACCTAGCTCGACCTAGACAGTGTAATGAAACTATTAAGAGTTTGAAGCAACAAGGATATTAAACGTGACGGGGGAAAAGCAGGTGGTATAGCAAAGTACCCCTGTCACATTCTCATTAGTTTCTTTTTAAAAAAATTTATTTATTACCTTTTGTTGCCCTTGTTGTTTTGTTGTTGTAGTTATTGATGTCGTTGTTGTTGGATAGGACAGAGAGAAATGGAGAGAGGAGGGGAAGACAGAGAGGGGGAGAGAAAGACAGACACCTGCAGACCTGCTTCACCACCTGTGAAGCGACTCCCCTGCAGGTGGGGAGCCGGGGGCTCGAACCGGGATCCTTACGCCGGTCCTTGTGCTCTGCACCACGTGCACTTAACCCGCTGCGCCACCACCCAACTCCCTCTCATTCGTTTCTTAACAGCAACTCTACAGGCCAGCAGAGAAAGCAATGCCGTATATAAACATTCAAGGATAAGATCTTCCAGAAAGGATCTTCCAGAAAGATCTTCCAGATCTTCCAGAAAGATCTTCCAGAAAGTCTTGCAAATCTTTTTCAGAAATAAAAGAGAAATATTGCATTTGTGGAAAATTAAAGCTAGAGGGACTGCTGAACGCTAGACCTCCCTTAAAGAGCTGGAAATCAGTCCTCCATAACATAAGAGTCTGTGAAAATTGCAAAAGTAAAACAGATGGCCCAATCTAGATAACCAAGTGGTAGTGTAAACCCTCATCTTGTAGTATTTTTCATCTAAAGCAACTGCTCAAATGCATTTAAAAAATTAAAAATGAGGGGCCATGCGGTGGGGCACCTGGTTGCAAGCACACCTTATAGTGGTTACAGGGCACAAAGACCCGGGTTCGAGCCCCAGCACCCACCTGCAGGGGAAAGTGTCACAAGTGGTGAAGCAGGGCTGCAGGTGTCTCTCTGTCTCTCTCCCTCTCTATCTCCACTTCCCACTTGATTTATTTTTGTCTCTACACAGTAATATATATATTACATAATATATATATTACATAATATATATTACATAAAAAAGTAATATATAGATATGATATATATCAAAAAATAATTTTAAATGTGGGAAAGGTCTGGAGCTATGATTTCTCTCTCCCTCTCTTCCTCCCTCTTTATCTCTCTCTCTATGTCTCTAGCAGTGTAGCACTCATAGGAGACGCCAGGTCTCACAGACAAAGGTAAACAATAAATAAATCAAGAAGATCTGCTACATGGACACTTCCCCAGGGAAGACATAAAGATAACCCAAAAGTCCATGACCGCTTGATGACCGCTATTCATAATGTACTACGTATGTATTACATGCATTCCATATATATTATGGAAATATCATTCTATACTTAGGAGAAAGTTGCTCCTCCATACATATGCTATTTATTTAAACTGAAGACAAAAAAAAAATTAAAAGGCTTTTCTCTGTCCCCATTTCATCAACTTGAGTACCTTCTGTCCTCATTGACAGCAGTGTTTTTTCTTTTCACTAACAGCTCCTACTTCATGACAGTTTTTGAGCCCCCCTCCCACTCTTAACTCCATGAAAGTGCAGAGAGTTGGGGACTTTCTTCGCCGAATCCCAACACTAGATCCTTTCTCTGAAGTCTGGTACTAGGACAAGCCTGAAGTGAAGGAGCCTGGCCCTCCGGCACTGCACTGTTGACTGGGTGAGCTGGGTCGGGGAGGGAGGTGGCAGCAGGGAAGGCTGCTTATAACCATTCCCATCACCAGCAAGTCCCGCAGAGAATGCTCCAGAAACACGCTGAGGCTTTCCGTGTGGATGTTGCATACAGTCTGTATCCAAGGACCTCACTGCTTGAACTTCTTTGACCTTCTCTAGTTCTCTCTGTTCTTTGCTTATTGCATAGTTGTGATTTAAACCATATTAAAGAGAATTATAAGAAATAGAAATAAAGAGATGAAGTGGATGTTTTAAATTGAGGGCCTGGTACAAGGTTGTATATGTCAAATGGAGAAATTCAGATGTGGAAAAGTTTGCCATCACTGCAGTAAGAGGCATCAATAAGTGAACAGATGGACAAGTAAGAATGGAAAGTAAGACAACAATGATTAGTGAGCAACAATTGAAGACATACAGATGAGTGTAAGGTTTTTTTTTTTCTCTCTCTCTCCTTTTTTTAAAAATATTTATTTAGTTATTCCCTTTTTGCTGCGCTTGTTTTTTATTGTTGTAGTTATTATTGATGTCATGTTGTTGGATAGGACAGAGAGAAATGGAGAGAGGAGGGGAAGACAGAGAGGGGGAGAGAAAGACAGACACCTGCAGACCTGCTTCACCGCCTGTGAAGCGACTCCCTGCAGGTGGGGAGCCGGGGGCTCGAACTGGGATCCTTACACCAGTCCCTGTGTTTTGTGCCACATGTGTTTAACTTGCTGTGCTACTGCCCGGCTCCTGAGAGTGAGGTTTTAAACGTTTTCTGGTAGCACAAACTTCTCTACAGCCAGCATTAAAGGAAATGCTTGGGAAAATTCTTTTAGAAAAAATGAACCCTGTTTTATTAGACTCCCTTTATATTGGCATGAAATATTGATCGCAATAGCTGAATAATTGAGATATAGCATTATGACAAAGTGTAAACACAGCTCTACATCCCAAGTACCCATAGATTTCAGAGGTTATACATACATACACACACACACACACACACACACACACACACACACACGTATGTATGTCCATTCACTCCATTTAAGCATATCAAACTCTGCTGGCAGTGAGACTCTGGGTGCTTCCTTCAACAGAGAGATTTTCTTGCTTCTCTGTAAAACAAAAGAAAGAAAAGAAAACCATGACACTTATGCTGAAATGCTGTGTGTATGTACCCCTTGACAATATGTTACCATAGAGGTAAATATATTCAGTATAAAATACAAAATAAATCAATAAGCAAGCACATGTCCTGAATCTCTAACCAGATCTGTGACTCAAGGGGCAATTATATACAATTACACATAATTATTAAGATTTTTGGCACAGCTCCCCCTATCATTAGAGTTAAGTAGGAATTCTGCACTAGAGCACACTATGGGCACTTAAGCTTCCACTAATCTTCTCCCTTTAGAAAACAATGTAAAAACATTTTATATAACATATATATTCTATATAATATATAATTAATATATTATAGATTGATGCTAATATGCATCGAATATACAATACATAATCATATATTAATATATTTTATATTAATATATAATCAATATGTAATTAAATGTATTTTATATACTTATGTATATAAAATATATACATATGTATATTATATATATAAAATATACTTATGTATATTCTGATTAGATGGGTTTAAAAATAGCATTTGCCATATTTAAGGGCCACTAGATTCACATGCAAATAAAAGAACTTGTCTAGGTCATTTAAATTAAACAGAAGAAAAGTCCTTCTACTTCTCAGTAGTTCAGATGTCTTTCTAGTGTGTTCTTCCCAAGGATATTTTTGTTTTCCCTAACTCATTTTTTCTTAGAAAAACATGATGGCCTTTATGTTACCTTCATGACAGCTGTATTTTCTACTATTTAAGATTTCAAGACTCATCAGCTTCCTCTCTTCCTAGAACTTGACTTTTTAATTAGTTCAAGGATCATTTAAACTATCTTCTTTGAGCTTCAAAATTTGTTTCTCCAATATTAACCTTCCTTTGTCAATTACTGGCTATAAGTTTTATTAAAGTGTCACTCTGTAGGTGTCTCAAGAAGTTAAATCGTGCTTATTACCAGTAGCACCAAAATTTTCACCCCACATACATATATTAGAAATCTTTTATTAATAAAGAAACAGAATGATGAAAGAACATAGAAGGGAAATGCTCTAGCTCAATAAATCCAAAGGATCTTGTTGAAAAGACTGTGCCAAATTATTTATCTGGATATTCTGAAATCAGAAATACATACAGCTAATAGGTCAACCAATACAGACGATGTGGGGCACGTCACACAAGGTCATGCTTAGAGTGTTGCTGGTGCTGAAGCCGACTGAGAGGACTCCCTCCATGCCCAGTGTCACACCAGTGACCACAGTCAGAACTGCTTTTGCATCAAGGGAGGATCTGTTGTTACTGTTCCAGTATCCAATATGCAAATGGAGTCAGGAGCTACTTTCAAATCAACCTCCCTAACACCTTGCATTCATAGAGGTAGAAAACGGGGTGAATAGGTCTGGAGGGGAAAAAAGTGAGGTCAGCTTCAGGACCAATAGAATGTGAACCTGAGATGACCGTCTGGTCCTTAGCCCTCTTGATCTAGATGCTTTTTTTTTCATGAGTTTCCTCCCAAAGCAAAGACTGTAGCAGGTTTTAAGTAGTTTTCACTATTTTAGAGCCAAGTCAGATGGGGACAAGCTCAGGGGAGTGTTGTGTTGTTTTGTTTTGTAAATTCAGTTTGGGAGAGATAACCAAGTAATCCCTTAAGCAAAACATTGAGTGCTGTTTTGGGCATCCAATTGATCAGTTTCAGGACATCTTCTTTCTAAGGCCCTGAAGATAATTTTGCATTTTGAGGGCTAGAGTTTTAATAGTCAAATGTAATCCAAGCTTCTTGTTGTGTTTTGATAAATAAATGAGGAAGGTTCAATAGAGAAATCAAGAAAAGTGTTCATCTTCTATGTCTTATAGTAATCAGAGATTCAAGTAAAGTGTTCCAGATTCTAATATTTAAGCGAGCATTGCTTTTTGCTGGTTCTAACAACTACGTTGCTAAACTAAGAACGATTTGCACAGAAATATTTGGTGGACTTCTCTGTATCCTTATGAGGTTTCACTTCAACGAATATCCTTTCTTAGACTCTAAGAATTCAGACAAGCAACGTTTTTCATGCCTCAGGCACTGAAATGATCTGAAACCACATTTTTCTCCTTCAGGGTTTGTTTGGTTTAAGAGCCATTCCCATGATGACACACTTTGATGTGCATTACATTTATTCTGTTTTTTAATGCTATTTTCTGGTTTCTTTTTAACATTGCTTCTAGTTCTATTTTAATTAATTGTTTTTGGAAGGATTCTTAGGGATTCTCTAGAATAGTATGCTTATTCAGAACTAATTCTCTTTTTAGGCCATTAAATTATAAAGGATCAAAAGATAGGCAGATCTCTGAACTGCCACTAATTAACAATATGATCCCAACCTGGGGGGAAAGTCATTTAATCTATCTGGAACTACCTTAGTTTGTACCAGCATGTCAGGGAGACACTCAGCAATATTCTTCCTATAGGATCTGCACATGAGACCCCCACGTTCAGTCCTCAGGGCCACTAATAGGCAGGAATAAGTGAGACTCTGGTCCATAACAAACACATGAACAAAAACAATGTGATCTGTAAACTAGTGGTTAGATATAGACATTTCTGCCTTAGTACTATGTGAGTCTATGGTGGTTTTTTTTTTTTTTTCCTTAACTCTATATGATGTCAAATGACCTTGGTCTCAGCCCCTGTCCAGAAGTCTAAGGATTTCCCAATAGAGACTTCAGTCTTTTTCTATGTACAGGAATACATTTTGACATGATTTATACAGACATTAAACCATCACCCTTCTCCCAAACTCGTTCTAATTCAAAATGATGGAGCACTACTAGCCAAATTTATGCGACCTCTTTAGTAACAGCACAAATTATATTCCTCCATGAGGATAATTTCTGGAACCATCCGTTCCACCCCAGTTCCATGGCTGCCAGTTCTTAGCAACATCGCCCCGCCAGATATTCGTCGGGATGCGGCATCATCTAAGCTCATTTCCCATGTCTACGCTCGACCGGACCTGCCAATCTACGCGGATATCTTCGCCCACCCTGTCCAACGCTTGACGTCTCGTCACCCAATCTGGTCCCCTACGCCTACACTGAACTTCTCTGTTCCAGTCTCTTGGAAACAGAGCTGGCAGTCAGCTGAGGTCAAGAACAAACACCTCATCACAGACCCCTGCGAGCGTCAACCCGGCTTTGACCTAGCACGTTATGACTGGGCCCTCCTCAATCGCTATCGAACAGGCCATGGCCGGTGCGCCGCTATGTTCCATCGCTGGGGAGCCAGAGACGACCCGAACTGCCCCTGCGGCTCCAGACAGACTATGACCCACAGAGTCAATGACTGCCACCTCTCCAGATTCAAAGGAGGTCTCGAAACTTGACATCAGGCTCAACCTGACGCTGTTGACTGGCTACGGAAGAAGGGCAAACACTAGAAGAAGAAGTAACAGCACTTGAAGACTAATATGAAAATATACAAAAAACTAAAAATACGAATAATTGTTGAACATTTTAAAGGATTTGAAAATAATGCAGCAAAATTATGTATGCCAGGAACAATGGTATCACATATTCTAATGTGTTCATGATTCATGTTATTCATTTCATATGAGATAGCTTTCTATCTACTATCACAGAGAGAGTGAGAGAAGAAGGAGAGGGAGGTAGTGAACACTCAGATGCATGAAGGAAGTTACTCTGGTACTTAGGGCATTTCTGGGAGCCTCAGGGTCCCAAGTCTTGTACCCTACCACTTGAGTTATTTCTCCAGCTGCCAGCCCAAGTCTAGGTTCTGCTTAGTTGCTCTGTAAATGTGGCCAAGTCATTTATTTCATGAATAATTTTACGAGCTACCAGATGTAGAAAGTCAATAGTGGGACTTATACTATATAGCCACGCCGGAGAGTGAATATGACAGTTTTCAAATCCACTGCCTATTCTGCTGCCTGAGGATTGGAAGCACAAGCCTGTGTTTGTTATCATTGCATTGGTAACACGTAAAATATTTATAACCTTTTGAATGAAATATTGAGCAAAGAGGATTTTTTTTTCAGGACAACAGAATGAAGAGAGAATAGCTAGTGAGGGAGAGAGTTATTTCAGGTCTTTTTTTTTTTTCTAAAAAGTAACTTTAAAAAAGGAACAGGAAGGTTAATCATTATGTGCTGTGGTCATTGAATCAATGCTTGTTTTTGTTGTTCTGTGATCTTGGTTGTCTATTTCTTTGAAGTCAAAGAAACTTGAAAGAGGCTCTCCCTTAAAAAATCAATAAATCATTACAACAATGGGACACCTTCATGTGTGCTTTACAAAAGACAACTTCACAAGCTAAATGGTCAGGCTTGGAAATGAACAGAGATAGTTTTAGTATTATATAGAAAAATGAAAAGATAATGTATACCTATGAAGTAAATTAATTACACATAGTACACATAGTACACACACACACACACACACACACACACACACACGTCCATACTAGCTGGATACATATTTAGAAATTAGAAATTATAAGTATTAATTTATTTAAATATCCAACCAACTTATTTAAATCTGAGCCTGGTATATGCTCACAGTCATGGCCAGTAGGTATTGAGACACTGGCAGAACATGAGAATGGGGCAGGTATATCACAGATTGTGCGGTAGCTGCTGTTCAGGCCGTATGGAAGTCTGTTTATCACTGGCATCAAAACTTTATCCTCCACAAATCCAACTTTAGTTCTCTTAGTAGGTGTCAGGACCAGAAGCTAGAACTCAGAATTCTTGTTCTAGCTAATATGATGTAAGTAAAACATATGCTAAGTCTTAGCATATGCTAAGTCCTCGAGGAAACACTCACGAAAGTGATGTCTCTGATATCTGATTACTGTAAAAAATGGCGACTAATCCCTAGCACTGCAAAAACGGTATCATCTGTTTTCCATCTACGCCATGCCTCGGCCTCACATGAGCTTAATGTGCAGCTTGGCGATACGAGAATCCGGCATGAAGCCCAGCCAGTCTATCTTGGCGTTACTCTCGATCGCACCCTGTCATTTCACGAACATCTCATAAAAACTGCAGCAAAGGTGGGCGCGAGGAATCACATCATTGCAAGACTGGCCAGCTCCTCATGGGGCGCGAGCACTTCCACACTACGATCATCATCTCTGGCATTATGCTATTCCACTGCAGAATACTGTGCCCCAGTATGGTTCCGTAGCCCCCATGTCCACTTGGTCGATTCCAAATTATATTCCTCCATGAGGATCATTTCTGGAACCATCCGTTCCACCCCGGTTCCATGGCTGCCAGTTCTTAGCAACATCGCCCCGCCAGATATTCGTCGGGATGCGGCATCATCTAAGTTCATTTCCCACGTCTACGCTCGACCGGACCTGCCAATCTACGCGGATATCTTCGCCCACCCTGTCCAACGCTTGACGTCTCGTCACCCAATCTGGTCCCCTACGCCTACACTGAACTTCTCTGTTCCAGTCTCTTGGAAACAGAGTTGGCAGTCAGCTGAGGTCAAGAACAAACACCTCATCACAGATCCCTGCGAGCGTCAACCCGGCTTTGACCTGGCACGTTATGATTGGGCCCTCCTCAATCGCTATCGAACAGGCCATGGCCGGTGCGCCGCTATGTTCCATCGCTGGGGAGCCAGAGACGACCCGAACTGCCCCTGCGGCTCCAGACAGACTATGACCCACAGAGTCAACGACTGCCACCTCTCCAGATTCAAAGGAGGTCTCGAAACTTGACATCAGGCTCAACCTGACGCTGTTGACTGGCTACGGAAGAAGGGCAAACGATAGAAGAAGAAGAAGAAGAAGAAGAAGAAGAAGAAGAAGAAGAAGAAGAAGAAGAAGAAGAGCTAAAATATATATTTAAGAATTTATTTTCATTTTTATTTATTTATTATTGGATAGAGATGGAGAGAAATTGAGAGGCGGGGAGAGAGAGAGAGGGAACAAAAAAAGAAAGAGCTTCACAACTTGGGAAGCTTTCCCCTGCGGATGGGGACCAGGGTCTTGAACCTGGATCCTTGCTCACTGTGATGTGAGTGCTTAACCAGGTGTGATGCCACCTGGCCCCTATACTTAAGATTTTTATCAAGAGAGTTTTATTTAAAGAGTTCTCTGCAGGATTCAGGCCCCCGGACCCCACCTGCAGGGGGAAAGCTGGGCAAGTTCTGAAGCAGGGCTGCAGGTGTCTCTCTGTCTCTCTCCTCTATCTCCCTCTTCTGTCTTGATTTCTGAATGTTTCTATGTAATAAATAAGCAGATATAATAAAAATAGGGGCTGGGTGGTGGTGCACCTAGATGAACACATATATTTCAGTGCACAAGGGCCTCGGTTCAAGTCCCCAGGTCCTCACCTGCGTGGAGCAAGTGGTGAAGCAGGGATGTGGGAGTCTCTCTGTCTCTCTCCCTCTCTATGTCCACTTCCCTCCCAGTTTCTGCCTCTCTCTGTCCAATAAGTAATAAATATAATACAATTTTTTAAAAGAAGATAAATAATCTTAACTAGCTTTGGAATTATCTTTGTGCACATATACTGTGATTTATTCATCTACTTTTGTGAAACTGGTTACTCACACATGTCACGCCCTCAGTTTCAGACTGAATGTGTCCCTCCGGTGTACAGAGATAGCGAGTGAGAGAGAGACAGAGACATAGCAGAATGGAGAGATACATGGGCACCAGAGTTATGCTGCAGCAGGCTTCTAACACTTGACGATGACGGCAAGGTATCCTCTGCCAGGTGAGCTTTGAATCTTATGATTTGAGTTTTAAACCCGTAAAGTCCTAAGTCAAATTCACTAAATATATTTTTATGAGTTTCCACGGGATTTTAAATTTCAATATATTCCCGTATTTGTATGCATGTCTGTTCTTACTGGGTTTTCGCCACGCTGGAGCCGTCTGTCCCTCACCCTCATGTAGTTTTTGATGTTGTGTCCATTGTCCCTAGAAGCAGCAAAGGCCTTTTCTGAATCAATAAGCTCTCTTTTGTTTGTGGTTGTCTCTTTTTCTGTATAGAAGTTTTTTTTTAGTTTGATATAATCCCATTGGTTGATTTTTTTGCTTTTGTTTCTTTCACTATGGGAAATCCAACCCTGGGGGAATATCACCTAGATTTTATTTCAAAGTGTTTTGTAGTTTAAGCTACATGGAAAATAATGAATCTAGATGACTAGACCAGACATGTACACTAATTCAAAATGGATTAAATATATAAATGTCTGCCTATTCATTTCTAATTTTAACTTGAATTGGTGTTCAAGGAACAATAATCACCACTAAATATTCCTTTAATATTCGACATAAGTTCATGGATAATGATAGAACTTTGTATCAAATTGGTGGCCTGAAATATTTGTGCCTGGTTCTTTTCTTTTCCAAGATTACAACATGACTTTCAAAGAATGGCTAATTTCAGTATTTACATGAAACGCCTCTGTGTGAATGCTCCTTCTGGTGCTGGGGAGGTTGCTCTCGATCCCTATAATGACAAAGCTGGAGTCGAGTAGCACTCTGGTCTTTTTCTTATAAACTAAGTAAATAAATCTTTTTTAAGTCTTTTTTTTTCATATATCTGTATTTATTGGATAGAGACAGCCATAAATTGAGAGGGAAGGGGGTGGCAGAGGAGAGACAGAGAGACCACTGGCAGTTTCCCCCCTTGGATGAGAATTGGGGATTCAAACCCACAACCTTGCACATTGCATATGTAACATCTGTACTCAACCAGGTGCACCACCACTTGGCTCCATAAATAAATCTTTTAAAAATAACTAAAAACATCTCTTATAAACATGAGTATAAATCATCTTCACAATGAGCCTGTCACTTACATTTTTTTGATAATTACATAATGTAAACTCGTGCAGTCTGGAAATTAGAAGCATGATCTGAAAAATATATCTAGGCATGAGTTTAGGTGATTTCTGTTTAAATTTGGCATTTCTATCAGACAGCACAGTGTCTGCATAATGTGACAGCACGGTGTGTAGGGCAGTCAGATAATGACTTTAGCATGGATTAAACCTGAGCAAACACAAGCAGAAATGATTGAAGACACCCAGAGTGCCTCTGCTTCAGCTGCAGACAGAGATGGTCTGTCGTGAGGCACTTCGCGGGGACTCTCACAGCAACACTAGATGACTTGGCAACTTCTAGAAGCCTTGCAGTTTCAGAAGTGGTTTACTGTGATCTTAGACTTCAGTTGCAAGTGATAGATTTTTCTTTTTTAAAAAAGTATCTTTGTGGGAGTCAGGCGGTAGTGCAGGTTAAGTACAGGTGGTGCAAAGCACAAGGACCGGCTTAAGGATCCTGGTTTGAGCCCCCGTCTCCCCACCTGCAGGGGAGTCGCTTCACAGGCGGTGAAGCAGGTCTGCAGGTGTCTGTCTTTCTCTCCCCCTCTCTGTCTTCCCCTCCTCTCTCCATTTCTCTCTGTCCTATCCAACAACAACGACATCCTAATAACTATAAAACATCCTAATAAAACAACAAGGACAACAAAAGAGAATAAATAAATAAATAAATATAAAAAATCTTTATTTATTGGATAGAGACAACCATAAATCAAGATGTACAGGGGAGATAGAGAGGGAGAGAGACAGAGAGACACCTGCAGCCCTGCTTCACTTCTGAAGCTGTCCCCCTTGCAGGCGGGGACTGGGGGCTCGAACCCGGTCCTTGTGCATTGTAACATGTGCACTCAATCACGTGTGACCACACCTGATGCCCCATTTTTATCTTTAACTGCATGCTAGGAACTACTCAAGGCTAACTCCTGCTAAAAATAGCAGTTCAAGAATGGAGAAGAACAGACGGCAGAGTATCTTAGTACAGGTGGGTAGAGCAGATCACACTAACTGATTCGCTCAGAAACCCAAGTGTTGATTTTTGTTACCTCCCAGGACTCCTGGAATTAAAATGATGCTGGGGTAAGAGAAAGATAAAATGTCATGCCCTACGTACCTACTGGACTATGCGCCTCACTTAGGACTCTTGCTTCCTGCTTCACACTGCACCCTTTCATTTCTAGTTTCTGAGACTTGCTGTCCGTTGGGCTCGATGATGGCACTATGACCCCGCTACTCCCAGTGCTCATTTTTCCTTTCTTGCTTTTCCCCTTTCCTTCCTTCCTTCCTTCCTTCCTTCCTTCCTTCCTTCCTTCCTTCCTTCCTTCCCTCTCTCCCTCCCTCCCTTCTTCCTTCTTTCCTTCTTTCTTTCTTTCTTTCCTTCCTTTCTCTCTCTCTCTCTCTCTCTTTCTTTTCTCTTTCTAACTCAGTGAGAACCGGAGGGACTTGGGTGACAGACAGAGGAAAGCAATACGTTAGACGTGAACTGTTTGCAGAGCTCTGGGGGTGGGAATTGTGTGGAGTTGCGCCCTCTTGTCCTATGGCTTAGTCAGTGTGTCCTTTTTTTCTTTCTTTCTTCTGCCTGTTATTCCCTTTTTAATATTTTATTTGTTTTTTAAAATATTTGTTTTCCATTTTGTTGTCCTTGTTCTTTTATTGTTGTTGTAGTTATTACTGATGTCCTTGCTGTTGGATAGCATAGAGAGAGAAATGGAGGGAGGAGGGGAAGACAGAGAGGGGGAGAGACAGACAGACACCTGCAGACCTGCTTCACCGCCTGTGAAGCGACTCCCCTGCAGGTGGGGAGCTGGGGGCTCGAACCAGGATCCTTATGCCGGTCCCTGCGCTTTGCGCTTGTCTGTTATTCTTAATAGGACAGAACAGAGAAAAATTGAGCGGGGAGGAAAGATCGAAACAGAGAGAAAAATAACCCCCTGCAGACCTGCTTCACCTCTTGTGAAGTGCAGGTGAGGAGTCTCAAACCGGGATCCTTGTGCTTGGTACTATGTGCTCTGAACATGGCGTGCTGCCACCCTAATTAATCACCAGTTTGCAAATACTCCCTTAGTAGAGCTGGCAGACACTACCCCCCTCTCATTTCTTTCTTACTGTTTTCTCTTCTTTTCTTCTCGTTCCTGTTTATTCAACCACAGCACTGCCCAGTTCTTGTTTATGGTGGTGCAGGGGATGGATCTGACACTTCTTGTACCTGGAGCAGGAAATCTTGCTGTGCTGCTACTGGTCCTGTAGCCCTGCCCAGTTCTTGTTTATGGTGGTGCAGGGGATTGAATCTGACAGGAAATGTTGCTGTGCTGCTACTGGTCCTGTAGCCCTGCCCCATTCATCTTAGTTGTCAAAGAAACCCACATTCTTCTTGACGGTGTTTTATGTGCTGTAACAAGTTTCAGTTGTTTTTCTGTTCATGTATATCTTTGTAGTTCCCAAGCTTCATGACTCTGGATAGACGTTTTCAGGTAGAGAGAACCAGAGACAGAGAAGAAGAGAAGGAAAGAAAACAAAGAAGCAAATCTTTCTCAACTCAGTGAGAACCGGAGGGACTTGGGTGACAGACAGGAAAGCAATATACGTTAGACGTGAACTGTTTGCAGAGCTCTGGGGGTGGGAAGAGTTGTGCCCTCTTGTCCTATGGGTTAGTCAATATTTCCTTTTCATAAATAAAAAATTAAGAAATAATAATATATAAATAGAAAGAAGTGACCTGCTCTACTTCTCCTTTAATTCTCTCTTATCACCCAAACCATGCTCAAATAGGCAAGAACTGAAGAGACTTTCATTACTTAACTAGCTTCACTATGGTTTCCCTTTTAATTGTTTTTCCATAAATCCATTTATATCTATTGGCACATATCTGGAATACTTTCTTTGTCACTATGGCTAACAGATAACTTGAATAACTAAGTTGCAATGTATTTGATCATCAGAATCATATACAAGTTAGTAGAAACTTCATAATCAACAATGGAAGTCATATTCTCTTATAAATATATAGATTAAAACATTTCTTGAACATTCATTGTTGATAATTAAATATAAGCAACAAAAATACAGAGTCTAATATTAAAACAGAACCTTGTAGTTATTTGAAAGATTAGATGAAAAGGGGGTTAGTCAATTCACTTTAAATAGGCTGAAGAAATGACGCTTCCCTTTGAATGCAGAGAAAATTTAATGATATGCCTTCTCCTGTATATATTTAAAGTGAAATCCTTAGCATCTAAATGACTAACACACCCCCCAAAAAATAAAGATTTCATGGTTTGGAGGCAAGTCTTTTTGGTGTGACATTAACCTTGCACAGGACGTGCAGGGTTCAATTCCCAGCCCACTCTCTCCACCAACATGGTCACTTCCATCAGGAACTTTATTTTAAGCTCTAGTCAGGGAATCCTTCATTCCCACAAAGATGTGATGGGCCTAGCCCTCTAGACATCCCTCTCTCCACCATCATAAGCCCCTCCTGTGGCCTCTCCAGGACCTGCCCTCACTGCAGACCAGCCATGGCAGGGACTCCCCACTCTCTGAAGGGGGGCTGGTCAGCCTGCTCTGTCCCTCGAGGAAGACGGGTCCTGACATGAGAGCAGCCTAGAAGGTCCCCAGCTGTGACTCTGGACAGTGAGCCCAGACTGACAGGGACTCAGAGGTCACTCAGCCTCTACTATGAATTCATATGGGGCCCAGGCCAGATCTATGGAGTAAATAGTTAATTTAATTTAAAAAATATTCTTTATTTATTTATTGGTTAGAGACAACCAGATATGGAGAGGGAAGAGGGTGATAGGGAGAGAGACAGAGAGAGACCTGCAGCACAGCTTCACCACTCGTGAAGCTTTCCCCCGCAGGTGGGGATCAGGGACTTGAACCTGGGTTCTTGCGCTGTGACCTGGGTGCTCAACCAGGTGCACCACCACCTGGCCCCAACAGTTCATTTCATTTATAGATCTTTTTTTTTTCAAGATTGGGAGCTACTCTCTGCTGTAATCCAAATTTCTAGCCCTATTCTCAACTCCAATGCTATCTTCCCATACTATTTTTAGCCCACTTGCCTGTCAGCTGTCAAGCTAAGGTAAAAATAACTCAAGTCATGGGCCTCTAGAGATATACCTAAAATAGACTTCCTACCTTCTCTCCACCTTACAGCCACTCTTCTCACCTGCTCTGTTCCTGCTTTTTGGTTCCTGTTTGCTGTTTAATTTTATTGTTTGCCTTGCTTTGTATCTTACCACCTGCCAACCACCAAGTTGTAGACACAACTATGATTCCTTCTTGACTTCCCTGGTTACAGGTTCTCACCCGTGTGTCCCAGAGCCTCCCCTCCCCAGAGCCCTGCCCCACTAGGGACAGACAGACACAGGCTGGGGGTGTGGATCCACCTGCCAACACCCATGTCCAGCGGAGAAGCAATGACAGAAGCCAGAACTCCCACCTTCTGCTCCCCATAGAGAATTTGGGTCCAGACTTCCACAGGATGGCCCAAATGATAGGGGAAGATGCCCAGAGGGCTTTTCTATCAGGACACAGAGAGAAAAGAGGAGAAACAGAAGCACACTGAGAAGTACCCATAGGCTTAGAGTGGAAGAGAAAGAAGGGGGCAAACATACGTAAATATATGATTGCAGAAAAATAGTCAGCCCATATCTGCAGCCTCAGGAGAACGATTGTAGCTTCCAATGGAGGGAATGGGGACACAGAAATCTGGTGGTGGGGACAGTGTGGAATTCTACCCCTCTGTTATTTTGTAATTTTGTAAATCAACATTAAATCACTAAAAAAAAATGAAGTGATGCTCTGGGTCCCCCCCTTCTCTCTTTCTTTCTCTTTCTCTTTCTCCTGTCCATCTCCCTCTTAAACAAACAAATCTGCTTTTTAAAGCACGGATGAAAGTATTTCTTAGATTCAATTTTCAAACAACATGAAAAAATGTGCTGATATTTTAACTAAAAAAAAAAAAAGGAAAGAAAAGAAAAGAAACAGTATTTCTCCCTTGAAGATCTCTGAAATATTAGTTGCTAGGGTTGATCCATCTTGTAAATAATTTCACATATTCAAACAAAAAAAGGGTCCTGTAGCAAATTGTCGTGATTATGAACCTCATTTTTAATGAAATTGGGTTACACTGAAATCCTGAGGCTATCTGAGGTCCTTTTCTAGAAAGGAGAGCCGCCAATAAATGAAAAAGAAATTAACAGGCAAGAGAAGAGAATGCTTCTCGCTGCAGTTCTCCACCTAGATTGTCTCCCTCTTTAATAAAGTCAATATTTTATAGTGTCATGACTAGTTTTGTCTTCACATTATTGGGAAATAGATTTGATTTTTCTCTTGTTGCAACCATCGAGTGATGTTCTTGTTAAAAGAAAAGTGGTCACATGTTTGATTATTAAGGCTTATTTATATGTGCAGGTTAGATGTTAAAAAGCATTAACTTCATAAGATATGGATGTGATAGTTGCCTAAAGCAATCTGAGGAGCTTAACTTTATTTGGAGCCTCTGAGTAAAAACTTCCAGCTGGTGGCTTGAAAGGAGGAACTGGTTTTCTGTTTGTCAGCAGACCTGTCAACATTCTCTCTACGCATGTAGATGGCCAGCAAGCATATTTCCTCCTAAGCAGCTTTCCTAAGAAAAGTGTTTGGAAAAGTGTGGCTTGAAGAAGCTTTGTTACCTTTCAAGAGATAGCCAGTTCTGGGGATGGAGGAGGCTGCTTCTTGCTTGGAGCTGTGAAGTGGCAGTCTGCAAGGGCCTACGACGCACCAGCTCTCTCTTTGCAGATGCCGTAAAGCTGGTCTGTAACAGGTCATGTTAAGATACAGGGCTTATCTGCACTATTCCAGCCTTTAGGTCCATGATTGTTCAACAATTTGTTTGGCTTTGTATGTTAACTCTCTTTTTAGCCACCAGGTTCCGGATGCCAGCAAGATGCTGACCAGACTTCCCTGGACAGACAACCCCACCAATGTGTCCTGGAGCTCTGCTTCCCCAGAGACCCACCCTACTAGTGATGAAGTACTTTCAGGGGGGCTGGTGAGGGTGCACCAGATTAAGCCCACATAGTACAAAGTCCAAGGATCCTGGTTCGAGGCAGGTGGGTCCACACCCCCCGCCTATTTCTGTCTTTTCCTGGTTGAGATAGAGTTCTGGAGAGGGGAGGTTCTGGGACACCCCGGTGAGGTCGTGTGCTCAGGGAAGTCAGGATGGTGTCATGGTAGCATCTGCAACTTGGTGGCTGAAAGGTCGAAAGGTCATAAGATATCAAGCAGAACATTTATTTTAAATAAATGGAAACCAAAAGTTAGGAAAAGAGCAAATGAGAATAGAGATTTTAGGGTGGGAAGATGTAAGGAAGTCTATTTTAGGTGTGTTCCAAAGGGCCTATGACTTTTGTAGTTGTTTTGCTTGAGCTTGATAGCTAGCATGCTGGTGAACAAAAATATTGTCTGGGAAAAAGGAGTTAGAGTTGAGAGTAGGGCTATAAAGTTGGATTAGGGCAGAGAGTATCTCCTAAGCTTGAAAAGAATCTATGGATAAAATATCATATCTGTTTACCCCATCAATCTGACCCAGGGCCCATGTCTATTCATGCTCAGCACAGGAGTCTGTGTGACCTCTGCGTCCCTGTCAGCCTGAGCTCACAGTCCACGGTCACAGCTGGGAACATTCTAGGCTGCTCTCATGTCAGGACCCGTCTTCCTTGAGTGGCAGAGCAGGCTAACCAGCCTCCCTGCAGAGAGTGGAGGGTCCCTGCCATGGCTGCTCTACAAGGTCCTGGAGAGGCCCGTGGGAGGGCTTAAGATGACATTCTTGATGGAAGTGACAAGTGTTGGTGGAGAGAGGGATGTATTAGAAGTCTAGGCCCATCATATCTGTGTGGGAATCCAAAGATTCCCTGACTAGGGCTTCAGATGATGGAGGTGTCCTGTTAGTGACCAAGAATGGGGCTAGGTCCCAGCGCTATGAATGCACTTCCCAGCAGCCAGTTTTTCCCCTGTTAAATATGACAGAGAGTGAGAGAAGGAGAGGTCATGATCGGTATCTGCAGGCCTGTTTCACACCTTGTGAAACACCCTTCTGCAGTCGGGGAGCAGGAGCTTGAGCCCCACTCCTTGCACATGTGTTGTGTGTGCTTAACTGGGTATACCACCTCATTGCTACCCGTCTAAAATACTTGCTGTAATGAGAAATTTTGAACTGCTATTTCAATTTTGAATGACAGTGTAGTAACATTTCTAAGGAGTATCTCTATGATTCTAGTTTTATGTAATTTCAGAAAATTACGAAAGATCAGTACAGATATCTCACAATTGCTGTCTTTAAATGTATTTATTTTGTTATCACCAGAGTTTAACTGTTCAAGGTAAACTTTTTCAGGGATGCTTAGCGCAGTACTATTACTTTTTTGTTTTTTTTCTTTTTTCTTTTTATCAGAGCACCAACCAGCTCTAACTCATAGTGGTGTGGAGGATTGAACCTCGGACTTCAGAGTCTCAGGCCTGAGAGTCTCTTTGCATAACCATTATTTTGTCTACCCACCACCCCTATTTCCTTATAAATGAATAATTCCAATAGATAGAGTTCATTGGCATCATGTATAGCAAACACAGATGGCTACAGAAACAATTAGAAAGTTTAGATTCATAATTCCTAGTTGGAAATCAGAGTTAGCTTTTACTTACACCAATTTTGTCAATCAATCAGTACATAACATTGTATATTGTACTTCTGTTTAAATTCATTTACCCACACACAAACTTAAAACATTGTTCTAGGGGCCAAGTGGTGGCACACTGAGCTAAGTGCTCACATCACAGGGCACAAGGACCCAGGTTCAAGCCCCTGGCCCCCACCTGTAGGAGGAAAGCTTCACAAGTGGTGAAGCTTTCTCTATCTCTCTCCCTTTCTATCTCCTCCTCTCCTCACCATTTGTCTCTGTCTCTATGCAATAATAAATAAAAATCAAAATAAAATAACATTCTTCTAAGGATTCATTTCATATAAGAAAGAGCAGGTGAAAAGCCAAAGGCTGCTTCAGTCCTCCTGACTCTGGGGGCTGACCTGAGAGTCTCAGACATAAAAGTCCTGCATCAGACCAGAGAGGTTGCTTTCCTTACTTCCAACCATGCATGTACTCCTTGTTTACTTTCTCACTGGTGAGTTAATGATAGTCCAGAAACTCTGAAGTTTACCTGGGTACAGTGTTATGCCAGCTACCACCTGCCATCACAGTTCTGAGCCTACCTGTCCCTTCAGCTTGGCTCTCCCTCCCCACGCTACCCAAGGATAACACCACAGCTTTCACGACGTTTTGGTCTCTCCCCCCTTTTTATCTTTGTAAATAGCTTCTGTGTTTCAGTGATTGATATCGCACATATGAGCAAAACCATCTGGTAGTTGTTTTTTCAGGGAAATGCAAGTCATTTCAATGCAGATATAAACTAGTGTAGCAAGAGTTCTTGAACACAAATACAAAATTAAAGAAAACCCAGGTGTCCTGGTCTTGAGGACATCTCCACTTAGACTCATTCATTGGCCTTTTTCTGCGGCCATTCACCACATAACCCCTGGTGCTCATGGAGACCCAGACCCATTCCTCCTCTCAGCTAGAACCATTTGACTTCACATGGATGTATAGGGGTGCGGGGAACATGGTGGTAAGACATTCCTGACAGTCCTCCTATTCTGCACAGTAATAATACCATAACTATCTTGTGTTTACATACACTATTATTCTTTAATAAATTTATTTATAAAATGGAGATATTGAAAAGACCATAGGATAAGAAGGGTACAACTCCACACAATTCCCACCACCAGAACTCCGTATCCCCTCCCCTTCCCTGATAGCTTTCCTATTCTCTATCCCTCTGGGAGTATGGACCCAGGGTCACTGTGGGATGCAGAAGGTGGGAGGTCTGGCTTCTGTCATTGCTTCCCCGCTGAACATGGGCGTTGACAGGTGGATCCACACTCCCAGCCTGTCTCTCTCGTTTCCTAGTGGGGCAGGGCTCTGAGGAAGCAGGGCTCCAGGATATATTGTTGGGGTCATCTTTCCAGGGAAGACAGGTTGGCATCATGTTAGCATCTGGAAACTGATGGCTGAAAAGAGTTAACATATAAAGCCCTCGGCCCTCAGCCCCCGGTTCAAATATATAAAGCCAAACAGATTGTTGATTAATCATGAACCTAACTACAAGAATATTGCAGGTGAATATCTGGGGTCTCCATTTTGGAAAAAAAGCCAGTAGGTCTATTTTAGATTTATTCCAAGGGGCCCATGACTTTACTAGTTTTTTCCTGAGCCTGACAGCTAACTAATATGCAGGTGGACCCAGGTTATTGTCTGGGGAGGTGTTGTCATAGTTGGAAAAAAAGGACTAGAAAGCTGGATCAGGGAAGAGAGTTGCTGGGATAGCCTGAGGGTGCTTCTTCCTGAGCATGTGCTCTCTGGGTTGGAGAGAACTCAACTGGAGCCAGCCTAGGCTGCTGCGTGGGAGAGGGATCAGGAACTTGTGCCAAGCTGGCATCGCAGGAGAGAGACTCTGGGACTCTCGGAGCCGGAAGGCAATCCCCAGTGTGTTAAAACAGAAGAGCAGCTGTATATATACTCGCCAAGTAGGGTGGAAACAGGATGTGACATAGAGAGGGTGGAGCGAAAAGAGACTGGTGGAAATCAGGGTGTGACTAGGAGGGGGGGCGAAGCAAAAGGACATCATGAACCAGTGGGGATTAAACCAATGATCTGGAGGGAGGGTGGTGCTTAGTTAACAGTGGTGATCTAAATAGACTACAGTGTTAAGCAAGGGGGATTAAACCAGTGCCCTGCAGGCAGGGCGGTGCTAGTTAACAGTGGCCTGCCTCCATGGGTGGCCAACACTATATCGTTTCTTCTCCAAAACAGAAGATTCCGGTGCATCTGGGTGACAAGTCTAGCAGATGGAGACTTGTCTTAAGTGGCCTCCCCAAGGGCTCTGTTCTGGCTCCTACGCTATTTAATATTTACATCAATGACCTCCCAGAAACTTCTTCAAGGAAGTTCATCTACGCCGATGACATCTGCTGTGCAACTCAGGCATCCAAGTTCGACATCCTCGAGGAAACACTCACGAAAGACATGTCTCTGATATCTGATTACTGTAAAAAATGGTGACTAATCCCTAGCACTGCAAAAACGGTATCATCTGTTTTCCATCTACACCATGCCTCGGCCTCACGTGAGATTAATGTGCAGCTTGGCGATAGGAGAATCCGGCATGAAGCCCAGCCAGTCTATCTTGATGTTACTCTCGATCGCACTCTGTCATTTCACAAACATCTCATGAAAACTTCAGCAAAGGTGGGCGCGAGGAATCACATCATTGCAAGACTGGCCAGCTCCTCATGGGGAGCGAGCGCTTCCACACTACGATCATCCTCTCTGGCATTCTGCTATTCCACTGCAGAATACTGTGCCCCAGGATGGTTCCGTAGCCCCCATGTCCACTTGGTCGATTCCAAATTATATTCCTCCATGAGGATCATTTCTGGAACCATCCGTTCCACCCCGGTTCCATGGCTGCCAGTTCTTAGCAACATCACCCCGCCAGATATTTGTCAGGATGCAGCATCATCTAAGTTCATTTCCCAGGTCTATGCTCGACCGGACCTGCCAATCTACGCGGATATCTTCGCCCACCCTGTCCAACGCTTGACGTCTCGTCACCCAATCTGGTCCCCTACGCCTACACTGAACTTCTCTGTTCCAGTCTCTTGGAAACAGAGTTGGCAGTCAGCTGAGGTAAAGAACAAACACCTCATCACAGACCCCTGCAAACGTCAACCAGGCTTTGACCTAGCACATTATGATCGGGCCCTCCTCAATTGCTATCGAACAGGCCATGGCCGGTGCGCCGCTATGTTCCATCACTGGGGAGCCAGAGACGACCTCAACGACTGCCACCTCTCCAGATTCAAAGGAGGTCTCGAAACTTTACATCACGCTCAACCTGACGCTGTTGACTGGCTACGGAAGAAGGGCAAAAGCTAGAAGAAGAAGAAGTGGTTACGTAAATAGACCGCAGCTTTGAGTGGGATCAGACCAGTGCCCTGCAGGCATGCTGGTGCTTAGTTAAGCAGGATTAGAGACAGAGGCTTTAAGCCAGGGGAGCTGGCATACTACCCAACAGAGAGTAGCTCCCAAATATGGGGAAAGTATGTAAATATGGTTGACTGTAAACTCCATCAATTTGATCTGGGGCCCATATTCAACATGGGAGCCTCTGTATCCTCTGCATCCCTGTAGATCTGAGCTCACATTCTGTGGCCATGACTAGGAACATTCCAGGCTGCACTAATTTTAGGACCCATCTTCCTAGGGTAGTAAGTAGAGTATGTTGTCCAACCTCACCTCCCTTCAGAGGATGGATCATTCCCTACCATTGTTGATCCACATGGAGGGCAAGGTCCTATAGGGGCCCACAAAGGGGTCCATTGTGTTGTTCTTGATGGAGATGACCAGTGACAGTGGCAAGAGGGATCTGTTAGAGGTCTAGGCCCATCATGTCTGTGTGGGAATCCCAGGACTCCCTGACTAGGGCCCCAGGTGATGGGGTGATCTAGTAGTGACTAAAGAGCCATCATTAAAGTATGCCAGTCTCTTGCCTTTACTCATGTTTGTAGTCTACTTTGTCTGACAAGTTTAGCTTTGGAGTGATTGAGGGACTTGTGATTGGAGGTAGGTGAGGAAGGTGTTTAGGTCTAAGTAGAAACTGTCTCATTTGGCACTTTATGGTGTCTTTTTAGGTCTTTCCACTTGCTTGCATCATTGATTGACTCACTGCAAATTATTGTGTACTTTTGCTTTAAGGTATATATTTTTCCCTAACTTATGGATACATGTGCATAATTCCTATTTTGTGGGCCCTGGTCTATATCTAGGTTTTGAGGTTTTGTTAAGATATGCGCTACCTGAAACGGAATTAAGGAGTCCTAGGAGCTAGGAAAGGTCTCACCAGAGTAATGATGCTGAAGGATTGACATTCCACACCTGACGTCACTAGACACAGTCTGAAGTGAAGCATGGTGAGGTGGTACTGGCTGAATTGCTTAAGTTGGGTTAGCAGATGCAGTATCAATTAGTATGAATTGAGAGAAGCATGCTGGAAAGTAAGCCTCACACTAGAGGTTCTGGGACTGGGAGAAATATGGGATTTACAGAGAAAGAGAAAGATTCCTGCTGCCATAGAGTTTAAGAAGGCAATAGATAGCTACTGCTATAACCAAATTATTGAGCAGTTGGGTTAACTTTGGAAGTTCCTTTGTTAGGATTTGCTATATCATAGAAGACTTTTTTTTTTTTAAGAATTTGTTTGTTTGTTCATGCGAAAGATAGGAGAGAGAGGAAGAACCAGACATCACTCTGGTACATGTGCTTCCAGGGATTGAACTCAGGACCTCCTGGTTGAAAGTCCAATATTTTATCTACTATGCCATCTCCCAGACCACTGTCAATAGATTTCTAGACTGGAATTGAAAGCTGGAGAACAACATAAGCTGATCTTGAGAAATCGAGCTTCACTGAGGGAGAAATGTCTGTGTATTAGCAAATATCATGAACGCTGTGAAGACAATATGCATAACTGATAAAAGTCTTAGCAAATTCTTTCTGATAACATTAATATTCTTAGTTTTACATATTTTTTAACATTTTGAATGTTTATTGCCTTTTTAAATTTAGATTTTGTGTTGTCATTGCCCAATTTTTTTATTTATCTCAACAAGCAGATATATATATATATATATATATATATATATATATATATATACATATTTAGAAACTGGCAATTATTTGGGAGGGCAGGGGAAAGAGTGTAGTGATTATGCAAAAGGTGTTCATGTCTGAGGCACTGAGGACTCAGGTTCAATCCCTAGCACCACCATAAGCCAGAGCTTAGCAGTGTTCTGGTCTCTCTCTATATCTTTCTCTCTCTTTCATTAAAATAAATTAATTATTAATGAAACACTGTTAAGGCTACAAACTTAGTCCTTACTTATCTTTATTACCCTGCCTAATCTTTACAAAAGAGTCTAGGGACCTCCATCTTTGATGAAGTACAAGGAAACATCTGTTTTGACGTGAGTTTTTGGCACCTGTGCTGTCTCTCGAAACAGCCAGTCAACAGAGAAAAGTCTCTGCCTCATGTTCTCACCGAGTTCATTCCCGCCCCAAGCTCTGCATCAGGTATCATCCATGTTCATCATCAATTCAGTGACCTGGTCCTATTAATGTACTAGATAGACAGCGAAGGTTGGAGTAACATATGAGCTTTCTCTCCATCAATTCAGTGACTAGATCCTATTAATGTACTAGATAGACAGCGAAGGTTGGAGTAACATATGAGCTTTCTCTCCATTATGTACTAGTCCGAACAAATATATGGCTTTTGAGCTCAGAAATAGTACGCATTAATTATATATTTCATCCATTGTAATTAGCATCTTTCTGTGAAATGAATATAGGGAGATAAAACTTCCATTACTGAAGATAGCATACATTATAAGGGAAGCTTGCTTATTTTTGGCCAAGCAGGCAAAGCATATGAAAAGTTATGAGACCTGAAAATTACTCAGCCTGAATAAAAACACTGTGTGTGCAGAAAATGTCAACACTCCTAACACCTAAATCTGTAAATTTCATACAACTGTTAGAGCCTTGGTTCTGTCTTTGGGAGGGTGTGGTGACTCAGACACACCCTGTGTGGGTGTGAAATTATACCCTTGAGTTCTTGCAATAGAAAAATACCGTTAAATCAGTAATACAAATGGGAAAAAAATCAGTCTATGAGAATTTAGAAAGCATGTGCTTTTTCTCCTGGTTACAGTCATGCTTCCCCGCAAAGACTGTTACATTGTCTAGGGGGCAGTTATTAGTGCTGCATGCTAGAGTCAGGCTGAGTGTGGAGTCAGAGAAGAAATGACAAATGGAACATGTTTTCAAGCACCGAGATGTTCCCAAGGAAAAGTAGTACATTAAGCTGAATAATTGTAAATGCAAAGCAGCCAGTTTGGTGTTAATGCCGGGATTTACCTCTCACAGAGAGTATGACAGGGTTTCAGAAGGAAATGTGCCCATGTTTATGTAGACTCCGGTAGCTGTAAGTTAGAACTGAAGGGGAGCCAGCTAAAGGTTCAGAGAATCACTAAGCGTTCCAAAGTCTCTATCTTTCAACAATAATATAATCATAAAATGATAGCGTAATGATCAGAAAACGTGCAGGGACCGTGTGATCTGAAGAGTGATTTCGGCAGGACTGCATCATGTCATGGGGGTTGCTGCTTTCTTGCAGACACGTTATTGGCACTGACTCTTACTCCTTCCACTGCCCACACTAACAGCAGGCTTTGTCTTTTCTGAGGGCGATATTCTTCCGTCTACACCACATAAATCGCATCCCCTGTACAGATACGCACTGCCCTTAGACAGTCACGGTGTTTCAGTGATCTACGTTTCCGGTCCAGTCCTCGTTCTGCCTCACAGTCTATATCTTCAAAGATAGCCTGTCACTCTAAAGTGACCAAGGATTAAACTGATGAACAATCTATGCTCACTCAGAAAATCACACAAGACCTAAGTTTCTCATTTATTTTTTTTACTCAGAAGTTGGTATGATCATAAAAATATTTTAATTTTCCTGATAGTTAAGCTTGTGGGAAGGAAATAGCATCCGCAGGGCTTCTGAGTTTGCGGAGGTAATCATTTCTCCTGGTCTGAGTGAACTGGAGTCAGCTTGGCCTCAGTACATGATACAGATGTGGGGAGAGAGAGACACACACACTTATCCGGGGTTCCCTGTGCTTTCATTCTAAACATCAGGCGCGGCCTACTTAAAGACACCTCAGTAAATTCTCAGACAGATGGGTCAAGTTTGAGCAAAATTCATACTTGCTATTCAGTCAAGTAATGGGTCCTCCCGGCTTTCTCTGTACTTAGAGAACACTGCTAATATCAAATTGTTCTGGTTACTGTGAAACTTAAGTTATATGTTATTCCTTCTGGGCTTTTTCTAAAGTTAGTATGCTTTGCATTAACTTCCTCACCAGTTTCTTTACTGAATTTGGAATGTAACTCATATTGAGAGAAGGTTTTCCTGCATCACTGTACCCCCCAGAGTTCAGTCAATTACAATAACCTTTGTATCTTTGGAATGTCAGACCTACCTTTGAACAGATGAACTTCTAGATATGTAAGAAAATTGTCAGGGGATGGGATATGGAGATTGGGTGGTGGGAATTGTGTGGAGTTGTAACCCTCCTACCCTATGGTTTTGTTAATTTATCCTTTCTTAAATAAAAAATAAATTTAAAAAAATTTAAAAAAATAAATAAAAATTGTAAGTTAAAAAAAAAAGAAAGAAAATTGTCAAGCAGGGCCAAATGGTGGCACACCTGGTTAAGTGCACATGTTACAATGAGCAAGGATATGGTTTCAATCCCCTGGTTCCCCCCCCCCCCGTGGGGGGAAAGCTTTGCAAATGGTGAAGCAGGACTGCAGGTGTCTCTCTGTCCCTCTCCCTCTCTGTCTCCTCCTTCCCTCTCATTTTCTGGCTGTCTCTATCCAATAAATAAGTAAAAATAATACAAAATTTAAATAAGAAATAAAGAAAATTATGAAGCCACACATTTTTTTTCCACAGAAAAAGGGACTCTTCCCCTTTAGTGCCAGACAGATACCCTGTTTCCTGCTACTTCTTCTTTCGCAGTGGAATGTCTGTTCACTGTAAGAGCTTCCACGAGTCTAGGACTTTCAACAGGCAAGTAATTAATTGGAAAATGACTATGAGAGACTCACTAATTGAATGGCATTCAACATACTCACCATGATGTCTGCCACAGATCACAAATTAGAATTTTAGATTCTAGGTCAAGAATGTGAATCACAAGTAGACTACATGCTTTGCAAAGAGACCCAGAGTTCCATAAAAAATTGGAAACTGTGCTCTCATCTCACCCTTACGTTATAATAGAATAAATACAGTGTAATTCAATGAAAAAAAAAAAAACTATCAAATCCTCGGAAAAGACAAAGTGAAACTTTTTAAGTGGTCTTATCCAAAAGTACTACAGAGCCGACACAGGAAACAAATTTAGATTAAATTTAAATATATATATTTAAATGTAAATAGACTTAAAGTTAATATATTAGAAGAGAGTGTTAGCGGGCATGGGTAGTGGCACACTTAGTTGAGTGCATACAAGCACAAGGACCCAGGTTCAAGCCCCCTCATCTCCATCTTCAGGGGAGAAGCTTCACTGATGGGAAAGCAGTGCTATAGGTGCGTCTCTTTCATTCCCCCACCTCTCTCATTTACCCTTTCAAATTCTCTCTGTCCTAATGAACTAAAAACAGACGAGAGCATCAGAGCCTTTGCATTAGTCTCCTGTAAGCTGGGGAAGTCATGGGAGGGCTTGTAGTAGAAACGAGCTTCCTCTTTCACTAAGAGAACCAGAGCTCTCAGCTGTAAACCCCAAATGAAAATGAAATATTCAAAAAGCAGGAGCTGTCATTAAAAGCCGTGGATATAGTACACTACTTTCATGGTTTCCCTCTAATGTGTGAGAAGGTTTTCATTTGCTATTTGATCTCATACTAGCATTTTAAAAAAAGCATTAGCAAATAAATTTTAATGTTCATTTTAAATTGTTCAATTAAATGCAAATAGAAGACCATTGAAGACAGAATACCAACAGTACACAATGTGCTTTTCATAGCTGCCACATGAATATGCATTTTATTCTTATATCGAGAGTGGAAATTTTTCATAAAACTAAAGATCTTTTATTTCACTTCTTGATGTGTCCGCATGATATCAAGACACTCTTTATGTTACAGATGAGCAAGAAAGGATTTTTATCTGTGGTTACCTTTTCTTTCTTCCTCTATGTCATCATTCCCAACAGAAGTGGATCACTTACACACATGGAAAGCAACTCCACGGGGTTCCTTGATTTCACTTATGACTTACTGCATTCTCTCTGCTTTGGAAGGAAGATCTGGTCCAACGGCAACCATAGCAGGCTGTCCACTTTCTCATTTGTTTATTCACACAAAACACAAGTTCAGAGTTAACTCATTACAACTCTCTAATCAGATCCTTATTTATTTACCATCAGTTGTTTTGACGCTGACCTGAACTTCATGTCAACTTTGCAACTGCTTTTCAGTATTATTGAATTTTAAAAGCAGACTGGAGAACCATTTTAGAGGAACATTATCTTGCGTCTTTCAAAGCAGTGATGGGCTCATCTTGTCGAGTGCACACATGACAGTGTGCAGAGCTGCGGCTTCCTGCCCCCAGCTCCCGCCTGCAGTGGGAGAGCTCACGGGCAGCGGAGCAGGGCTGCAGCGCCTCTCTGTCTATCTCCTCTAGCCCCCTCCTCTCTCAGTTTCTCTGTTTTTACCCAATAGATGAAAAAAAACAAAATATTGAAAAACAACGTAAAATATGTAACAGATTCATAATTTCAAACAACTTGAAATATATTTAAATGTCACAACCTTTTCCAAACGTGAGTGCTGTTAGTGGTAGAATTCCAGAGTCAAAAAATGCATACTGGGAGTTGGGCGGTAGCACAGGGGTTAAGCGCACGTGGCGCAAAGCGCAAGGACCAGAGTAAGGATCCCGGGTTCGAGCCCCCTGCTCCCCACCTGCAGGGGAGTCGCTTCACAATCGGTGAAGCAGGTCTGCAGGTGTCTATCTCTCTCTCCCTCTCTGTCTTCCCTTCCTCTCTCCATTTCTCTCTTTCCTATCCAACAGCGATGACATCAATAACAATAATAACTACAACAATACAACAACAAGGGCAACAAAAGGGAATAAATAAATAAATATAATTTTTTTAATGCATACTATAATATTACTATGTACTGTGTACTAAAATTATTTAGGTCTACTTCTGATTTTTTTTTCTTTTTTTACTTTTTAAAATGACTGTAAATACGTAAACAAAAGAAGAAATGACAGATGACGTGGAGAAAAAGAATGGTGGCACTCTGTTGGTGGGGCTGCAAACTGGTGCAAGCCGTATGGCTCACAGTCCGGAGAGGGAACAAATGAGCACGGCCCGGCAGTGCCTGCACAGGTAGCCAAAGGGCGCGCGCTGTGGGAAAGTAGACCAGCACCTGTGTTCACAGCTGCACTGGGCCGTAGACGAGCATCGCTGGGCACGTACATTGTGGAAACAACTTACGTGCCCAGCCATGCTCACGGGATAAAGACTCTGAGCTGTGCCGCCCAAGGCACACTTCTCTGCAGTCAGCCAGGGTGACTTCCTGTCACCTGGAACAAAGGGATGGAACTGCAGCCGAATATACCAAGAGGAGTAAGAGGACGACCCGCAGGCAGCTGTTTCACTGGACTGTGGAAGGTGCAGGACGAAAGGCGGCGGCCTGGGGCTGGGCGGGGAGGCACCTGAGAGGGCATCCACCTCCCCATGCAAGGGTCCTCCCAGCGGATGCAGTGTTTCTCCTTCCCTGAGCTCTCTGTGCCCCCACTCCTCTCGATTTCTATCTGCCCCGTCAAATAACTTAAATAAAAAAATCAATGAAATAAAAATAAAACAACATATGGTAAGTCTCTTATATAAGAATGAATGAACTTACCAGGAAGAAAAGTTATACTATCTTCCTAGTGGTCAATACACAGAATCCTTTTTTTTAAATTTTTTTATTTTTTCATTTTTTTTTTCAAATATTTATTTTATTTATTTATTCCCTTTTGTTGCCCTTGTTGTTTTATTGTTGTTGTTGTTATTTTTGTCGTCGTTGTTGGATAGGACAGAGAGAAATGGAGAGAGGAGGGAAAGACAGAGAGGGGGAGAGAAAGACAGACACCTGCAGACCTGCTTCACCGCCTGTGAAGTGACTCCCCTGCAGGTGGGGAGCCGGGGTTCGAACCGGGATCCTTATGCCGGTCCTTGTGCTTCGCGCCACCTGCGCTTAACCCGCTGCGCTACAGCCCGACTCCCACAGAATACATTTTATAATATAAAAATGATAACTTTTGTTCTATGTTATTTTCATATGCAAAAGAAATTTAGAATAGTCTTCCTAGAAGGAATAATAAACTGTTGACTCACATTAACTTTTAGACTTTTTTTCTGATACTGAACTGTTTATATATTAGAAAGTTCGTTTTTTAAATATTTATTTATTTTCCCTTTTGTTGCACTTGTTTTTTATTGTTGTTGTAGTTATTATTGTTTTTGTTGTTGATGTTGTTGTTGTTAGATAGGACAGAGAGAAATGGAGAGAGGAGGGGAAGACAGAGAGGGGGAGAGAAAGACAGACACCTGCAGACCTGCTTCACCGCCTGTGAAGCGACTTCCCTGCAGGTGGGGAGCCGGGGGCTCAAACCGGGATTCTTACACTGGTCCTTGTGCTTCACAAGCCACTTGCTCTTAACCTGCTGTGCTACCGCCGACTCCCGAAAGTTCATTTTTAAGGGATGGCAAAGCAGTTCACTTGGCTGGTGAACTGACCCGTCATGTGCACAGCTCAGGTTTAACTGCAGACACGCTGCCTTAGTCTACACCTCAGTGCTGTGGTTCTCATCTCCAAGACCCCTCTCCCCTGCCTCATTATCTGTCTGTCTGAAAAAGTCAACTCATGGAGCAATGAATCCATGGAGATGACAGAGGGAAAGGGAAGGAGAGAGGGAGAAGGAGAGAGACAGAGGAGATACGTTCTTAAAAGTAAGAAAAAAAAAATCACGAAGGTTCAACAGACATATGAAGAAAAAGTACTTAAAGCCACTTATGATAAGGGGAATGCAAATAAAAAATGAGATATTCCTTTACACCTGTGAAAAAGTCATGTTACAAAGGACAGAAACACTAACTGGTGGAGAGGCTGGTGGTGGGGCTGAGCGTGGAGAGACCCTCCTATACTGCCCCTGGGAGTGTAAGTTGCTCTAACTCCTGTGGAGACAGTTTGGGAAAGTGTCACTAGGCACGGGCCTATCTGTGATAACCAATTCTCCTCCTTGGGGACATGCCCAGGTAAAACAAAGACACTATCACAACAGACCTGTGTAGACCTATACTCACAGCAGCACAGCTTGCAATAGTCCAAACTTTGAAGCAATCCAGATGCCCAACAACAGATGAGTGGCTAAGAAACGTATAGGAAGGCCAGGTGGGTGGCGCACCTGGTTGGGCGCACATGTTGCAGTGCGCAAGGATCTGGGTTCGAGCCCCCAGTTCCCTCCTGCAGGGGGAAAGCTTTGCAAGCGGTGAAGCAGGGCTGCAGGTATCAGTCTGTCTCTCTTACTCTCTATTTCCCCTTCCTCTCTCGATAGCTAGCTGTCTCTATCCAATAAATACATAAAAGTAATAGAAAATTAAAAAGAAAGTTGTGGTACATATACACAGCAGAATATATATGTCATTTTAACGACGAGGTTATCTCTTTGTCAGTAACTGGTCAGAACTTGATGATGTCCTGTTGAGTGTGGTAATATTAGCTTTCAGTGGCCTGGTCCCATTTACAAACTTAATGAAACACCTTTAAATACTTTAACTACATTTTAATTTTTAATATGCTTATTTGCCTTCATTTGCACCTTAATTGTATTACTTACCAAACATTTTTTTTTTCAGATCAATTGTCCCTTATGTTTAATAGCTTCAGTGTGTAAAGAAGAGGGAAATGAAATTCTCTTAAAGACCCTAGTACTATGTAAGCTTTGTAGGGCTTCAAAGTGTAGTTAAAATCACAAACAATTAATCATATTCTTTCAACTGCTTATAAGGCTGTCAGTCCAATGAACAAAATTAATTGAATCCACAGAAAGCACACCACCAGTTACTTCTTAAACAAAATATTATTGTTGTATGTTGAGATTTTATACTAGACTTTTCACGAAATTCTATATTCCCCTGAAAGGAAAGGCTGTCATTTCATTACTCAAGAGAACTGAAAACTAGATATTTTTGACCCTGTGTAAAGTCTGGATCAGCAAAAAATTGAGAGAAATTTCCTCACCCTCAATCAAGAATGCTGTTTAAACTCCCTGAGTAATTTTGGGAGTAACATTTTCAGTATGCTTGAAATTAACACCAATAAGCAGTGTTGGCCGGGATTGAACTAGACATGTGGTCGATGGTGCACATACATTTTATTTATCTATTTGTTTCTGTATTGATAGAGACAGAGACAGTGAGAGAGAGGGTGTCAGCATCCACAGCATCAACTTTCCCCTCAGCATGGCAGAGGGCAGGGTTGAATCTGGGCTGTGCACACGGGCAAGTGACACCCTCCCCAAGGAAGAATCTGCAGGCCTTACAGACCTAGTCAATGACTCCCTAACAGAGAACAGTTTGCACATTCCAATTGCATGCTCCCTGATTCTCTTCTCCTTCAAAAATCTGCGTCATTAAACTGGATCTGTTATTTCTCACAGGAGAAATAAACATTATATTTCTCAAAGTAAGAGCACTAGAAGTTCATGATAACCTAACATGAGTAAGTGTATTTGCTGTACAAGTAGACTTTGATCTTCATGTACCTGTGAATACTTCCATGTTGACTAAATATAGTGGCTTTTAGAAAGACTGAAAATATAGCTTGGGTTTTGAGTAATTGGGATTTATTCCACCTTTGGCCAGTTTATAAAGATAGCATGAGATGTGCAAAGATACATATATTGCTGTAGATTATCTAAGAACATTAAATTGTCACAAAATCTTAGAGCATGATTTTATGTGAAAATATTTTACCACACTGTGCCTACCTTTAAGTCATATTTTCTACAGTTTATTTGAAGGTCATGTAGATTCCCTTTGGAGTGTGTTTCGGTGATTAGGTATCAACTACTAGAAACACCATAACAAGCTACTAAACATTGATTAGTGAGTGCCGCGCTGAAAATCATTTCCCAGAAGCTGTTTCTTTAGCAATTTAAGGTATTTTAGTTTGACTTTTCATTATTTTTATTTTGAGAAAGAATGCACATTTATATTACCCTTAATATTCTCATCAGAATTAATTTTTTATTAAATTTTTACTTATAAAAAAGAAACACTGGCAAAAACCATAGGATAAGAGGGGTACAATTCCACACAATTCCCACCACCAGAACTCCGTATCCCCTGACAGCTTTCCCGTTCTCTATCCCTCTGGGAGCATGAACCCAGGGTCACTGTGGGGTGCAGAAGGTGGGAGGTCTGGCTTCTGTAATTGCTTCCCCGCTGAACATGAATTAATTATTTTTAAGGACATTTACTTCAAATATCTTATAGTTGTGGAAAAGAAATGCTGTAGTTTTCTGCATTCAACAGATGACAATGAAATTACTGGGTGCATATTGAGGTCAGTGTACAGTATTGAGTATCTAAATTCTTTATATCTCTTGTAAAATTTTATTACTTATGGGCACTGAAAAATTACTGGAAAATCATTCAGAATTTCTGAGCTGTCACTTGATTATCCTGAACTTAGCCATATTATAAAAGAAGCATAAAATAGCTAGATTTTTTTTTTTAAAAAAAAGGAGGTTAAAAAAGAGCAAGAGTGAAAACTACAGTGCGGAATAGGAATCGTGTTGAATCCAGGGAGTCTCCGACAGATAATAAGCCCGTGATAGATGTGATCTCCCCGAAACCGCGCACGGATCACGAGCTGAACCCTCAGTCTGACGCAGGGTCACTGGACTTTACAATCTCATACGCTTGCAAGACTTGGCTCGCCACATCCAAACAGTCGCGTAATGTGTAATAAATTCTGCTGCTAGCTATCTGCTTGCCCTCTTGACCTTTCAAATTTTACAAAAACCAAAGTCCATAATTTCTCACTTCATAAACCACAAGATTTTTGGAATATGTTCTATTCCATGGTTACTTTGTATTTTTAGCCTGCGACCAGAGACACTTAGTGCAGGGCACGACAGGATATGTGACAGCAGCAGGGCTTTTCCAGTGAAATGGTTCAGAGCATGGTTACTGGCATCCACACCATTTAAGTTCCACCTCCCATTATGCAGGTGAGCTTTGCTCATTTAAAGAAATCTGTCCTCACTGTGCTGACCCCTGGTCCAAGTTAGCCAACTAGTTTAATGATCTAAAATATTTCAATTTCAGTGATGATATATAACATTTTCAACAATAGGATATTATACTTTAAACTTTTTTTTTGCTGTAGACTAGTGATAATTTCTAAATCTTGAGAATTTCTCTTTGAAATATTATATCAACATATTTCATACTTTAAAGAAAGTTTAATGAACAACTTCAGTTATGAGAATATAATCTCTTAGGGCCATAACTAGAAATCTGAGACAGAGAATCTATTAAGGAATTCTGCTGTCAGTCAAGAAGACTGCTTCCCTGTGGGTGAAGGGAGGAAGGAATCTTATTTACACGCTGGCCAAGAGTTTGGATCTCCCTGATCACTCCAGCCTGGCACAAAGGGAGACAGGACGCGCTTATATAGGCCTTGCAGGCTTGACAGCAAAAGCGTCTTCACAGAAGCAGAGCCTGCAAGGCTAAGGGGTGGAACTCGAACCCCTTGCTCAGGGTCTGGCTGCCTTGGTTGCTGCCATCCTCCTGCAGAGCTGTGTGTGGGAAAGCTTGGCCTCTGCAGGAGCTCCAGCACTGAACTTGCAGGAGGCAGAAGCCAGCCAGGGTTACGGTTACGGAGCTGACGTCACGAGCAGTTAAAGACACAATCTGGCAGTGACCTGGGTTCCTACAGATACAGGTTGGCACGTTTGCTTTTTCTGTAACAAACGTCTGACTTTCTTGGCCCTCTGCTCTGAGCTGGGGCCTTCTCAGGAAAAGTTCAGTCTGACCTTCATCATCTCAATTTTGTTCTCCCTTTCTTTGCCCTTCCACTTTTACTCAACCACCTGCTCTGTGTCGAAGTTTCTGCATGGCCTCAGTCTTTCCACACATCCTCAGCCCTTTATTGTCAGTTACTCTGTTCTGTGTTGAGGCCTGCTCACAAACACACCACAATCGTATTGTAAGCACCTGTCCTGAGGCTAAAGTTTGGACGTTCTCCACTAGGCCTGGCAGGGGTGCACCTGGTTGAGCACAGGCATCACCCATGCAGGGAACCAGTGGGAGCCCCAGCCCCCACCTGCAAGGGGACGTTTCCTCCCCTCTCTATTACTCTCTTTCTCATCAAACAAAACTAGAAAGGAAGACATGAATGTAAGGGGTGGTCGAGGCACGGGACAGGCATCTGGCCCCAGCAGTGACCATGTGCCGACGGGAAGAAAGAGAGAGAGAGAAAGAAAGAAAGGAAGGAAGGAAGGAAGGAAGGAAGGAAGGAAGGAAGGAAGGAGAAAATCTAGGAAAATCATCTATCATGAAACTCACCCGTGTCTCTGATCACTTAATGGCATGCTCAGTGAAGACTCTGCAGTTTACAGCCCTTCTCAAGTATGTCCTGAGCATGACCCAGTTCTAAGCTTTGCCAGGATGATTAAGCAAGGATAGGTCTAGAACACAATATAACTATAACATCACATCACATCACATCACATCACAACACAACACAACACAACACAACACAACACAACATAACATAATGTTTAATATAACATAAAACTTTTATTAATTTTTCCCAAACCCATTTTCATCAAAACATTTATGACTGTTATTTACTTTATTTTTAGGGAAGATTTGGAAGTCCTGGAAGCATAAAAAAGCAGTGAGGCTTGGGGCCCAATGATAGCGCAGTGGGTTAAGCACACATGACACAAGCTTAAGGATCCCGGTTCGAGCCCCCGGCTCCCCACCTGCAGGGGAGTCGCTTCACAGGCGGTGAAGCAGGTCTGCAGGTGTCTGTCTTTCTCTCCCCGTCTCTGTCTTCCCCTCCTCTCTCCATTTCTCTCTGTCCTGTCCAACAACAATAGCAGTCATGACAATAACAGCAACAACAACAATAATGGGGAAAAATGGCCTCCAGGAGCAATAGATTCGTAGTGCAGGCACCTAGCGATAACCCTGGAGGGAAAGAAAGAAAAAGAGAGAGAGAGAGACAGAGAGAAGAAAAAGAAAGAAAGAAAAAGAAAGAAAGAAAACATATCTGGGTCGATGTGTTGCAGCAACGTGAAAGACTCTGGAGTGTGGAATGTGGGGAAGTGTTCAGGTCCTGGAACATGATGGCAGAGGAGGACCTAGAGAGGGTTGAATTGTTCTGCGGAAAACTGAGAAATGTTACACATGTATGGACTACTGTAGCACACTGTTGACTGTCCACCATGAATCCCCCAATAAAGGAGATTAAACAGAGTGTGGGCTCTGTCACTCCACAGACAATACTGCCCAGCTCTCTCCCTGCTTGCTCAGAGTCTCTTTCTTCTCTCTTAGGGTCGCAGCACACTTGACAAGTGTTTGTTTATTTATTTATTTAGAGAGGGAGATGGGAGGGGCCCAGGCATCACTACCCTCCTAGTGCAGCTGGGGTAGAGTGTGAACCTGCGTTGTACACAGGACAAGGCACTGCTCCTTCTGCGATGTTGCTGGCCTTAAATTTCCCTTTCAGGCAGCTTATTAGGACAATTCTAACAGCACAAAGCACATCCCTAAGAAGTGGCTAACTCTATGAGGGTGCATGGGTGAGCATGCTACCACTTAGTGACTCTAAGTATATATATTTAAGAATCAAAATCAAGTAATGACATTGCATTTCACATTTTAGAGAAAATATCTCAGAATCAGACACCGTACCTGGGACAGGAGAGATGACTAAGCAATAAAGAGAATGAATGTCCTTCCTGAGGTGAACCCAGTTCCGTCACTAGTTAGTCATTAAGAAAATACTACCAGGGGCCGGGTCGTGGTGCACCTGGTTGAGCGCACATGTTGCAATGTACAAGGACCCAGGTTCGAGCCCCTGGTCCCCATCTGCAGGGGAAAAGCTTCACAAGTGGTGAAGCAGGGCTACAGGTGTCTCTCTGTCTCTCTCCCTCTCTGCCATCCCTTTCCTCTCAAGTTCTGCCTGTCTCTATCCAACAAATAAAGATTTAAAAAATAATTTAAAAAAGAAAAGAAAATACTACCTCCATGGTGATATGCTTTTGCACTTTGTAAAGTAATGAGGATATAGTTTATAAACTAACACTGAAATGTTTAAATCTGTATGTTTAATATTTGTTTATTTCAACTTTCTAGATTATTAGAAAAACTAAGTAGAAAGGAATCTTTGTGCTGATAAGACAAAACCAGGTTTAACACAAGGCACCTTAAACACCAAGAACAAAACAAGTGGTTCTGTTATTTGCATAACAAGCATATTTAAAGACATTGACGATGTATTTTTTCTTACCAAGTAATTTATTTTCAGGGAGGCTAGTATATAGTGTGTATAAAAAAGAACGTTCATCTGAATGTGATTTACAGTGGTTCTGAGTCATAAACCTTAATAGTAAGTCAAAATAGCAAACTAGCAAGGGCAAATAAAATCATCTGCATAATCTTAACTGCTAAGACTTTTGAATTTTTGCACTAAATTTCATTTACATGAGACCTCCATAAAAATCAGGAGTCATTGGCAAGGCCAGGGCATGTTCTTTATTTTCAACATTACTTATTCATCTTTGCATACCTGTGTTTTACTATTCAAAGAATATCAAAAGATATACAAAGGCATTGCTTCTGACTCTTAGGAAATTCAATATTTTTTTCTCTGGATAAAAACCAAGAGTATCTATTTCTCATGTCTGTCCCAAATTAATTTTATTTCTACTAAATATGTCTGTGTAAACATATATGTGTATATATATTCATTTACAATACATAATTCACAAGCATATTCAACTCCCTTTTTTTCAAGTATTGGATAGAAATAGAGAAATCAGAGAAGGGGAGATAGAGAGGGAAAGAGAGAGACACCTGCAACCCTGCCTCAACACCCTTGAAGCCTCTCCCTGTAGGTGGGGCCAGGGGATTGAACCTGGGTCCTTGCCATCAGTAATGTGTGCTTAACCAGGTGAACCACTACCTGCCCCCCCAACACATTTATTTTTTTATATACTTATAAAAAATATTGCACATAAGTGCTATAAATTGTCATTTATTTGCACAGAACTTTATAAAAGAGCATCTGAAATTTTCTATATATTTCCTCAAAATTTTAAAACTTGTCTGTGAAATAATTGTTATTGCAATTTCTACACCTGTGATTCAGAACTGAGAGACATAAGTAATGTTTGGGTATGGGACAAAGATTCTCTAAGTCTCTCCTCACTGAGAACAGAGATTCAGTTACATCTCTGTCCACTTTATTCCTAGTGATGCATTTTTAATATCATAACAGTCTACCTGTTAAATTAGGAACTGAGCTATACAGTCAAAGGATAAGCTAGTTGAGATAAAGCAAATAAGTGGAAGCTCGATTTTTCTCTGCTGAATCTGATGTATCAAGTTGGAGAAGACAGATGAATAACCTGTCAAAGAATTCACAGAAACAACTCTACCAAAAAACGGAGTTGGGAAGCCTGATGGCTAAGTGTCAAGGAGTTCTCTCCTCTTTCTCCCAGTGGTAAGCAGAGCACTGCTCCGAGGACACACTGAGCCATATCTATTTAGCAGTTTTTATGAAAAACAAGGGGAAGTCAAGGCCTGTTCAGTTTGATATTGTCAATTTTACATAGGAAAAACACAAAGAAAATATTATTGGGGTATTATTATTATTGTTACTATTTTACTATCCTAACAAGGAAAAAGGTGACCAAAGATCCATCCATTTGGGATCCACTAGACAGATTCCACTGGCCCTGTTACCCATTCAGGGGTTAAGAAACAGTACAAAGGTGGGTGCAAGGCTAAGTCTCGATCCAATCAAAACTAAATTAAAATAACCAAAGACTTTTCCTAAGAATGGATTTTCACTCTTTAAATATCTCAAGCGAGTTTGATTTTTGCTTTTCTAAACTCCAAAGGTCATTTCAATTAAAAAAAAAAAAATGGAGAGGGGGTGAAATTTTTCCAGACATTAACAATTAGCATGCACAAGAAACTACTGCAAAAAATTTGTGAAAGTCTATTCATTTCTTCAGGGGTTTGACTGGCATACCCAGTAGAGCGCACATGTTACAAAGCTCAAGGACCTGGGTTCAAACCCCAGGTCCCCACTTGCTGTGTGGAAGTCTCATGAGAATTAAAGCAGTGCTGAAGGTGTTTCTCCCTTTCTATCTCCCCCTTCTTCATTTCTCTCTGTATTAAATAAACAAAGACATGTTGTTGTTTTTTTTGCCTCCAGGATTATCATTGTGGGCCGGTGCCTACTCTATGAATCCACTGATTCTGGAGGCCATTTTCCCCATTTTGTTGCCCTTGTTGTTATTGTTTTGGTGTTATTGCTGTTGTTGTTGTTGTTGGGCAGAGAGTAAAATGGAGAAAGGAGGGGAAAACAGAGAGAGGGAGAGAAAGAGAGACACAGGTACTCTGTGCACTACCACCGGGGCCCCCCCGTATGTCCACTTCTTTTTTTTTAAATATTTATTTATTCCCTTTTGTTGCCCTTGTTGTTTTATTGTTGTAGTTATTATTGTTGTTGTTGTTGTTGGATAGGACAGAGAAAAATGGAGAGAGAAGGGGAAGACAGAGAGGAGGAGAGAAAGACAGACACCTGCAGACCTGCTTCACCGCCTGTGAAGCGACTCCCCTGCAGGTGCCCGCCCCCCCTCCCCCATTTATCAGCCAGGGACTGATAAATGAAGTTGAGCTTAATTTGAGCAATTGGCATTCTAAAGGTCAGAATGTACGTAAGAGGATAGTCTCAGGAACTTACCCACACTCAGTTCCTTGCCTTTTTTTGTGACAATCCAGGGCAAATGAGGCCCAGTCTGGACTTCTGATCTAGGAGGAATCGTGGCCTCGAGGCAGGAAGGATTTGGGGGTCAGGGACTATCTGAGAGTCCTCTTCCCTAGACCAGTTTCCTGATTTTCCCAGGTTCCCCCAAACGCCACCCATTCTTTAGAGGAAAGACCTGGGGAGATAGACTCCAATCCTTGGTTGCAACTTGGAAAGGCATTGAAAGAATCTTTTCATGCAAATGCTGGAGTGATGGAGTTTGGCCTTGTGTGGTATTGGCAGCAAGCCCTGCCTCAATTTCACTCTTAGCTGTTGTTCCTTCTCTGTGAATGACAGTCATATACAGAGGCTGAACATCTTTTTTTTTTCTTCAGATTTTTAAAAGTCTGTTGAATATTATCTAGAATGATTGGATAGAGACAGCCATAAATCTAGAAGGTAGAAGGAGTTAGGCAGACACTTGCAGACCTGTTACACCACTCATGAAGCTTTCCCCTTGCAGGCTGGCACTGGGGGCTTGAACCCGGGCCTTTGCATATTCTAACATGTGCCCTCAACTAGGTGCGCCACCACCTGGCCCCATATTTTTTAGTTTGTTTTATTATATTAACTTGTGTTAAATCTACTTTTATTAATGTCAAGGTAATAGTTTTTTAATTTATCAGCATTCATGAGTAGATTCTTTCTCCCTCTCTCTCTCTCTCTTTCATATCTTCTCTCTCTGGGTCCTAATGGAGTTGGAGTTCACAGCCTTTTTGGTCATCTTCCCATTATCATTCCTCCCCTTCTGGGAGTCTGGACCAAAATTCTTGAGGTGCAGAAGGTGGGAGTTCTAGCTTCTGTAATTGCTTCTCCGCTGGACGTGGGCGTTGGCAGGTGGATCTTACTGAACACTTTATCCATGCGATCGTCTCACAGTTTCAGAAAGGCAAAATGTCCTACTGTTAGGTTAATGTTTGCATGTTTATTATTGTGCTGTGTTTTGCAAAAATATTGTTTTCTATACAGTAGAATTAGAAACAGTCGTTCAGAATGAGGATGCAGGAAAGCCATGGGCGATATTCTGCAGTGAAGCTCTGTAAGTAGTGCTCCAGCCATGAAGTGCTCGTGATCTCAGTCCGAGTCATGCTTCACACACCTGTGCAGCTTACATGGGGTGTTACTCCAGCCTGTTCGCGTGGCTATGGATCTGTGACAGTGCCACTAGTGATTCATTTATTTCACTGCTGACTATGGCCTGAGCTACACATAAACTTTCACATGAACAAAAAATAGAACCCAGTAGGACATGGAGTTTCAGCAGATTTTTTTTTCCATTGACCTGTCAGAGAGTTCATTTGCCCAAAGGGTAATGCTAGAGATTCTATGAGGAGTCAAGAAACTATGTCTGTGTTGCTGGCAATTATGTCCAAGTATAGTTGTCTTATCACATTTTAAAGCCGGCAATATTCCATTGTGGCAGACGGACAAGAGCAGAAAAATGCCAGTTTCAGTATTGCAGAATCATATACAAAATACTCAACTAGCAGGCCAAGAGAATAAAAAGTGATATAAAATTCATGTATTCTGGTGTTAAAAATAACACATCTCTACTTCAGTTAAACTTTGTGGCATTTAGCATCATAAATTAATCACATTTTCAGCATTCTTGCAATTATGAATAGCAACAATAACAAATAATGGATTGACTTGACGAATATAACGATCATATAAGATTTGTCAGACTATAGCAGACGTTGCCCCAACAGAGACTAGAACTAGCGGGGATCCAAGTCCTTGCCGGAGACTTACAGAACGTTCGGTCTTGAGACTCAAAGTCTATTTTGCTTTTCTCTTTGTTTCCCTCTGTGCTTTTTACAGGCACAGAGTAGAGTAAGTTGTATTCACATAGAAGCCCACAAATATTCGGTATTAAAATGCAAATAACAATTAAATTTGATTTAGTCTTTTATTCAAAAAAGAAGCACCAGCTCATTTTTTAAACCACAGATATGTAGGCCTTGGAAATATTTCTGAAATGAGCTAATGCGTACAAGTCATGGGTAACTGGGTATGCCGGGCTTACCTGGCAGAGCAAACTTTATCCAGAACAAGGACCGGGGCTGTACCCCCTTGCCGTCACCTGCTGGGGTGAGGTTGGGGGTGCTACCTGAACGGCATGGTGGTGTTTCTATTCTCGCTCTGTCTTTCACCCTCTCTCAAAAAGAAATAAAGGAATAACAATAAAGTAAAAACCAGGTCAGCAAGATTGCAGGATAGCGTGCTCACTGAGTTAGGTGCGTGTCCAAGTCTGATCTGCACAAACCCAGTCCCCACAACACTGTGGCACGTTTGTGTGCAGAGATATATGTCCGTTTATCCCCCCTGTCTCCATCTGAAAAAGTCAAGGCACACAGTGATTGAGTTAGCACTGGGCTGTGACGTTTTTGGTAGAAGTGTAGTCACTGTTTGACTGAGGATAATACATTAAGCCTACCAGCATATTAAGTAGATTTGTTTTCTACTTTCTATGACCATGAGATAATTGACCACAATTTTGACATTTTAAAAGGACAAAAATCTATTATTTCATAGTTCTGAAGCTTAGATATACAAAATTTGTTATGAGGCTAAATAAAGTATTGGAAGAATTACTTTTTTTTTTCTTTCTGAAGCCTCGAAGGAAGAATTTGTCTCTTAAATTTTAAAATGGTCAAGAGACAGTTTGGGAGATAACATAATGGTTATTCAAAGGGCTCTCATGCTAGGATCTGAGGTCCTTCCCAGGTTTAATCCCCAACACCACCAAAAGCCAGAGATGAGCAGTTTTCTCTCTCTCTCTCTCTCTCATAAAAATATTAAAATATGTTTAAAATATTCTAGAGACTATTTGGATTGCTCCTGTCTTTGACATTAAACTTTTTTTTTTTTTTAATTTCAGTCAATATTCTCTACTTTGTGTCCCTTCTGGTCCAAACTGTCACTCCCTTTGGTGTTGTAAAAATGCCATGCATCATTTTGTGGGTCTCTTGTTTATACCAGAGACTTGTTATACTCCACTGAGACTGAATCTTCCGATGCTGAAAAGTCCTCATGTTATCAGTTCCTCGCTTCTGTTCAGTGTACCTCTCACTCACCCCTCTCTCGTTCTAACCAAGAGCAGTAAGAAGTCAGGCTTTTCCTTTAACATTTTTCTTTGACATTTATTCAGATATTTTCCTCCCTAATAATTTCTGTATTATTTTTAGCTGCAGGCCATCATTTTGCTAAACTTTCTTGGACTATCTAAAAGGGACCTCACTGTCTGAAATTTCCGTCAGCACATTCTGCATTTCCTTTCTTCTGTCTTAAACTATTTTTAATATTCCTTTTTCTAGAGCCAATCTGTTCAGTACATTTGATTCTCTTAGGCTCTATATGTTTCTCTTGCTTCCCACTTCACTTTCTCTGACTTCTTCCTAGTGGAGTTGTTAACAGTTATATTTTTGCTAACACTTTGTTCAAGGCAATCTAGACTTCTTATGTCAAGATCTTTCAAATTCAGCTTACAGGTTCTTCACAGCTCCCAATTACTGTAGCACTTCTACATGCTTGGCTATTTCTCACAGTAGCACTCGATTTTCAGATTCCAAAGTCAACAAAGATTTTCTATAGCTAGTATAAAAAATTACCACAAATTCATTGATTTAAAACAACAAAAGCTTACTACTAGTAGTTCTAGTAGTGTGTTAGGAGTCTGATTTGGGTCTGACTGGATTGAATTCAGTTTCTGCTAGAATGTAGTTTCTTTTGAAGGCCCTGGGGAATGAGGACATACATATTTATAGGAGGAGAAGGATATATATCTTTTTATCTTGGGGAGGGGTGGGGAGTCAGTCTCTATACCCCACATGTGCTCATTGAATGATGACTCCATGCTTCCATTTTCAAAGTTTCCAATGTTTCATCTATGACAATCTTTGCAAATCACAACCCCTTCTTACTTCTTTATGTATCCACATATATTTTGCAGAACTTTTATGATAACATTGGGTCTACCTTAACAATGCAAACGCAAACTTT